>NC_056744.1:1696824501-1696897001 GCF_019279795.1 Protopterus annectens | reverse complement strand
ATTGTCGAATCTCATGTCACCGACTGTACGGTAGGTATTGAGCAGTCTGTTTTTGTAGTGTGCTGTCCCTTTAAGGTTTCGTGGTTTCTGGGTGCTGAAGATGTCAGTGGATGTGTTATGTTTGGAGATCCAAGTAAGTTTGTAGTAAGTCAGGGTTTTGTGTAGGAATGTGGTTTTATTTAGTGTTTTAGGAATATGTAGGAGTGGGTTATGGTAGGTAGGTGATAGTGTGTGTGTGTAGGTGTTGAGAGTGCTGATTTGTTTTACATGTGCAGTGTGTGTGTGTTTGTCATGGATATAAGTGTGTGTGTAATGTGAGTGTGGGGAACATAGAAGTAGGTGTGTTGTTTTCATGTTAGTGCAGAATCGGGGTTGGTATATATAAGAAGCAGGGGGTATGGGGGTACAGGGGGACTTGCACCCCTGCAAAAACATGTGTTACTGTTATTTATGTTAGGTTTTGAAGTTATGTTTTTGTTTATTTTGAGGGAGGGTTGGAAGTTTAGTTTTAATTTTTTTTTTTCAATATTTTGAGTTGTTAGTATTTTGCATTTTCATGTTTGGGGCCGTTCAGTATTCTGGTCTTGAAATACTGAAATTTGACATGTCTGTTTTTCGAGATTCAGAAGTGGACCCACATATATATAAATATATTGATAGATGGATATAAAATGTAGATATATAGAGGATGAGGATGGATGGATGTATATGTAGCTTATTTTTTTTGTATAAACAAATGTTCATAAGTAAAATAGCTGCGGTGGTGCAGCGGTAGCATTGTTGCCTCACAGCAAGAGGTTCTCCCATTCGATTCTTGGCTGGACTGCCTTCTGTGTGGAGTCTGAATGCCCTCTCCTAGGTTGAGTGGCATTCGAAAGACATGCTTAGAATGGGAGTGCCTTCGTTGAAGGTTGGGCGCCGAGCTGGCACCTCTGCACCCGTAAAAAAAAAAAAAATCTACTGCCTATCATTAGCGGACCGGAGTTCTGCTGTGGCGACCCCTAACCAGGAAAAGCCGAAAGAAGAACAACATAGCTCTGAACTGGGATTTGGTAAATATGGTGGAAAACAAGAGAACATTTTTTTTAATAATAGCTCATAAAAAATATCTCATAAAAAAATCATACTTTGTGTTGTGTAGTAAGTTGTATTAACAATGATTTTAATGTAGTTTAGTATATAGACCAGGCTATTTGTACATTAGAGGGCAGATTCAATAAACCCTACATGGTAGCGCACTGTTCTGTTTTTAGTAAGCTGCTCTACACAATGTATAGAGCCGCGCAACCACTGTAAACACTGTGGTATGCTAATTACAACATAAGCAGCTGAATTGTATGCTAATCAACCAATCCAAGATGGAGGAGCTATTTAATAAGATATAAAGCAACTGTGTAGACTCAGTGCTGGTTTTCCCTGCAAATTCAAAAACCTATTGGAATGCAGCCACCAAAAGGAGTTTACACAGAAAGAATGTTAGGAGCTGTTGTTGCCTTAATTCATGCGTATTTGCAACAGGCTGTAGTCTCTGCTGCTGCTACTGCTGCTGATAGACCACAGCCAAGAAGAGGAGTTTTCAAACCCCAGTAAACTCATCACAATCTGTATGAGGTGGAAATTGTAGAATGCTACAGGGCAGATAGAGACACACTACAGAAACTCTGCAACCTCTGTTGTCCTCAACGGAGACCCAGGACAAACCAAGGGGAACCTTTTCCAGTGGAGACAAAAATATATGTAGCACTTAGAATTTTAGCTATAGGAACCTTTCTGAGAGAAATAGGGGAAATGCTGGGGGTGTCACAGTCATTCGCATCCAGGATCCTCCATCATTTCCTGAATGCTATGCTCCAACATGTGTGTGACCACATATATTTTCCCTGTACTCCTGAGGACAGGGCTGCAATTATGCAATGTTTTTACCCTATAGCACACTACCCTGAAATACTAGATGCCATAGATTGCACATTTAAAGAAATCAAGGCACCACCTGGGGAACAGAGAAGGGTCTACATAAAAAGAAAGGGTTTCCACTCCATTAACTGCCAAGTTGTGTGTAATGCTAAGGGACTCATCTTGAATGTATGTACTGGCAACACAGGCTGTTACCACAAGTCACATCTGGCACACCTCCCAACTGTCTCCGATATTCACAAGAGGTGATATCCCACAGGGTCATTTACTGGGGGATACAGGTTATGCACTGGAACCATGGCTGATGATGCCCATCAGAAATGCACACACACATGCTGAAGAATGCCATAATGAGGTACATGCTCAAACCCAAAATATCATAAGAGCATATGTTTGGGCTGCTAAAGTCATGATTCCACCACCTAGGTACATCTGGGGAGCCCTGCAGTACAGTCCATGTACACGTACTGAAATCTTCACCATCTCTGCCATTCTTCACAACATCCTCCTGAGAAAACATTTTCAGCAGGATCAACAAGGGGAAGGGACGCACATCCCACCACCAGTGGCGAGGTCACCACAGCCACACTCAGGTGAGGAGTCAGAAGAGGAACCAGCAGCTGCAGATGTAGGAGTGCTCAATATGCCCTCACATTGACTAAGAAGAAATGCGTAGCACACTCGTTCACCACCTTAGGGGCCAAAACTTTCATCCTACACACATGCATATAGTAACTTTGATGCCAGGCAATGCACACAACCTTTAACTACCCATGTAATGGCTGTGTAAGTGATGAACCTGGGGTGTTAAAACAGAATTGTGTAATAATACAAATGAATGGCATATCCTTGCATGTTGTTACTTGGTAATGTAAGTAAGTAAAAGGTAGGCGATTTGTACAGCAATGACTTTAACATGTGACAAGAGACTTATGTAAATACATGTGTCCTCTTTCAAGTAATAGGCCTCCAGCATCAAAGATTCACACATTCATACCTCTCAAAAGTACTAATGCTCAAAAAATGTCCTCAGTTTGGCCTCATACTTTTGTTCTGGAAAATCATTCGAGAGAAGTTAGACAGTAATGAGACGCGTTTCAGTTTCAGACTTCACAACCATCTGAAGATTCTAAAAATACTGATACAAAAAACAGCCGTCTAACTTTCTAAGACCAAAATATGTCAGAAGTACAGTTAGCAAAACGGCATCACAAACTCAGGTATACTAAGCACTAAGTTAGCTATGCACCCTGAGCATCAGAAACAAATCCTGTGTATCTCGGAATCCAAAAGATAGAAAACAAGGATATGGCGCAGTTATCATCACCTGCACAGGAGTGTGTGTGTGTGTCTGTGTCTGTGTCTGTGTCTGTGTCTGTGTCTGTGTCTGTGTCTGTCTGTGTCTGTCTGTGTGACCTACGCTGACACAAAAGGTAAGTGAGTATGTTTAAGTAGGAAATACAAACAGGTACACATTTGGATAAAGTAACAAACTACCATTGAGACAGAATGAGCTTTAAGCTTCACGGCTGAACCATGTAACTATTCTGCGTGTGTGTTTGTATGGGCCCTCTAGCTGAAATTGTTGTGTGAGTGTCTGCATCAACACAGTCAAGTTCTGTGCTAGCTGTAACATACCAAGAATTGTAGTGGTGGCAGTTCATCATTGTTCTACCTGACCATGAGAACTGGCTCTGCCAGGAGTTTGTACTGGCATGTCCATTACCGTGCTCAATGCACTGCTGCTACCTGAATGTGACTGTTGTCTGCTGGATGAGCTCCCCTCATGAGGACACCCAGGAGCAGGAACCCATGGACTGCCACACTGGGGGATACACTTCAATCACTGATGGAGAGTGGAAGTAGTGCTACTAAGGGAGCATGATCGGGAATGGACACATTGGCTAACATCAGATGATGTGGCTGACCTGCGCCCATGTGGATGGCATCCCCCTCCCAACAGACATTCCATCACAAACACTACACATTCTAACATGTCATTGATTTGATCCATTGAATCGGCAACATGGTGGAGGCAGTCACGTATGTTATCCTGTTCCACATCTACAACCCTAAGCATTTTTCTAGAGGACCTATTGGAAAGTGCTTACTGATGACATTAAACATAAGTTGAGTGACACTGTAAGACACACTTGGGTCAGGTGGAGGATGGAGAGCACCCCTAACAGCCCTCCTTCATGGCACCTCACCCACACTTTGGCTGTTGCAAGAGTAGCATGCACTGATGTCACAGTAACCACACTACCCTGATCAAGATGTTCATCATGTTTCACTGTTGCAGTCATTACAGTTGGGTTATCCTGCTGGCAGGCTACCCGCAGTCAGCCCGAGTTCCAAAGTCTAGGTCCGGCGTCGGTTGCTGTCGCCTCCTCCCTGACGTCAGTGCACCAGGGGTATAAAAGATGCAGCAGACGCCATTTTCTTCAGCCTTTCTTGCCGTGCGGTGCCCGAAGCAAAAGCAGTTCGCAAGTGCCAGTCGGCCGACTCCTGAGATTTTCAAATTCAAATTTCAGATCCGAAGTCTTCATTAAAGCTAAGTACCCTGTTGGGGAAACTATTTTCTTGCTCCAGACCGGTCAGAAAAAGTTAATAATTGTATTTCTTGTGGGAAGCAAATACCTCATAAGGATTTTCATTCTTACTGTATTCCTTGCCTAGGCCCTGACCACGACGTTGCTAGTTGCCAGTTTTGTGCTAGATTTAACCAACTCGCTATTAAGCGTCGGTACGATTTTGCATTTCATTACTTTGGCCAAAGATTCAATTATATAATGCTGTCGGAACAGCCGACTACCGGAGTTTATAAAAAGCACAAAGAAAAAGAAAAGGACAGGCATCCAAGGTCCAAAACCGATGACTAGGCTTTCGCTAGGCCTGTCGCCAGTTCACCGGTTCTCAGTGAGGCGCTTTCGCAGGCCCTGACACCCACTACCTCAGAACCACACGCCGCTTCCGACTCCCATGTGGAGCCAACTAGGCCGCTGGAAACTCAAGGTATTGGACACTAGGAAACTATTCTCTCAGATGGGTCCAGAGCCGCTGAGCAGGCATCTGCTTCTGAGGGTGTTTTCAGGCCTACACAGTTATATGTAAAGCCAACTTCAGCTTCAAAGGCAAAGACTAAAGCAGCTCTAAAGACAAAGAAACAAGTACAGCATTCTCCTGGACAGGCCTCCATGCCTAAAAAACAGATGCTTAAAATGGCTGAAGAACTAATTACTTTGATCAGGGGTTCCCATCCCCCTCCTGATAAGAGGCCTAGGCAAGAGATAGAATATGAATCTTCAGATCAGGTTTCCATTTCCTCTGATTCCTCTTCTGAACATGAATAGTCCCTTCCTCCCTATGAGGATTTTGATGCTGAAGAATCTATCCAATCAGCCTCTCCTCCTGAGGATTATTCTTTTGGGGAAACCCTGCATACTATGAGGGAGCATTTCCATTGCGAGAGCCAAGATTACTCGGAATCCAAGAAAAGGCTCAGACTTCCTTTTATTACTCCACCACAGTCTCCTTGCTATTCCTCCTATTTTAGACATTGTAGATGATGTTTTTACAGAGTCCGGTCTATCTCCTGACTCTTTACCACCAGCTCCTGTTAAGCCAGACAGATACTACAGGGTTCTGGATTCACATAAATTTCTTTACAAAAACCCTGCTGCTACCCAGAAACTATTTCTCAGGGTCCCAAGGGGGTCAAAGCTTCCACTGCAAAAAACCCTATCCCCTCTGATAGGGATTCAAGGGCCCTGGACAGATGGGGAAAAAGATTTATACTTCTGCTACCTTGGCTGTAAGAGCTTTAAATTGTCAATTTCATATGCTTAAATATCAGCAATATCTTATGTCACTGCTTAAACAGAAAATGTTGACAAATTCAGAATGTGCTGAAAACAAAGAAATGCAGGATTTATTGCATGCAGCTGAACAAGTGGGAAAGCATAGTTTGCAATGTGGTTTTGATTCTCTAGAGGCCTCCTGCAGGGCCGCTGTTACAGGTTCTGTCATTAGGAGGCATGCTTGGTTAAAAGAACAGAATCTGCCCGATCATGTTAAAGCAAAACTATTAGATGCTCCATTACAACATGATACCTTGTTTGGTGTTAAAGCAGAAGAAGTGTTGAAGAAAATGGAGGACAAAGCTAAATCTATGCAAACAATGAAGGATTTCTTACAGTTACAGCCTCCCAGATTTAGCAGGAACTGGCCTACAAAGAATCGGTCCTTTCCAGTGTCAGACAGGCCACAAAGAGGCAGATACAGATGCCCCAGAGGCAGATCACAGCCCCAAGTCTCATACAGGCCTCAGCAATGGTGTGCTTCTACCTCCAAAAGTGGAGAGGAAAAATCACAGCCATACAGGAAACAGTCTCAATGACTTTCCCCTGCCAACACCAGGCACTTCTTCTGGCAGCTCCTTTGGGGGGAAAACTAGCACTTTTTTTCACAAAATTGGCACATGATCACCCAGGACAAATGGGTCTTAAATATCATATCTCAAGGTTACAGGTTCCACTTTCACACCCTGCCAAGGCCAAACGGTATGCCAGACCTGCCACGCAATCAATGGGCAGAGGCACAAAAACAAGTTTCATCCCTCATGGACATGAGAGACATTCAGCAAGTACCACAGAAAGAGCAGGGACAAGGATTTTACTCAAGGCTATTCTTGGTACCCAGAAAGGACAAAGCCTGGAGACCAATACTGGACCTGTCTTTCCTAAACACATTCCTGGATATTCCAAAATTCAAAATGTTAACTCTGCAGCAGCTTCTGCCCATGCTGGGCAAGAAGGCTTGGCTTGTGACTTTAGACCTAAAAGAGGCATACCTGCATATCCCAATCAGACAATCATGCAGAAGATACCTCAGATTTGTAGCTGGCTCAATGCACTACCAATTCTCTGCACTGCCCTTTGGCTTACCTACTGCGCCCAGGGTCTTCACAAAATGCCTGGCACCAGTGATTGCATTCTGCAGACAAAGAGGAATATAAATATATCCTTACTTGGGCAACTGCCTTATTCAAGCCGAGAACAAGGACACTGTACTACAGCATCTGGCATTTGTAAAAAGGTTACTAATAGGTCTAGGGTATACAGTAAATGAAAAGAAATCAAAACTCGTACCCTCTCGAGAGAATATTCGTGGGTGCAAGCTTAAATACAACTGCCCACATGGCTTATCTCATGCCAGACAAACACAGACCACTGACTACTTATTTCAAAATGTTGGCAACAAAGACCCAGTTGTCTGCAAGAAAAATTCTGCAGGCTTTGGTCTTCATGGCATCCTGCATTCTACTAATTCCATATGCAAGACTGCATATGAGGAAACTTCAATGGTATCTAAAAAGTGTTTGGACTCAACATTGCAACAGCCTAGAAACAGTAATTACCCTCATTCCCTGCCTGCAACAGGAGTTCCGATGGTGGGCAAAAGCCTGTCACCTCAACACGGGACAGCTATTCACCATACCCACAGCCAGGCAGACATTGACAACAAATGCATCAGATTATGCCTGGGGGGCCCATATGGCAGGAAGATGTATTCAGGGCACATGGTCCACAGGTCCACAAGTCAAATGCATCTACATATCAATCAAAAAGAGATGCTAGCTATACAGAATGCCCTAACAGCCTTCAAACATCTACTTAATCCAGGACAACTACTGATAAAGACTGACAATACTACAGTCGTGGTACGTAAACAAGCAGGGGGGTGCACATTCCTACCCCCTCTGCAGACTAGCCATGAACTTGTGGGACACAGCATTGACTTGCCAAGTACATCTGCAAGCACAATTCCTGCCAGGAAGGATAAATACTCTGGCAGACGAACTAAGCAGAAACCTAATAGATCCCCGCAAGTGGAAATTGGATCCACAAGTATTCAGCATGATAATAAAGAACTGGGGATGCCTGGACATAGACCTATTTGCCTCCCCTCACAACTGCCAACTGCAGAGATTCTGCACAAGGACTTATCACAAACAAGCATGGAAAGTGGATGCTCTATCTTTCAGCTGGAAAAACCTAACAGTATATGCCTTTCCTCCTCTGCCTCTCCTCCCCAAGGTACTCCTCAAGGTCAGACAAAAGAAGCCAAAAATGATACTGATAGCCTCAGACTGGCCCTGCTAGCACTGGTACCCAGTCCTAAAGAGCTTGTCTCAATGCCCAGCTTGAACATTTCCTCAAATTCCTCACTTATTGACCCAACAAGACAGTCAGATACTGCACAGCCAACTCAGGACCTTAAACCTGGCAGCATGGTGGATAATGTAGCCATTCAAGACACACCTCTCTCTAAAGCAGTGATGGATGTTATTTTGGAGGCCAGGAGGCCTAGCACCAGAAAATCTTATGCAGAAAAATGGAAGAGATTCTGTGCTTGGAACCAGGCACAAGGTATTGACATGATTGTTCCAAATATTCTTCAGATTTTGCAATACTTAACTGAGATGCTGGATAAAGGCCTTTCCTTTTCATCAATTAAAATTCATGCCTCTGCCATTTTAGCTCATTACAATACAGACCCACCTATTTTTTCGCATCCATTACTAAGGCAGTACCTCAGAGGGGCCAAAAACATAAGACCTCCTAGGAGAGCCCCAATACCTGCATGGGACCTCAACTATGTCTTGGAAAAAGTCACACTGCCTCCGTTTGAGCCAGCCTCTGCAGCTGATATAAAATTCTTATCCTGGAAAACAGCTCTGCTCCTAGCAATAACCTCCGCTAGACGAGTCTCAAAGTTACAGGCACTCATGGCTGTGGAACCTTTTATCATTTTCCATCATCAGTTAAGCATTGAAAAAGGGTTTTGGCCTGAAAGCTTTGTTTTTGATAAAGGTTTTTTGCTCTCAACGTTTGGTTTTTTGGTCATTGTTCTATTTAACAGCAGTGTTGGATATTACATCATTTTCCATGATGACAGGGTTTCTCTGAGGACAAACCCTACATTTATGCCTAAGGTAGTTTCCAGTGTGGCCCTTAACCAAACTATTAATTTGCCTACCTTTTACCCAAACCCACAGAGTAAGGGTGAGAGACTTCTGCATTCTTTGGACATTCACAGGCAGCTGCGCTTCTACTTGGACAGAACCAAAGCTTTCAGACAGACTGAACAACTTCTAGTGGCTTATGCTGCAGGATCACAAGGAAAGCCTATATCAAAACAGACTATTTCAAAGTGGATAGGCCACTGCATTCGTTTCTGCTATTCACAGCATGGCAAATCAGTGCCTAAGGGCATTAGGCCACATTCAACCAGAGCAGCAGCCACTTCAGCAGCCTTCCTCAGAGGAGTACCAACCAAAGACATCTTGGAGGCTGCAACTTGGAGTTCAGTGCATACTTTTACAAAGCACTATCACTTACCTCTCTACTCTAAATCCAGGGCAGGCTTTGCCACTGCAGTTCTGCAGGGCCTGATAGCCTCTCCTAATCCTATTTAGCACCAGCCTCCCAACCTTAGCTTTGGGGTTCAACCCAGTTGTAATGACTGCAGCAGTGAAACACGATGAACCTAGTACAGTTGTGTACCTACCATAAATGTAGATGTTCGAGTGTATTCACTGTTGCAGTCCAGGTAACCCTCCCACCATCCCCCTTTTCTTTACTGGGACTTATCTGTACTTCTCTGTTCTATACAACCTATGTGGTGTATTTGCTTGTAGATGAAGGAAAAGTTGTTTTTTCTGTATGCATGCTTTTTGACATAATTTAGCCTACCATATTTGGGGCACCTGACATCTGGGGCAAGAAAAACTGAAGAAAATGGTGTCTGCTGCATCTTTTATACCCCTGGCGCACTGACGTCAGGGAGGAGGTGACAGCAACCGACGCCGGACCTAGACTTTGAAATTCGGGCCGACTGTGGGTAGCCTGCCAGCAGGATAACCCAATTGTATTGACTGCAACAGTGAATACACTCTAACATCTACATTTATGGTAGGTACACAACTGTACGTTTCTCGCCCTCCACCTGTTCAATATCTGAGAGGCTGGCTGGAATGGGTTGGAGGAGGCCTACCAGTTGTGCCCAACTGAATTACAGGGATAGTTAAATGTCAATTTCAATGTTAGATCCAACCTCTGCACACCTGACTATGCTTCTGTTTGGCCACTGCCGTCATCATATTCAGCCAATGTTTGCACAGCTTCACAATATGCACTCAACCCTGATTGTGTATAACATCCCTGATAAATGTCCTCTCCATTGTTCATGTCAGGATGCTTATATCACAAAGACAATCTTCTCCTTTGTTATATCACCTTGTGTGACAGTCACATAATGTACAGTTTCACTGTGCAGTCTGTACTTGTACCATGTCAATATGTGATTAGTGTTCCTGCTACAACTGTTTTCCATTTACATGCCCTCATCTGATGTACATTACTATGTTTCTCCTATCCATTACTATGTTTCACCTGTCCTCTTTCCCCGTGTTCATTCCTACAATTCATCTGTGTTAAATACACACACTTCCTGTGAGTGTTTATTTTACATGGCAGCCCATATATCCTTACAGATCATTTACACAACTTTTGTACAGAATGCCTGAAATGGGATTCCACAGTACTCTGCACTGTATACACTATCCTGTACTGTGTTTGGGACATATACATTGCTATAATGATATACCATGGTAATCATTGTAGCATTCTGCACAATCCCGCTAAGCTAGTTTACTCTAAGGTAAACAAGTGGGTTATCTGTGTTGGGTTACATGATATCCTGGCCAGTAACACTGTTTCTGCATTGAAACCATACTTGTTTACATTTAAACATGATGCATGGCATGAATATATAATCACTGCTGCTGCACACCTCACAAACACGTAAACTCCATGTAGGCTTCACACGAAGCTTACACAGGGTTTATTGAATTCAACTGTAGAAGTTATTTTGAACTTATGTTTATGTTGTTTCAGTTGGGGGACTTCTGTAGTGTTACAAGTGTATGTTACTTATATTGATAGTAGGTGCATGTACAGTAATAAAAAGGATGAAGTCAAAAGGACCTTTGAAATCACATGTAAGATGTCTGCCAGTAGTAGGAATAACCAAATGTAGCTTTGTTAAACTTTATTTATATATATAAATATAAATATATATATTATATATATATATATATAGAGAGAGAGAGTATGGCAGTTATAAAGCATAAATCTTGGCCGAAGGACCAAACAATTGTATGACCTCACAATACCTGTCCTTGTGGTGTTGGCTAACAGTCAACAGACAAACATTCAAAAGACAGCAGATATCCAAATGGATAGTCTTACAACTTTCCTGTATGACTAAATGCCTTTTTTCATTGATAATACTGGTAATTTTATGGAAACAGGTTATCCCCTCCCTTTTTTGCAAACTGTTACTCTTTAATTTTCTTTTCTTAACCCTATTATAAATAGTATTAGAAGTATGAATGGTGTTTGTCAGTAAAGCTCGTTTTTAAATAAAGTGGCCACACAGAAATAACTTCTATCACCTTCATCATCTGTAACATTAGTACTATGTGAGATTTGTTCACCTATGTCACTTCTTTCAGAACATTATGCATATCAGTCCTAACCTCATATATTTCTGCAGTACATAATGGAGCTGTAGTACTAACAGGTTAAGGCTGTTGCTGTTATGACCATTTAATTTGATGGTAGTCAAACCAAAAGGGCTCAGTTTTCCTGCATTTTTTGTAGAATGTTTCACGGTTATGAATAGTATAATCAAACTCCCTGCACTGAGCACATTTTCTCTTAGGACATGTTTGTATTAACTGTTCATAGGAGCCACGGTGAAAACAAATCTTTGGTTGCCCTTGTAATATACAAAGGCCCTGTAATCAGAGATAAAAGACACACTAGGAATGTGCCCATAGCTGTGATACAGTATTACCTAGGTTTCCCAAGTACCTGCCCATATTTTCCTGGCATCATATATTTTTTTATTTCCAAAACAGAATGGCATAATGTATAAAAGTGAGACTGAATCTGAGCCAGCACACAGAATAGCATAATGTATAAAACTGATACTGAGTCCGAGCTTAGCCCTACATCAATAGTTTTTTAAATTGCAAGATAATACCGCTTTTTGGTTCTATATTTAAACCTTCAATGTCATATGGTGCATAAGGAGTGCAAAGTTTCTTTAAGATCCATTTAGCCAAAACATCTTCAGCAAATGCAAATGTTTCAAAAATTACATAGCAAAATGTATCTTTACCAACATGTGTCAAGGCCTGAATTTCTTTACTAGTAAATCCAAGAAGAGAAACAGTATTGTCCCAAATCATATACCCATTAAGTACTTTATTGTTTCTGGAAAATATTCATACCACAGGCAGTTTCCTTCCATGTTGTGAAACAGAAGGTTCAGTATCAGAAGTAGATTTCACCGTATATGCATACGTTGTTAGAAAAAATACTATTTTCAGAAGCAGCAAACACTGTACGTGCAGATGGATTCACTGTGGTTAAACTGAGCCAAAACTTGAACCCTGACATTTATCGCCTGATACAGAAGGAAGGCTTCTCCTCCTCCTCCCGCAGCATACTGATCAACTGTTTGATTCCAATATGCAGCTTTGCAAGTAGCAGGTTCATTTTCATCCAAAAACTTAAGCAATTTCTTAATCAGTAATCCTCCTCCTTCAAGTTCAGTAATTTCAACCATACCCCAAGCAGAATTTTTTTCAGTAGATTCCCTTCATTCTTGTGTTTTAATGCCACTAACCTCCGGCCTGTCACTCCCAGGAAGTACCAAACATAGTACAGGAAGTTCTCCGATGTCCTGGCCAAATTTACCATAGTGGTAAAAATACCAGCTTAGGTCTCCCCTGAAAAGAGGCCACTAGCATAATGAGACTAACCTGGTCAACAAAGGATAAATAAGGAAATAAATACTAGTTGTAGGTAACCAAAGATGCTAACTTTGTTACGCAGCTATATATGACCATGGCTCTAAAGCTGAAGAAACTGTTAGCCCTGGTGCACCTTTCTAATGCTCATTCAGCTCTCTAGCAGAGCTTCCAATATCAGACGGCCTTGCTAGAAGCTTCTGCTGTTATAAGACATTATGAAAAGAGTACCAAAAACATTTCTTGGTTAGTTAAAAGATAATCAGAAAACCCAGTGTCATATGATGTAAATATTCTGTTACCATACCATTAAAAATGTTTTCATTGTTTTATAAATTACATTTTCTAAGGCTTTCTCATTATTTTAATAAACTAATAAAATTATTAAATTATATGTGTTAAAAGAATTGGTATACATATTTCATCAATTTATATTGACTCCTAAAACTTATGTGCTCTTTTTTCAATGTTTAGCAGAAATTGGTTAAGATGGCCTTCATGAAAGTTGTGACAAGAACCTTTTAACCTGTACAAAAAAAAAAAAAAATTAAACGAATATCTGTTAGAAACTTACAAATGTCATTTGGTAATGTTTTGTTCACAACAATTCTAAAATTATAACAACTAGCACTAAATTACTACAATATTATCATATTAGCCATATTGAGAACCAGAACAAAAATAAAACTGATAAAAAAACACAATTACCATGGCAACCTTGGTAAAACAGGAAAAGTACTGAACGCAAATTTATTTACATCAAAAAGAACCAGCGTTTTCGCCACAAGCCTCTTGTAGCTTCATCAGAGTAAGACATAAAAGACATAACCTGCGTTATATAGTATATAGGCAGGAAGTATATATATATAGGAATATAAGGCAAAACAATGAATGAAAACTGTAACATCTCAGCTGTTCTGAAGTTGAGAAGTTATTTGAGATAGCCAGGCGTTCATGCCTTGGTGGTTTTGTGCTTGCACTGTTATTGTTTTGCCTTATATTTATAGTATTCTGTTTTTTGGTAGTACCATTATGAATTTTTATGTATTTTTATCACTTTCACAGTTCTTGTATCTTGTTCTGGTTTTATTGAGTACTTAATATTACTTTGATTTCAGTCCTTTTATGGATAGGGCGTCTATTTCAGATATCCATGCACATTAACAACATACAAAAACATTTTTATATATAAAAACTGTTTTATAAAATTTAATTAAGTATCTATATGGTGCATTTTTATCGTTTCAGGGAAACAATTGTATATCTTTTTAATTTTCAAACTTTCAATGAGATATGTGATGGATTGAAAATGCTTTTTTATGGCTTAATATAATATGTCACTTCCTGCCTACATACTATATAAGGCAGGTTATGTCTTTTATGTCTTACTCTGATGAAGCTACAAGAGGCTTGTGGCGAAAACGCTGGTTCTTTTTGATGTAAATAAATTTGCGTTCAGTACTTTTCCTGTTTTACCAAGGTTGCCGTGGTAATTGTGTGTTTTTATATTAGCCATATTGTTAATTTTCATTTCATACCCATGTCTACTGTGTTACGTCTTTTAGTGACTCTTTTCCATGCCTCCAATTTTTCATGTTGTCATTCAATATTTCTTAGTCAATAATGTGTATTTTAGCTTATAATTGGTGTAGCCATGTCTTCAAGGGATCTAAGGCCTAATTGAATTAACTCAATAAGCAAGCAGCTACGTAACTAACTAAATAAATAAATGAGTTCCTTCTTGCATTAACTAACATAAGTCTGTCTGACGCTGATAATTTTTTTCTTCTAGGTATATTGTCTTTAAACCACAAATTACAATTTACTGTCATTATGCAACATATAAATCTAACTGTACTTTGCGTATGGATTTCTGGATGCCTAGTTCTAATATTTGAATTATGAAAGAGGTCAAAATTACATTTTCTAAATGTATTTTATCTGTAAAGAAACTGATTATGTAGTAGCATTCACTGTCCAATGACAGTAACATTTTTAGGCATTTCCAAACTGTACAAGTTCATGTGTTGGTTCTGAGACATAGATGTGATAAATCCCTGAGTACAGCTGACAGGGCCTGGGATCAAATAGCAAACGGAGCACTGGAGGAGTCCACTGGGAAGGCTGAGGAATAAAAAAGCTGTACCTCCTTCCCTATCTTGCTTGGTGAGGCAGCATTTGGGAAAACATTATAGAAGTATCTGTGCCTGAGGCAGGGGTCATCTGTGGGTGTTTATCAGACACACAAGTTATAGCTCTTACACCCATTGCATGTCCATCTTTGAAGGGCTACTAGACATGCATAGGAACAGAAAGAGCTTAAGAACGGCCCCTATGTTGGCTGCCTGGATCACAGACATGATTGTGCTTTTCATAGGTTCATAGGTTCATACTAGGCTATCTGCCCAAGGGCATTTACAAGCCTAGCCCATAGTTTTGTGGCTTACGCCACCCCTTTAGTATGGGGAACTATTCCCATTATTTTGCTGTGCCTCTGTCGAGCAGTGACACTGAGGTAATCCCTGGGGTATATCTGCGATCTCCCATCCATTGGTCAAGATTTCTCTTGAACAAGGCCAGCGAGGTGCTCTGCCTCACATATACCGGGATTTTATTCCACAGCATAGGAGTCTTTGGGTGATGAATCTATCCCTCCAGCACGTCCTATTAATAGCCGTGTCGAGGTTTAAGTCTCCCGCCCTTGTGGCTCTGATGGATCTAGATTTTTTGAGGTGAAGCATATTCATCAAATCTGGGTCTGACATGGCCTTGTATGTTAGGCAAAGGTCACCTCTGAGCAAGCGTGCGACTGAATAGAGCTGGAGTTCTTTCAGTCGGGCAGCATAGGACAGATGTTTGAGACCCTTTATCATTTTGGTGCGGAACTTTTGTGGCCTCTCCAGCTGCTGCAAGTGTCGGGTCAGATACATTCCGAATGGGGCATTGTACTCAATCATTGGTCTGATGAGTGATGAGTATAGGGAGACTATGACATCCCTTGATCTAGATGAGAATCCCTTCATGATAAGGTGGGCAATGTAGAAGGTCTTCCTAACTGCTTTAGCTACATGGGTGTCGAATGACAGACTACTATCAACCTGGGTCCCCAGGTCCCTGATAACTTCTTCTGTGCTCAGTGGATTGCCACCTATTTGGTAGCTAGGGGTAACCTTGTTTTTCCCGAAGGGTATGACTATGCATTTTTTGGCATTTAACTTTAGGCCATGGCTCTGGCACCAGTTATCCGTTTCTGTGAGACCCTTCTGAAGGATATCTGTGTCAGATGTGTTTTCTACTATGGCGCCCAGTTTGCAGTCATCTGCAAACTTTGTCAGCCATAACCCTCCTGTGTTTGCTTGTACTGGAAAAGTAGATGCCAAACAAGAGTGGGCCCAGGACTGAGCCCTGTGGTACACCACTTGTGACAGGCTTTGAGTCTGACATGGCGCCAGCAACTCTGACCCTGTGGGTTCTGCAACTCAGCCAGTTTGCAACCCATCTTGTGATGTATGGGTTAACATTTAAGCTGATGAGTTTTACAATGATACCCGAGTGGGGTATTGTATCAAAGGCCTTCGCCAGATCGAGGTAGGCTGTATGGACTGCCTTTCCCTCATCAATGGCTTTGGTGACTGTTTCGAAAAAGTTAACCAAGTTTAGAAGGCATGATCTGCCTTTGACAAAGCCAAACTGGGATGGATCCAAAGTCTGCAAATTCCCTATGTCTTTATTTATGAGGTCCATTATGATCCTCTTCATGGCTTTGCAGATAAGGCTTGTCAAGCTAATGGGCCGGTAATTTCCAGGGTCGGTGGAGGCACCGCCTTTGTGAAGTGGGACCACAGTTGCAGTGCGCCACTCCATGGAGTGCGTATCCAGAGGTAAGACTATGATTAAACAGCTGTCCTAGCTGTGGGTTTAATTCCTCATTGAGTTCGTGGAGCACACAGCCGGGGACACCATCAGGTCCCATGGATGCTGTGTTTTTGCTTTGGAGAGAGCAGTTCTCACTTGGGCGTTGGAGATGTTTGGGGGCTGCAATCGCTTGGTATAGATATCTCTCCTTTTGGGGGAGGGGAGAAGTTTGCACTGAACCTGTCAGCCAGTATGTTGGCAATGTCTGTAGGATCAGTAATCTTCACATCATTTTGAACTAGTTCTGAGCATATCTGGGAGTTTCCTCCCAGGTTTCTAACATAGCTAAAGAAGGCCTTATGATTGTCTTTTGAGTCTTTAGCTATTTTCTCTCAAAATTTGCTTTGGATGATTTTATGAGAGCTCTTAGTTTTTACTTATAGTGATCAAGGGTGTCTTACCTTTTAAGAATTTTGCTCTATCTTGTAGTAGCTTCCTCCTTTTGTTGTAGAGTTTGTTTATGGCTGGGGTCCACCAGACTGGGCGGTTGACTTTGGTACAAAGAGTCTTTGTTTTGCTTGGGATTGCCTTATCCATGCAGTCCTGCAGGTGCTGGTAGAAGGCATTTGTAAGTGATTCAGCGGCTTGAGTACTGTTTTCCCGGCTCGGGGCCTTAAAGGAGACCACACTAGTGTTTAGAAGTGTGAAGTCGGCTTTCGAGAAGTTCTTTACTGTGGTCTTTTATTTCAGGTGGGGTGGGATGAGGACCTCCAGCGAGATTAGTTTGTGATCTGATCTCACCAGTGAGGGGTATACTTCGGTGTTGAACATTCTGCTCCCATCTTCATGATGATGAGATCAAGTATGTTTTCTCCTCTTGTGGGGATGGTGACTAGTTGTTCCATGGCATTTGAGTTTATGAATTCCAGGAACTTTTGGGCTAGGGTGTTTGGGCTTGAGTAGTGTTCCCAGTCTATATTAGGGTAATTGAAGTCACCTAGTATGATGGTGTTTGGTGATACATTTATCCCTCTAGTGTTTTCAGGAAGGCCATGTGAGGTTCCTGAGTTTGTGAGGTGGCCTGTAACATGCTACAATTTGCAGAGCAGTCTTGCCTATGGTTAATTGCACCTGGATGGTCTCCGATGCATCGTGCGTTGCCACCAGTCTTGAGGTGTGGGTGTCCTTGATGAATATGGATACCCCCTCCTTTCTTGGTATTGTCCGGATTTTGGGGCGGGCATGATAAGAGGTAAAACCTGATAGTGCTGGGGTGCTCTCAGGAGCCTTGAACCAGGTTTCTGTCACTGCACAGACATCGATGTTCTCCATACTGAGAAGGGCCTCGAGTGCGTGCATTTTGAGATTTAGACTTCTGGCATTGAGCAGCATTACCCTTAGTTTTTCCTTTTTTGTTCTAGGGTGGTAGGTTTAGAATTTGAGCCTTGCCTAAAAAGGCACTATGGGGTGGCAAGAGCCTTTGCCAATATCCGGAATCCCAGGGTGACAGGTGCAAGCCGTCCCTTAAGCAGCGTGGCTTGTCCAGCATGTCATCCCAGGCAGACAGACATTGGATCCCCTTTGAATGACACCAGAGTTTAAGCCAATTGTTAAAGCTGATCATCTTATCTCTGTATTGTGGCATCATTCTTGGTGAAGGTAGGATACTGCTCAAGGTCAGGGTCATACCTGCCTGGGCTACATAATCAGAGAGCTCCTCAATGTCTCTTTTCATGTAGTCCAAGGAGGTACGTCTCAGGTCGTTTACACCAGCGTGGACAATGACTGAGTCGTATTTGTACCTGCTGTTGAGAGACCTGAGTGCTTGCGTTATGTGGCGGATTCTAGCCCAACAGGCAGCTTACTGTGACCTTCTCCTTACTCAGTCTGGTGAGCGGGGCGTCAGTGTGTCTGACTATGGAGTCACCAATGACTAGTGTGTCTGGCATTGTGTTTGGCCTTAAGGGCTGTGACTGTTTGACACTCTGACTGTGAGGTCTATGTGTTGCAGGTGTTGTGTTCTGAGGTGGTGGTTGTTTGGGTGTCTGCTTTGGTGGCCTCTGCTGTTTTGGTAGATTTTTGATCAGAGCCGCCGAGTATGTCTTTGTGTGTTTATGTGTATGATTTGAGGTTGTGATGGTACTATGTGAGACTGGGTCTATAGTGTGTGTGGTAACCTTCTCCTCCTGACTGGTCTTGCCAGTCCTATGTTGAGAGAGCTCAGCCTCCAGTTTGGCCGTATAGTTGCATCTCTCGCATGTATTTGTGTTTTGTGGGAGGAGGAGAGGGTTGTCTGTGTACATGAGGCAATTGTAACATTGCCTCAATATTCCCAGGTTCACCAGCTGAGCAGGGAGGACACTAGCAACTGATCCCTCGACATGCTAGAAGGACTAGACAAAAACTTTAAAAGAGATTCCAGGGGCGTGGGTGACCGAGAAATGGGGTTTGCCTTTTTGGGGTGCTATCTATAAGAGTGCCGTATCAAGGTAATAAGTACTGTAGGAGCAAGTGCTAGGTTTAACAGATAGAGAAAAGTCTACTTGGAGTCAAGTAGAGATGATCTCTTTAGGTATTAGAGAAAGTGCTAGTAACAGGGATGCTTAAAGGTAAGATTGAAAAGAATGCACTCTGCAGTGTGCACTAGAGAAGTTAGATATGAAAGTAGGTAACTTGAGTTTTACTTGTTTAAAAAGTTAAGGTTTAGCGGAGAGTTACTATTTTTAAAACAGCAAGATGGACTGAAAGGGGTGGTTACTTTTGTATTTTGGTACTATGAAATACTGTAGGATGGCCAATAAATTTAAATAATTGAAGGGGTGGGATTTCAAAAGTGATGGTTTTGTGATTACTCACATAAGCCAGTGAAAGTAGAGAGAAATGAGATATATGGTCAGATTAACATAAGAGGCGGGCAACTAGAAAGACAGTGGTATATAACAAGACAACTTAAATGGGTGGGAGGACGGGAAAAATTCTGCCTGACTCAGAACAGAGAGAGCTGTGGTCTCTTTTGAAGTTTTAATATGCTGTTAAAACAGAATGCAAGCAAAACACAAGGTAAAGAAAACAAACTACAGTATTCAAAATATAGAAAGGCAATACAGAAATACAAAAAATAACAGCATCAAGAGTGCCAAGGTAGAAAGGCCTAAAAAGGAGGAAAAAGGAGCCAACACTTCATTTATTGCATCTAATACCAACAGAACCTGCAACTGCTGTACCCTGGACATCATTAAAGTATATATTATCTATTGTACAATGTTTTATAGCATATTCATTATTAATTGCTGCATATATTTTAAATGTAGTCTCTCAAGTATTGATTCATTTCTATAATTGTCCTTGTCTGTCAGTTCCAGCACTCACTTTCTGTAAATATGGTTTGTGAACAAGTAAAAGTGCCTAAATATCAGAAACAGATAAACAACTGTGTATTCAACTAGCAAATATAAT
The DNA here is from genome assembly GCF_019279795.1 of Protopterus annectens. Taxonomy (NCBI): domain Eukaryota; kingdom Metazoa; phylum Chordata; order Ceratodontiformes; family Protopteridae; genus Protopterus; species Protopterus annectens. The sequence continues at coordinate 1,696,876,891 of NC_056744.1, read as the reverse complement.
TTTTCTCTCATCTAAATAATATTTAGTGTTTGTTTCCATCGATTGCTTATTCTTAGTGTAGTTATTTTCCTTTTATCCTCTTTTATAAAATGTATTAACATCTGAGTAACTTCACTTGTTAGGCAGGTACTCACTTTACAGAAATAAATCCACAAACGGGGAACCCCTACAATGTAAATGTAAAGGCAGGGGGTGTCCTCTCCTGACCAAGGGATCCCGAAGATGATAGTACCATAGTGTTATCCCATGCTCCATGTTGGAAAATACACACAAGAATAGTATTGATGATCAGAGTGAAATTACTGATCTTACTACATGGCATATGAACTCAGCAATAATAATCAGTGAATAACGGTCATTAGATCATTTTGAGAAGTTCTAGCATTATCCACAAAAAGCGCTCCTATCCAGATGGCTCCATTTTAATGTTCTGTACAAAGCTATGTACAGATTTATTATTTATACCTTACAGACCTAAACTGCTTTGCCGTACTTTTTCTTCTCTTTGTTACTTACTCGTACTGTTAATATTATTTTCTACTCGCTGTCTTACGTAGCGTATACCTACAAAACTAAACGTCATGTTTATATAAAGTCCCTTCTCTCTATTATATAAAGCTTTGTGTGTTTTCATTCTTTACTTGCTTTGTGTATTTTTTTGTTTTCAGAATAGATATTGTTTTTTTTCCAAATGATGTGCTATATATATATATATATATATATATATATATATATATATATATATATATACACCTGTGTTGTACTTCACAGCTTTATTTAATGCAATTTCATTTCCAGCCTTGGATGTTTTCCCCAGTATCTGTGTGTATACCTAGCTGTCTGTATATGTAAGTTTAGACAAAGCACCAAAACACTTATTTGCAGTGTCAGCAAGATGGCACATTAATCATATTAATAATAATATTATTATTATTATTTAAACGTGGGTGGTATAAGAGGAATAAGACCCCAAGTATTCATCACTAAGAATTAAGTATCTCTTCCTATGGGTGAAAAGGGTCAGTGTTCTTTTAGCATTATTCTGTCTAGGCTGTGTGATCCCTCCTTCTTGTATGTTCTTCCATACTTCAAGGTTTTCTCATATGCAGAAAAAACATTATCCAATTTTTTTCACCTAATCAGGATCAAAATGATAAACTGTATGAATTTTCTCCCAGCGTTTTTATTTTTAAGTAACTGAATGTAGTTATGCTCTATGAAACTGGTGGCAAACATGGGACTTATCCATGTGGGGATATTAGTAAACCACATTAACCCCTTACTTGCAGGTCTGTAGCCATGATTTCATTTCCCTTCTTTTTGCTCATCAGTAGTGGAAAGGTATTGGAAATGAACATAGTTGTCTGATTTGAAAGGTGACACTTTTCTACACTAGTTTTAATATATTGCTTAATCTCTTGATTTTTATATTCAAGGTGATAGTAACAATTAAAACAATGTACCAGTAAAAGCTACAAAGCAGGCTAGATTACAAAATGCATAAAAGCAGAGTTTAAAGCATATGTTTTGCTCTCAACCACCTAAAGTCCAGTCTGAGACCAGTTCAGAAGACTATTTCTGGGGGTACTACAGGACAAGAATTCTTGCAGGGCCCTTCTCCCAACCTAGAACATGGAGGCTGTAATTTCCTTCTTCAAAAATGTGACAGCCTTAATAAAATAGACTGCTAGACAAACTCTTGGGATTCTAGATCACACGACTTCAACTATCCATGTGGCTCCTCTAGCCAGATTTCACATGAGGGAATTACAATGGCATCTAAGGAATTCCTGAGATCTGTAGTCAGAACCCTTAAAAAATAAACTATTGTGTTGTTGTGTGTGAATAGGAATTAGTTTGGTGGGTGAACCAGATGAAAAGAAGGATGACCTTTAAATGACCAGGTCACAAACAGACCCAAACCATGGATAAATCGGACAAAGCCTGGGGTATTCTCACCTTAGACCTAAGTGTGCAGGAGACTTGGAACTCTTAAGTAAAGAAATATGCACATGAATATAAAAGAAATGTTAGTAGTGATTTATGCTGTGAGAGTGCTGAAGACACTCTTTGTGTCGGTGACTTTGAAGGTGGTTGTAGACAACACCACAGTGATGTTGGACATTAACATGGAGGAACTCACTCCTACCATCTGTGTAGCTTAGATACACAGGCCTAGGATCAGCTATGTGGTACAAGTTTCTCCTAACAGCTACATACATACCCTCACAGGAAAACTCAATGACAGGCGAGATGAGTGGGACTTCTGCAGACTCACATAAGTGATTGCCACACAGAGGTGCATTCCTAGAAACTACTAACAAATGAGGTATTCCTGATAAGATCTGTTTACATCTCAGTAAACAACTAAAAGCAATGTGTTTCAGAGTACCTTATAGTCAAACCTGAGCAGTGAACAACTGAATTTGAGAGGCCTGTATCCGTATACTTTCCCCTCATATTCCCTTGATTCCCAGGGTCATTCAAAAGATTAAGCAGAGTCCAGTTTTTACATTGTTGCACTCAGTTTCAATGTGCTCTGCACTTCTATTCTTATTTGATCATGTGTCACATTTTGCCAGTTTACTTTTTTATTTGTTTATTTTTTTTGAACTTTGTCAACTAGTGCTAATACAAAAGGACCACTTTCAGCCACCCATGGAAGAATGTTGCATTTAAATGCTGTACAATAAATATGATTGCATCAAAAGATTAAACAGTGTTACGGGAGTCGGTTACAGTATGACTTGAATAAATATTAGTAAGGAAAAGTGGAGAGATGTTCTTCGTGTTTCACTGTTGCAGTCAACACATTTGGGTTATCTGCCTGTAGGTAGACCTCAGCCGGCCTGAATACCAGAGTCTTGGGATTTCTGCGTTGGATGCTGTCGCTTCTTCCATGACGCCAGGTCATCAGGGGTATAAAACAAGCATCCAATGCCATTACATCAGTCTTTCATGCCATACGATGCCCGAAACAGAAGCAGTTCGTAAGTGTTGGTCACCAGACTCCTGAAATTTTCATTTTCGAGTTTCAGACCTGAAGTCTTCTAAAAGATAAGTAGCCCATTGGGGATCCTTTTTTCTTGTTCTAACCAATGTCAGAAAAAATTAATATGGAAAGCGAATACCTCCTAGAGATTCTCATTCTTACTGCATCACCTCTTTAGGCCCAGACCACGACATCCCCCGCTGTTGGTTTTCTGTCTTGTTTAACGTCAGTACTATTCATTGTCGGGCTATTTTTGTAGCTAAATACCTTCGCTCTTGATCTCCGTACTCAGAAATGGCTTCTTTAAGCCATCTAGCTACTGATATTCTGAAAAAAAGTAAGGATAAAGACCGAGACAGACCGCATAGGTCCAAAACTGCCAACGATGCTACCGTTAAGTTCGTCGCCAGTCCGCCGGTACTCAGTGAGGCACTTTTGCAGCCCTTGATACCCACTTCTACAGATTCGCAGGCCTCTACTGAGACCCATTTGAAGTTCGGCATATTGCGAGATGCTTCTTCGACTATGGAACCTGCGGATGTCTTTACCTTGGATGGGTCCGGAGCTGCTGTGCAGGCACCGGCTTCTGAGGGTGTATTCAGGCCTACTAATTCTCAGATTAAACTGATGACTTTGTTTCAAGACAAAAGTATTGAATTCCTCAGACCTAAAGTTTGCACTATGCCTAGAGAACCAATGACCAAAGTGCATACTCAGGACCACATGCCTCAAAAACAAATGATTAGAATGGCTGAAGACCTTATTACCTTAATTAGGGGAAGCCAGCCTTCCCCTTCTAAGAGACCTAGTACTGATTTTCCTTCAGATTCTTCTGATCAGGAATCTGATATCTCTGTTCCTTCTGACTACCAGGACATACCTTATCTACCTATGAGTATTCTGATGCAGGGGATTCCATTCCCTCTGCTTCCCCTCCAGAAGATCTTTCTTTTGGTGAAACCTTGCATACCCTTAGGGAGCATTCCCACAGGGAAAGCCAGGACTATTCTCAGTCCAAAAAGAGACTCGGGGAATTTTTATACCTGCCTCAGCACAGGCCTCTAGCTATCCCTCCTGTTCTGGAGATTGTAGATGATGTTTTCTTGGAATCCAGCCTTAACCCGGATACTTTCTCTCCAGCTCCCAGGAAACCTGACGGGTACTATAGAGTACCGGACTCTCACAAATTCCTTTTCAAGAATCCTACTGCGGATCCAGAGACCATTTCCCAAAGACCAAATGCCATTAATGCTACTACTGCAAAAAATCCTACCCCTTCTAACAGGGATTCCATGGCTTTAGACAGATGGGGTAAGAAGGTATACATCTCTGCTACTCTGGCCATTAGGGCTTTAAATTGCCAGTTCCATATGTTAAAGTATCAGCAGCATATTATGGGACTAATTAAACAGAAAATGATGTTTATTCCTGACTGCGCATAACAGGAAGATTTACGAAAGTTAATGCATTCTGCTGACCAAGTTGGTAAACATGCTTCGCAGTGTGGTTTTGATGCTTAAGAAGCATCTTGCAGGGCTGCTGTCACTGAGTCTGTACTTAGAAGGCATGCTTGGCTTAAGGAACAAAACTTGCCATATCATGTAAAAGCAAATTTACTGAATGCACCTTAAACCAAGAGTGCCTATTTGGCAATGAAGCAGAAGAAGTCCTCAAAGGATGGAGAAAAAAGCTAAATCTATGCAAACTGTTAAAGATTTCTTACAAGTACAGCCACCTAGATTCAGTAGGCATTGGCCTTCAAAGAACTGGTCCTTTCCAGTCCCTTCCAGGCCTTCTCAGTCCAAACCCAGAGGCAGCAGACCACCAAGACTTCAATCTCAGGTTATGCACAGATCTAAGCAGTGGGGAGCTCCCACGTCCAAATCAGGGAGTAGTAAGCCACCCCCTATGATAAAATTGCACAATGACGTATCATTAACTCCTCCAAGCCTTGCTCAACTACTTGCACCTTTAGGAAGAAAACTCAACCTGCATGCAAAAAACTGGGAACTCATTACCCAAGACAAATGGGTTTTAAATATTGTTTACCTAGGATACAGATTCCACTTCCACTCGCTCACAACCATAAGTGGATGGCCAGCCCTCCCCCCAAACCAGTGGGTGGAGGCCCAAAAGCAAGTACTTTCTCTCCTCAGCATCAAGGCTATTTAACCTGTCCCAGCAGAACAAGGGGGACAAGGCTTTTACTCAAGACTGTGCCTGGTTCCCAGAAAAGAAAACTCCTGGCGTCCTATCCTGGATCTGTCTATTCTCAACACCTTTCTAGTGGTTCCAAAATTCAAAATGCTAACTCTTCAACAGTTGCTTCCTAGCTGGCAACCCTAGACTTAAAAGAAGCTTACATGCACATCCCTATAAGGGAATCTTGCAGGAAATACCTACACTTCAGGGCAGGCTCCCTGCATTTTCAGTTCCCTGCACTTCCCTTTGGCTTATCTACTGCACCCAGGGTATTCACAAAGTGCCTAGCTCCAGTTATTGCATTTTGCAGGCAGAGAAGTATTCAGATTTACCCATACTTGGACAATTGCCTGATTCAGGCAGAAAGTCAGGACTTGCTATTTGCAACACCTGGCATTTCTAAAGAGGGTCTATATTAGATCAGCGAACGCTTATAAAAGCGAACGCTGATTGATCGACCTTATATAAGCAAAAGCTTACAATCTCGAACTGTCAGATCAGCGATTTTTTTTCCTAGGGAAAAAATTTGCTGATCCAAAATACATACACACAGCACAAGCACACCAAACAAACAGAAATCCACACACATACACCTAAAAATCTGACCCCTAACCCTACACTAAACTATGCACACATCACTAACTATCCACTTACCTTAACCAAAACCCTAACCCTAAGGTCCGTCACTATTGCACACTCACCTCACCCGCTCCCTAACCCTAACTCACCTAAACCAGCCCTAACCCTCACGTCCACACAATCGCACACATATCTAACCCGCGCCCTAACTCGCCTAACCCACCCTAACACTCACATCCACACAATGGCACACTTATGAATCTGACCCGTAACTTTCCACCACAGCACTGAAAATGCCGAAGCAACAGAAACGGACATAGGAAAAAATTTGGGTTTCTGTTGCTTCGATATTTTGAACATTCGCATAAATAAGGTCGATCAATCAGCATTCGCTAATCTAATATAGACCCTTCTAAAGAGACTTCTAACTTCACTGGGGTACACCATCAACGAAACGAAATCTCACCTAGTATCCTGCCAACAGATTGTATTCCTGGAAGCAAGCTTGAACACAACTTCCCAGATGGCATTCCTCACTCCAGAGAAACAAATTTATTTGACAACCTACTGGCCACAAAACCCCAGCCTTCTGCAAGGAAAATACTGCAAGCTCTGGGGTTCATGGCCTCTTGCATTCTGTTAATTCCATATGCAAGACTGCATATGAGGAAACTTCAATGGTATCTAAGAAGTCTATGGTGTCAACATTCTCAGGACCTGGAAACAATTCCTATCATTCCTTGTCTAAGGGCAGAGTTCCTTTGGTGGGCAGAGGCCTGCAACCACAACAAGGGACTCTCTTTCACTCTATCCCCTGCTGCCCAGACCCTAACAACAGAAGCATCAGACTATGCATGGGGGGCTCACATGGCAGGGCAGTGCATTCAGGGCAAAAGGAACCCAAAGCAGATGCACCTGCATATCAATCAAAAAGAAATGTTAGCTGTACAGAATGCTCTGACAGCCTTCAAAGAACTTATTCTTCCAGGACAACTATTGGTAAAGATAGACAACACCACAGTTATGTAGTACTTATAAACAAGCAGGGGGGAACCCATTCCTGCCCACTCTGCAGACTAGCCATGGCTCTGTGGAACACAGCATTTAGCAACCAAGTGCACCTACAAGCTCAATTCCTGCCAGGCAAATTAAATTCACTGGCAGACAACTTAAGCAAGAATCTCATGGAACCACACGAATGAAAACTGGAACCCAAAATATAAATATTCAAGCTTTTGAGGAACAGATGGAGGACACCAGAGGTGGACCTGTTTGCTTCAATGCAGAACTATCAATTGAACAAATACTGCACCAGAACTCCCCACAGTCGAGCTTGGAAAGGGTATGCCCTTTCATTTACCTGGGAAAGCCTCTCAGTCTATGCCTTTCCCCCTCTGCCTCTCCTCTCGAAGGTTCTAATAAAGATCAAACAGGACAAGCCAAGGACAATCCTTATTGCAACAGACTGGCCATGCCAGCACTGGTACCCACTTTTGCGCAGTCTGACAGTGCTACAAACATGGCACCTGCCTCAGACCCCTTCCCTGCTATCCCAGCAGGTGGGCCAGATTCTGCACCCTCAGCTTCAAACCTTGATCCTTGCAGCCTGGCTAATCCCCTGAGCTCACCTCTAACAACCCTCACTAAGCAGGTGCTGGATGTCATTCTTGAGACAAGGAGGCTAGTACTAGAAAATCCTATTCAGAAAAGTGGAAAAGATACTGTTCCTGGAGCCAGTCTCAGGGGATGGGGCACAACGGTGCTCAGCTTACCTCCATATACTATATTACTTAACAGAAATGGTTCACAAGGGCCTATCCTTCTCTTCCATTAAGATTAATGCCGCAGCCATCTCAGCTCATTATAACACTGAGCCACCCCTCTTCTCTCATCCTCTGGTAAAGAAGTTCCTTAGAGGGGCCAAAAATTTAAGACCCCCAGGAGAGCTCCCACTCCAGCCTGGGACCTTAAATTTGTATTAGAAAAACTTACCCCCCCCCCCCCTTTGAACCAGCTGCTACAGCAGAGTTGAAATTCCTCTCTTGAAAAACAGCTTTACATCTAGCCATCACTTCAGCAAGAAGAGTGTCTGAGCTGCAGGCCCTTATGGCAGTGGAACCCTTCACTATCTTCCATGCAGACAGGGTTTCCCTCAGCACTAACCCATCTTTTATGCCCAAGGTGGTGTCTAGTGTGGCTTTAAACCAGTCCATTCATTTGCCTACTTTTTTCCCTAATCCTCAGAATAAAGGGGAACGGATACTGCATTCTTTGGATGTGCACAGACAGCTTAGATTCTATTTGTACAGGACTAAGCCTCTCAGAAAATATGACCAGCTGCTAGTCAGCTTTGCTGCAGGGGCAGAGGGGAAGAGCCTTTCAAAGCAAACCATTTCCAAATGGATAGCACACTGCATCCATTTCTGCTACAAGCACCATGGAAAACCTACCCCACAGGGGATAAGAAATCATTCCACTAGGGCTACATCTACCGCATTTCTCAGAGGAGTCCCTACCAGCGACATCCTGGAAGCTGCAACCTGGAGCTCTGTACACACTTTCATCAAGCATTACCACTTGCCTATCTTTTCTAAATCCAGAGCTGGATTTGCCACAGCAGTCTTACAGGGCCTGATTGCCAGCCCTAATGCTTTTTAATCTACCTCAACCCTCCTTAGCTTTGGGAATCAACCCAGGTGTGATGACTGCAACAGTGAAACATGAAGAACATAGTACACTTAGCATAAATGTAGATGTTCGAGTGTATTCACTGTTACCCTCCCTCCAGCCCTCTGATTGTCTTTGCTTTCACCTATCCTTTTTGGTTTGGCATATCTTACACTAAGTGCATTTGCTTTTTGTTGGAGGTCTTCCACACTATATAATTGCTCCCTATTGTGGGGGCACCTGACATCTGAGTCAAGAAAAACTGATTTAATGGCATCGTCTTCTTGTTTTATACCCCTGACGACCTGACTTCATGGAAGAAGAGAAAGCATCTGATGCAGGAATCCCAAGACGCTGGTATTCAGGCCAGCTGAGGCCTACCTGCAGGTAGATAATCCAAATGTGATGACTGCAACAGTGAATACACTCTAACATCTGCATTTATAGTAAATGTACACAACTGGACTGTATTCCTGTAGGTATGACGATTGATATGTTATATATTCAAAACTATTGATATTTTGTAAATTATTTTGTTCTGTACTGTTTTTGTACTTCTTAAAGCTGTTAGTTGAAGACTAATTTCTCAAAAATATTGAATTGAATTGTTTTTCCTTTTTTTTCATGTTAATAGCAGCAGAAAATGATAACTGTAAAAATGTGAAATACATTTATAATATTTTAAAATGGATAAAACTGCATGTGTGCTGTTGTGAGTAAAATGAAATGTTTATTTCATCATTGTGATACAGAACTAATAATTAATCTGTTTGTAGGCAATGGGAGCAGAGAATGGAGCATTTCCCGGAGTCAGCAGCCATCACTTGGAGTATCTATATTACATTATCCTACAGAGAACCTGCAGCACTCTGCTCAAACTGTGAAGGGCCCCTGCAAGCATCCTGTTAAACCTGTAGCACAGCTTCATCCAGGATACACCTGCAACGTGAAGTCTGAATGTGACCCAAGTTCTATAGTACAGCAAAATTCATTAGTACACCGGAGAGCTCACAAAGAAAAGAAACCATATAAATGTCCTGAATGTAATAAGTGTTTCAGAAAAAAGGGGATTCTAATAATACATGAAAGGACTCACATGGCAGAGAAACCATATAAATGTGCTGAATGCAGTAAGGGTTTCACAACGTCTCGTACCCTTAGAATTCATCTGTCAGTTCACAGTGGGGAGAGACCGTATAGATGCCCTGAATGCAGTAAGTGTTTCAGGCAAAAAGGGGGTCTAGTAATACATGAAAAGATTCACACTGGGGAGAGACCATATAAATGTCCTGAATGCAATAAGTGTTTCATACAAAGGAGTGTTCTAGTACAACATGAAAGGACTCACAGTGGGGAGAAACCATATAAATGTCCTGAATGCAGTAAGGGTTTCACAACAACTAGTAACCTTAGAATGCATCTGTCAGTTCATAGTGGGGAGAAACCATATAAATGTCCTGATTGCAATAAGTGTTTCAGACGAAGGGGGAATTTAGCAATACATAGAAGGATTCACACTGGGGAGAGACCATATAAATGTGCTAAATGCAATAGGTTTTTCAGACACAGGAGTGTTGTAGTAAGACATGAAAGGACTCACATAGGATAAAGTTCTACCACAAGAGCACAGGGTAGTGAGGTGAAGGAAGGGGAGAAATCCAATACCATCATGGAAGTATTGAACAGAGAAAAATATAAAGCAATTAAGACAAGAAGTGTCACTGTTAGAAGAATATAGAAGAGGGAATAGATCAACAAAAATTCTAAGAAATATAGCTGTGATAAAAGCAGTATGCAGAATTAGAACAGACCAGGATCTATCATGCACTTTTATATATAAACTAAAAACTCGGCACAGGTGGAAAAACTTAGAAGATACATAGATAAATATAAAGGAAAAATAAGGAATTTAGTGATGACCCAAACATGTTTTATAGAGAATTGGTAAATAAGGTAAAAGGAATTGAAAGAATGCCAAAAATAGAAGAAATAGATGCATTTCTGAGAAGTATCTATGAAGGTCCTGTGGAACACAATAAAGGTGCTAAATGGATAAAAGAAGTAAAAGAAAGAATAAGAAGTTTAAAGGTACAAGAGATGAAATGGGATGAAGTAACAACCAGAGAGATAGAGGCTTTTCTTAACTTTGTTTCAAATTGGAAAACACCAGGTCCAGATGCAGTACCTAACTTTTGGTTAAAAGTATTAACATCTTTGCATGAAGACTATATGCACATCCTGAACAAACACCAACCTGGCTAATAATAGGTAAAACAATGCTCCTACTTAAGAATGAACCTGCAAGCTACCCCATAAATTATAGACCAATAACTTGCCTACCGACGACGTATAAACTATACATGGAAATTGATGCTGACAGAGTTTATAGTCCTCTAGAACAAAATTCAATTATGGCAGTAGAACAATAGGGAAATAAATGTAAGTCATACGGAACAAAGGATTATCGAATGTTAAAGTCATAGTGGAGAACTGTAAAAAGGGGAAGAATCTAAGTATGGCATGGATTGACTACAAAAAAATCTGATAGTATCCCACATCCTGCACTGAGAGACTATGTTACAGTGGCCATGAAACAATGGCAGACTACTTTGCAATTAAATCATGATAAAGGACAAATTACTATCCCAGGGATAAAAATTCAAAGGTGGATATTTCAGGGTAACTGTGTCACTATTACTATTCTGTCTTGCCCTTAACCCACTAAGCTGTCAACTTAACAGCTTAGGCCATGGCTATAATGTGGCTCCTAGAAAACAACAAAGTCTAAAGGCTTCTCATTTTCTCTTTATCTATGATTTAAAACTGTACAGCTCATCAGACGCGGAACTGAAAGAACAGCTGCAGGTTAAAACTTTTTCAGATGATATTAGAATGTCATTTGGCCTTGATAAATGTGCAAAAGCAACCTTTAAAGCAGGAAACTGTAACACTAGGAAAACGTCAGTTTGGGACAAGAATGTGATATAGAAGAACTTGAGCAAGAGGGAGCATATACATACTTGTGAATTGATGAAGGATCAGCAATAAAACATGAACAAATGTGAGTAAAACTTAGTAATACTTTAGAAGACTTAAATTAATCCTAAAAACAGCATTGAGGTCTAGGAACAAAATCCAAGCTATAAACCAATTTACTCTTCCTGTCCTAACTTACAGTTTTGGATGATTGATTGGCCCCAAAACATGTTAGATTAGACATTAAAAGAAAGATGCTTCATGCTCACCAAATAATCTATAAAAATCAGTGCATACCGAGATTATATATTCCCCATTCAGAAGGAGGAATGGGCCTCCTTGAAATTGATTACATGTATAGATCTGCAATCATGGGACTCAGTACTTATCTGCTGATCTCATAAGAACCAAATGTAGTGAAAGTTTTGAAAGAATGGAAAATAAATCTAAGATGACTTCCCTGCTTAACTTAGAAGCATATCGGTGTCAAGCAGGAATGCAAAGCAAACCAGAAGTAGATAAAAGTCAGACAGCAACTGAATGTGCCAAAAAACAAAAGAAAGAATATCAGGTGAAGGATCAGATGAAAAGGCAAGAAATGTGGAAAATACATAAATATAATTACAAGTATGGAAAACTTCTGAAAGAACCTCATGTTGATCATTAACGAATGCAGGAATGATTAAGGAGAGCTCAATTCAAACGAAGAGATGAAATGTTGATATTGGCGTCCCAATATAGTGGACTACATACACATTGGTTTACAAAGTCCATTGAACGTGGGAGAAACAGACAAATGTAGGTTTTATAAAACTGAATTGGAAATAGTCGCACACAATGTTGCTGGTTGTGACATACCAATGGCAGAAGGACTGTGTATACTGAAAGGCATAATAATGTGGTGAGACTGTTGCAGTGGGGATTGTGTAAACATGGTATTGAAGTGGCTGAAAAACACTGGAAACATGAGCCACAAAACACAATAGAAAATACTGACGTTTACATCACACGGGATCATCCATTAGCAACAATTCGAGATAGATGCTAGAAAACCAGATATAGTAGTCCAGGAAAAGAATAAAGAGTAGCATTGATCATTGAAATCACCACACCCAGTGACTACAGTGTCCTGCGTACAGACACAAATTTATAAAATATCAGGATCTGCAAGCCGAAATGAGATCAATGTGGAAGAAGGATACCCAAATAGTTCCAATAGTAGTAGGAGCAATGGGTTTTTAAAAAAGGATCTGCAAGCATATTTAGATACACTTCCAATACATGTAACTTCGTATGAACTGCAGGAGGAGTCATTACTAGGCACATTGCGGGTGCTGCAAAGAGCACATTTGGCTGACATCAACGAGTGAAACAATGCTAATTTCATGAACTTTAATCATACTTTGACTTAGAAATGGGTCCATTCCCATCGTGGTATTAGAAACCCAAAAGATTTGGAGAAATTAAAAAGGGAGAGGAAGTGCAAAAATATAAACAAAACCCTAGATATTTTTGAAAAGTACAAAAAAGGAATATGGACATGGGAAAGAAAGAGAGATTTGCTATAGAGCAATATTTATTCAAAGGCAAAAGCCAAATTAATTAACATAAAGAAGGCAGCCCCAAAGATATTTGAAGAGAAATACAGGCAAAGGCATCCAGACATGGAAAATTTCACAATAAAAAAGTAATATAATAAAGAGGGAATGGAGAAAAGCAGATTAGTAAAATAGAAGTAAAAGAAAAATATTAGTAGAAGTTATGGAGTGCCTGCAAAGTAATAGATTTGATGTAGGTCTAACGCAAGTAACATCACATCATGATTGAACGAGTCCCCAAAGTAAGGAGAAACAGGAAGATCAGGAGACATCTGAAGAAAAAATACAGACATGGGAAAGAAATAGAGAGTTAATATTGTGTAATATCTATGCAAAGGAGAAAGCAAAACTAAACAATACAAAAAGAGCAGCACCAAAGATATTTGAAGAGAAATACAGGCAAAGGAATCTGAACATGGGAAAATTTACAATACAGAAAATAAAAAGACAGAGGAATAGTAGAAAAGGAGATCAATAATGGAAAGGTTAAAGAAATAGAAACTGTGGTTATGGAGTACCTCCAAAGTGAAGGATTCAGTATAGAAAATCTAATTCAGAAAGCACCACACGTGGCTATAGAACAATGGAACTCCAAATTAAGGGGAAACCAGTGGAATGGGAAGCAATTGGTCATGTGCCATATGAAGATATTTTGGAACCGTCCACAGGAAACCAGTATAAATGTTCACTTGAAGCTGGACAACAAGGGAAGGTACAGGCAACCATGGAAATCTGACACAGTTAATGTTGAGTGATAGGCCAGTGAATTCTCATATGACAGAGCAACGAATTGCACAGGATGAAATTGAAGAGAATGTGCCTCAGGAAGTTGCTATAGAACTTTCTATAGAATGCCCGCAGGAAATGGAGATCAAAAATGTCTCAATTTAGAAGAAAATGATTTAAGAGATGAGTTGCTTGATTTAATATAGACAGACATATTAAGATCAATGAAAGAATTAGACTGCAGAAATTCAATAAAACCCCAAAATTCAGAAGTTTGATAAAACAAATGAACACAGTAATTAAGTCTGTGCATAGAGATTCATGTGATATAACAGAAGTAAACAAGATATATTACTGTGCAGCTAAATTAATAATATATAAACTTCTACCACAAGAACACAGGTTAGTAAGGGAAAAGAAGGGGAAAAATAGAGTATCATCATGGAAGTATCGAATACACAAAGCTGTAAAGCAATTAAGACAAGTGTCACTGTTAGTATAGAAGGGGGAACAGATCAACAAAAGGACGTGATAAAAGCAATACACAGTATTATAACTGATATGATCATGTACCATCTCAAATAATAAACTCAAAATAGCACAGACAGAAAAAAATGTAGAAGATGCACATATAAAATAGAAAGGAAAAGTACAAAATAAGCAATTTATTAATGACAGAAAAAAGTTTTATTGAGAAGCAAAATAAAAGGAATTGAAAGAACACCAAAAAAAGGAAGAAATAGACACATTTTGGAGAAGTATTTATGAAGATGCTGTGTAATATAACAAAGATGCTAAATGGATAGAAGAAATTAAAAGAATAAGAAGTTCAGAGGTACAGGATATGAAATGCAACCAGAGAGATTGAAACAAAGTTAAGAAAAGTCTCTAATTGGAAAATTCCAGGCCCAGATGCAGAGCCTAACTTCTGGTTAAAAGTATTAACATCTTTGCATGAAGATTTCACCATGAGTATTAACTATTTATATGTGCACCCTGGACAGACAATAACCTGGCTAACAACAAGAAAAACAATGCTCATACTTGAGAGTGAACCTGCAAGCTACCCTAATAATTATAAACCATTAACTTGCTTTCCAACGGTCTATAAATTATACACTGGAATTGATGTCAACAGAGTTTATAGTAATTCAGAAGAACACTCAATTATGGAAATAGAATAAAAGGGCAATAAAAGAAATGCATATGTAATGAAGGATCATTTGTTGTTAAATAAAGTCATAGTGGAAAACTGAAAAAAGGGGAAGAATCTAAGTATGACATGGATTGACTACAAAAAAATATGACAGTATCCCACAATCCAGGATAAAAGATTGCTTAAAAATGTATAAGATACACCCTACACTAATAAACTATAGCAGAGTGACCATAATACATGGCAAACCACTTTGCAGTTAGGCCATGATAAAGGGCAAATTATTATTCTAGGGATAATAATCCAAAGGGGGACAGTCCATGGTGACTCTCTGTCACTATTGCACTTTTGCTTTGCCCTTAATCTATTAAGCTGTCTGGCTCCCAGAAATCAACAAAGTGTAAAGACTTCTCATCTTCTCTTTGCCGATGATTTAAAACTGTACAGCTCATCAGATGAGGAACTGAAAACACAACTGCAAGTAGTCAAAACTTTTTCAGATGATATTAAGAATGTCATTTGGTCTCAAATGTGCAAAAGCAAACTTTAAAGCAGGAAAGTTGCAGCACCGATAAAACATCAGTTTGAGACAAGAATGTTACATAAAATAACCTGAGGAAGAGAGATGTGTAAATCTTTGGAACTGAAGGGTTAACAATAAAACATGAACAAATGCAAAGAAAACTTAGTAAGGAATATGTTTAGAGGACTTGAATTAATCCTGAAAACAGTGTTGGCATCTAGGAACAAAATTCAAGCTATAAACCAGTTTTGCTCTTCCTGTCCTAAATTAGTTTTGGAGTAACTGACTGGCCCCAAAATGTGTTGGATAGATTAGACCAGAAAACAAGAAGGATGCTTCATGCTCATCAATGATTTATAAAAATCAGTGCATTATATTACTGAAGTAATTGAAAAGCAGGGGAGGCATGAACCACAAAGCATCATAGAAGGTTATGAAGTTTATACCACATGGGATCCTCAATTACCAACAGTTCATAAAAATAGATGCAAGAAAATTAAATATAGTAGTCCATGAAAAGAAGACAAAACTAGCATTGATTCTTGAAATTGTTACACGTTGTGACTGTAGCGTCTTGCATATGGACAAACACAAACTCATAAAATACCAGTATTTGCAGGCAGAAACAAAGATAATGTGGAAGAAAGACATCCTGGCCATTCCAGTAGTAGTAGGATAAATGGGCCTTGTAAAAAAGAATTTGCAATCAAAACCTAAATATGTTTCTGATGCATGTAACTCCAAAACAATTGCAGAGGGAGTCATTGCAGGGCACATTGCGAGTGCTTTGAAGAGCACTTCTGGCTAACATCAGAGATCGAAACAATACTAATTTCATGAAATTTAATCATACTTTGACTTCGGAATGAGATCCATTCCTGTCTTGATATTAGAAACCCAAAAGACTTGGAAAAGTTAAAAAAAAGATCTAAATGGAGAGATGGAATAACCCAGAAAAGGAGAGTGGTATTGCTGGAATTGAATTTATTCTTAATATTGGTGAGTACCTTCAGATGGTGGACCCATTTTTTTTAAAAACTCTCACCAACAAGACACTGGTATATAGAGTGTATTTTAAATGTAATGGAAAAGGGTAGATAAAACTGGCTGGTTACACAGGTCACAGGGCAAAGAAAGTGCCCACTCTTGGATGCACGGGTTTCAGGACATGAAACGTTCCTGCCACAAGGTTAGTAGGTTGGGGTGTAGGTAGCATCTCTGAAATAGAAGGAAGTAGTCCACCAAAGCCAAAAAAAAAAAAACTATTAACTCAAAAGGCAGAGAGACAAAGTGGACTATTGAGGAGAAAAAAGATTATATACAGTTACTGTTGTGACCAAAAAAGAAGAAAGAAAAATACTTGCACAAGACCAGAAGAACAATTAAAAACTACAGATAATTTAACATCCTTAAAAAAATGACCTAGATGAAACTTTGGGCCAACTGGAAAAGGAAGCAGCAAAAGTAAAACAGGATAAGGAACAAAACCAGAGGTTATTTAAAGGTATAGAAAGAAACACCGACGTGGGAAAGAAAATGAGATTGGATACAGTATGATAGGCAGAGAAGAAAGGCAAAAAATAATCAGTTCAAAAAAATGAAGCTGTATAAGTATTTGCAGAAAAATACAGATAAAGACATCACAATATGGTAAATTTCACATAAAAAAATTAGAATGTAAAGGTGAAATGTTCTGGGGGAAAACAGCTTTTCTCACCTGGGAGCAAGTCCCCCTGCCCCTTACCTCCCATCATTTTGGAAGACACCCCTAATTTTTATTTATACCATCTCCATTGCACAACAGTGGAGAAAGAGCTACACCATACCTTCACTGAAAGTGACTTGCAGAGACCGTCAGTGAGCTGTTTTCAATTGTATAAGCAGGCCATGATAAAGGAATAGTGGCTAAAATTAAAATTTGAGGTGATGAGACTGTGCAGTGAGGGCTTTAGTGTGGAAACTTTGACACAGGTAATATCACAACGTGATATGCCAATGAGTCTCCAGGAGGAAGAACAACAGATGAAGCAGGATGTCTGAAGAAGATACACAACAGGGTGATGCGCTGGAACCTTTTGTAGGAAACTTGTACAAAGTCCAGTTAGAACTGCACAGCAAAAAAAAAAAAAGAGCAGGAACTGGCTAATACTCTGACACTAACAATATTGTTACATGATTGGCCCAGTTAGAACTGCACAGCAAAGTAAAGACCAGCAAATGGCTAATAGTCTGACACTGACAATATTGCAACATGATGGGCCCAGTTAGAATTGTACTGAATGGGAAAGAGCAGAAAATGGGGAGAAAGAAGGTGCCCTCAGTCTAAAAGAAAATGATCTAGGGAAAGAGCTGCTTGATTTAATTTAGAGATGGACAGACATATTGAGATTAATCAAAGAAATAGATTACAGAAAGTAAATACGACCAAAAAAATGTTAGAAATGTGGTAAACCAGCTGAACAGGACTGTTAAGAGAAATTCATGCAACATAACATAACTAAGTAGGATATATTACTGTGCAGTTAAACTAATATAGTGTTACCACAAAAAATGTAGACCAACAAATGAAAGACAGGGAAGCAAGTAGAATGTTACCTTGAAAGAACTAAATAAAGAAAACTGTAAAGCAATTAAGACAAGCATTACTGTCAGAAGAATATAGAAAAGGGAACAGATCTTCTAAAATCCTTACAAAGATAGTTGTGGTAGAAGCAATGCACAGTATTAATATGGACTATGATTTATCATGTACTGTTTCCAATAATAAACTGAAAACATCAATGCAAGTAGCAATACCTAAAGGGCATGCAGATAAATGTAAAGAAAAGTAGAAAATCAGCAATTAGTTGACACAAAAATGATGTGTAGAGAAATGAGAAACAAAGCAAAAACAATAGCGACATCACAAAAAAGAAGAAATGAGACTTTATGAAGATCCTGTTACATAACGATGCTGAATGGGTGAAACAGTTAAAAGAACTAGAGAAGGAAGTTGTAACATAAAAGATAGGAAATGGGAGAAAGCTGTGAGCAGAGAAATTAAAAGAAAATTGGGTTCAGATGCAATGTCTAACTTCTGGCAAAAAGTATTAACATTTTTACACAGAAGTTTAACACCGAGTAAAAATGGCTTATCTTCATATCCCAAGCAGGAATTAATCTTTGTTAACAAGAAACAAAAACACACCTATTAAGAGTTCTATACTGGATTTGATGCAGACAAATTTGTAGCCATCTGGAAAAAAATAAACATGGCAGTAGAACAAAAAGGTAATAAAAGAAAGTCATATGGAGGAAAAGATGATCTATTCTTAAATCAAGCTATAACAGAGAACAGTAAAAATGGGAAGAATCTAAGTATGGCAAGGATAGCTTGGAAAAAAAAATATTCAACAGTACCCCTCATTCATGGGAAGACAGGCGCTTACAGATGTGTAAGATATACCCTACATTGAGCAATTACATTGCAGTGATTATAAAACAGTGGCAAAGCACTTTGCAGCTGGGCCTTAATAAAGGACAAATTATTATCAGGGGATAAAAGTTCAGAGGGGAATAGTCCAGGGTGATCTGTCATCAATGCTGTTTTGTCTTGTCCTTAAACCCATTAATCTGTTTACTTAATCGACTATGGTATGGTTACGGTTTAACTTAAAAAAAAAAAAAAAAAAAAAAACTTTTCAAAGACATCTCATCTACTTTTTGTGGATGTTATAAAATTATACAGCTCATCAGATGTGGATATGCAAACACAACTACAAATTACGACTTTTTAAGATGTAAAAATGACAGTTACTCTTAAATATGCAAAAGTAACATTTATAAATTGAAAACTGAAACATCAAGAAACAATCAACTTGGTACAACAGTTGTTATAAATGAACTTGAACAGAAGAGAATGTACTATTTGGGAATAGATGAAGGGTCAACAATAAAACACAGACAAATGAGAGCAAACCTTAGGAAGAAATACTTCAGAAGACTACAGCTTGTATTGAAAACTGCCTTAACATATAGAATTAAAATCAAAGCTAAACAATAAATTTACTCTTCCTGTTCTAATGTACAGCTTTGGGGTGATTTATTAGCCCCAAATAACATAGAATCAGCTTGGCAAGGATATGATAAACATTTCATGCTTATCAAATGATTTATAAAAACAGTGCGGATCAAGAGTATGTATCCCTCGCCTTGAAGGAGGTTTGCACCTACCCAAAATTGGCTGCATGCATACCTCTTCATTTGTGGGACTGCATACATATTTGCTGACTGCATTATATCCAGACATAAATGAAGTTCTAAAGTGTAGAGAGAAGGAAGGGAGTTGGAATGGAAGTAGATGAGAATTAGCAACTGAAAGTGCCAAAAAGCAAAAGAAAAAAGTTATAGTGTCAAGTATACAGAATTCCTGGAACAGCCACATGTCCAAGATTTAATGCTGGAATGGTTAAGGAGAAGTGAATTTAAACCAAAATATGTAGGGCTAGCAATGGTGGCCCAACACAGTAGGTTATGCATGTTTGTTTATGAAACCTGTAGAAAAAAATGGGACAAATCAACAAATAACAGAGCTGAAACCAGTTGCACATGTTGTTGCTGGTTAAGATATACTCATGGCTGTATTCATGATTATCTGATGGTCAAAATACAAAATTGCTAAATGCCACATTTAATGAAAATAATTTCAGGTAGCAAGTCTGCCTGCATTTCCCATTTAGGAGGAGACCCCCCACACCCCTGGTATCTTTTATTTATACCATCTCCATTGTTGCACATTAATGGATAAAGGGCAACACCATACCTTGCTGAAAGTGACTTTCAGTTATAAAGTCAATAAGCTGTTTTCAGTGGGACCAACTGCAATTGGTAAAAACAAATGTTCCTTTATGGCTGAGGGTCTCAGTACCAAAATGCACAACTGCTTCACTGAAGATTGTGCAAACACTGCAATATACAGGTAGCTGAGAAGCATTAGAAACATGAACCACAAAACATTATCGACAATGATAAAGTTAAGGTCACATTGGATCAAACAATACCAACAGTTAAGAAGATAGATGTACGAAAACCAGATATTGTAGTCTTAAGAAAAAAGTAGAGTTAATCATTGAAATTTCTACACCTAAAGATTGTGACATCTATGTACTAAGAGACATAAAGTCATAAAATACCAGGACGTTTGAGCAGGTATAAGAGCATTTTACAATAAAGATACCCAGACAGTTCATATAGTAATAGGAGTGGCAGGACTTCTATATGTTAGCAGTACTTACCACCTCCATCTGAACTCTGGTAGGAGGCAATTCTAAGTACATTGCAGGTGCTGAAAAGATCACTCTTGGATAACTTCAAAGACAAAATCAATGCTAATATCCTTATCTCTAACCATACCCTGACCTACGAGTAGGATCCCTTCCCATCATGGTGTTAGAAACTCAAAGCACTGGGAGAAATTAAAAAAGGAGAAGTGGTATTAATGTCATGATTTTGTATGTCCAAGTAGGATTGGGGGTTAATATGGTACAATATCTATACATTAAAGCAAGCAGTACTAACCAATGTGACCACGGTAACTGCAAGGATATTTGAAGATATAATCACGCAAAGACATCTTAGATAAGGTATATTTTATAAAGAAAATAACAAAAAAGGAATGTAATAAGCAAGAAGTTTAATGAAATGAAAGGGTAACAAATAGAAACTGAAGTGATACACAAAATGAAAATTGAAGGGTGTGATGCAGGGACTCTGATACAGGCAACATCCTAACATGTTAAGGTAGTAACTCCTTTGAAAACAGTACAACAGAAAGAACACAACACTTTCAGAAAAAGAAATATCACAAAGTAAAAAATTTAGTACCTTTTGCAGGAGCCAATATAGAACATGGAATAGGTCATCTAAACAAATCAGGTGTCATCTTATACCATCTACAGCAATAAACTAAATATATCAGTGCAAATTTCATAGAGAATTGAGAAAGATCACAACAGTGGCAGCACCATCACAACAAAAGAAATCAATACATTTTGAAGAAGTGTTTATGAAGATCCTGCTGAATGTAACAAAGATATTGAATGGATAGAAGATGTAAAAGTAACAGTAAGAAGTGCATAAAACAGAGGATATGAAATGGAATGAAGTAACTGCCAGAGAAACTGAGCCAGAATTAGGAAAAGCTCCTAATTAGAAAACCTCAGGACCAGATACAGTAACAAACTTCTGCCTAAAATTACTACTATCTTTGCACTGTGATCTAGCCTTTAGAAAAACAATACTTGTATGTACACCCAGAGCTGGTACCAGAATGAAACAAACATACTCCTCCTTAAAAGTGAACCTGAAAACCAGCAAACCAACTACAGAAAAATAACTTGGCTTCTGACAATATATATGTAATGCACCAGAGTTAATGTGGATAGAGTTTGCAGTCATTAAAAAAATCAGGTATGGCAAAAGAACAGTAAGGTAATAAAGGAAAATAATACTGAACAAAGAATTGTTTATTATTAAACAGACCCATAGTAGAGAGTTTCAAAACAGGTAGAACTTTAAGTATGGCATGGATAGATTTTGTCAGTATTCCATGTGCATGGATTGTAGAATATTTACAACTGAATAAAATGCACCCTAAGTTGCTAAACTACATACCAATTATTATGCAGCAGTGGCAAACCTATCTACAACTGAAACATGATAAATGGCAAATTGCAGTTCTAAAGATAAAAATCCAAATAGGGAAATACCAGTGTGGTCTTTGCTACCATTGATGTGTTTACTTAACAAACTAGGTTATGGTTATAGCTTTACTGCCAGAAAACAAACTTCCCAATATCTCATGTACTTTTCGTGGATGATTTAAAACAATATGGCTTGTCAGGCAATCAACTGAAAGAATATTGCAAATGTTAAAACTTTTTCAGAGGATATATGAATGATATTAGGTCTTGATAAATACTTGCAAACAACATTTATATCAGGAAAGCTCAAACATCAGGAAAATGTCAGCCTGAGAGAAGAGTGGGATATATAAGAACTTAAGGGAGTATGTAAATATATGTGAATAGATCAAGAGTCAACAGTGCAGCTAGAGAAAATAGGAACAACACTTACTAAGGATTATTTTTTAGATTATTTAAAATTAATTTTGAAAACTGTACATCTTAAAACACAGTTCAAGTTATGAATCAGAATGCTTTTCCTGTTCTAATTTACAGATTTGGCATAAATGACAAGCTCAGATAACTGAGGTTAGGAAGAGAAGACTGTTCCATACTCATGGAATGTCATATATGAAGCATTGCATAGCATGATTATATATCCCTCAGCTTGAAGGAGGGATGGGCCTTCTAGAAATTTACTATGTGTACTTGGTATTCAAATTTGATGCTAATCATTGAAGAGTTTTTACTACTATTGGAATAATCAGCCTTCGCAGAAATAAAAGTAAAGGAAACAAGAATTTATCCTAGAAAATGGTCTGTTAATCCTTGAGCTAAAGTTATTGATTTTTAATAGAAACTCTAAAATCATCTCATTCTTTGCAACTTGGACTGAATGTTGTTTAAAGATATTGAATGTTTTATTGGTAATTGTACAGCTTTATTTTCTTTCTTTGTGAATTATTCAAATACTAGGCCAGATGTAAATATCGTATATAGTTATTTACTCAAAACTTACATTAGAATGTTTGTAATATTTTTATGTGTTTAAATTTAATAAAAATATTTGAACAAAAAAAAATTTGATACTAATCAGATGTCCAGATTTTTAGTTGGATGTACCTACTTTTCAAGGACCTTTATTTCTGTTTTTAGTATCTGCAGGCTGAGATGTATGTGTAGTAGAAACAATAGGGATAAAAAATTCAGACATACATGAATATATTGCCGATACAGGTAACCACATATGAACTATACAAGGAGTTAATTTGTGGTACAATGTAGTGCTAAGAGGAGCACTTTCTGCAAACATAAAAACTGAAGCAAAGCTAATTTCATAAGTTTCAGTCACACTATCCATCTCTCCTTTCCACTTCTCTTTTGTTGTCACAGAATTATGGATGGTTGGTCCACTTTAAACTAATGTAAATATTTTAAATTATACTCTGCTTGTTTAGTATAATGCGTGTCTGTCACTGGGTCTACTTCATTTCACCTAACTTCCAATTCACTGACTTTCATTTCACTGAACCCATTTCACTGAAATTTAATTTGACTGACACTTCATTTCACTGACAAGAACTATTAGCAAGAAAATGGAATATGCCCCCTTCCCCACTGTAGTGCAACCCTGGAGTTAGAATATATAGCTGGGGGGTGTGGGGGGTACAGCTCCCACTTCATTTCTTATGATATTGTTAAGTTTTGATATAATATTGCTTAGTAAAAGAAAAGTAAGTGGGGGGCTTTGCCCCCCACACCCCCCAACTATATATATTCTAACTCCAGGGTCGCACTACAGTGGGGAAGGGGGCATATTCCATTTTCTTGCTAATAATACTTGTCAGTCAAATGAGCTGTCAGTGAAATGAAGTGTCGGTGAAATGAAATTTCAGTCATTTGTTCTCAGTCAAATGGGAGTCAGTGAATTGGAAGTTAGGTGAAATGAAGTAGACCCCTGTCACTCCATATGTGCAGGACTGGCCATGGGTCAACTGGTATCATAGGCAAAAGGCCTCCACAGAACCCCCCCAAAACCACCCTGTGCCCCTATCCTGGTCTACATACAGCATCCAGATTACTGGAAAAGCACCCCTTCTAGAGCGGAGCCCTAGACACCCACCTAGCTGGTCTATGCATAAGGTCAGCTATGCATATGTGTCTGTGTGTGTCTTGTTTTCTATTCAACTAATCTAAAATACTTTCTTATTACTTGCATCTGCCTTTGTGTGTGCAATGATTTGTATTTTACTTGGGCTGAGCATGAAATTGGTTAATACTGAACGGTGCAGTAGTCCGGTAATTAAAATACAGACACACAGCCTTCTTCATTGGGTACATTATTGTACATATGGGGAAGTAAAAAAAAAAAAGGTAGCTACTGAGAGATTAAATCAGTATGCAGAAAAAGACTGAATTCATCCTCAAACCACCATGAGCAGCCACCTTGTGTGTGCTTGTTTATAAAATCTTGCAAGATGATACTAATATATACATTATTTGCATTAAGTGTTCTGGAAGAAACATCAGAAATAAAAAGGAAGACTGAGTGTATAGGTCCCAGGATAACATGAAAGTGCCCTGTCTTGGCATGGGCACTGGGGCCAGAATTTGGAAAAAGATTATGTAAAATCCTCTGAAGATAGGAACATTGGATAAGTAGGAATAGGCCATGCTACAAGTAGTCCCTTCCCCCACTGCAGATGAAACATAAACTCTGCAACAAAGATTGTCCAAGGATTTTTGTTAGTCTCTGTATTTGTTTGTTAACCAAAACAGAATGCTGATCTGTATGTGGGCCCTTGTTTTGTGGTTTATCCCAGGGTACTAAATTAAAACGGGCTTTGTATACAGTCACATAAGTTCTTTAACGAGGGAACTTGTATAACAACAAGATGCACAAATAAAGTACTAGAGATGATAAAATTTATAGTTGAACATAAAAAGCAAATTAGGTACTGCTGCATTTATGCAACAAATCCACATTTTCACTTAGATGTTCTGTAGCAAGACTATGAAAGAAACGAGAAAATGTTTGCTCTAGGAAAACTTTCAAATGTTGTAGGTAAAAATTTAAGATCATTGATAGAACAGATCAGAGCAAAACAACGCTTAGATAAAGAAATATTTGATCATACTCAGAAAAAAGTGACTAAGTACTATAAGAAAAAGAACAAATAGGGAATATGAAAATCCAAATGGAAGAAATGTTGAATCAGCAGAGAGCGTGACTATATATATATATATATATATATATATATATATATATATATATATATATATATATATATATTTATTTATTTAGGATTGTTTTGTCAAAGTTCCAGCTCATCACAGGGTTCCAGCATTAGTTTTGTGGGATATATGCACAGTGCAGAGCAGGATGTTGCCTTTTATCTACTATATTTCAGTGATAGAGTTGACATATGTAATTAACAGTGGGGCTGGAGGGGGTGCAGAGGAGCTTGTCTTCTACATAAAACATTTATTTTTATTTTTTAATATTTTTTAACATTTGAATTTTGACTATTTGTGGATAATATGAGTGCAAAAATTAATTAAGACTTGTTAATGTCGACGTCTGTTTTGTCAACAGACTTTGTTCAACAAACCAGATGATTGACATGTGTGGGAAATTGATAGTCCCTGGGTTTTGAAATATATTTCCCCAAGGAATGTTTGATCTCTGAGTAGGATAAACAATTAACAGTGGGTGTGAGGGTCGTGGGGATATAGGGGGTTGTTCCCCCTGCAAAAAAAGCATGTTTTAAAATTTGCATTCTCTAGGGTTATTCACTAACATATGCACAAAAGTGTGTATAAGCCATATCAACCACTACAACCACTCCAACTTCAGATGTATGTACAAACATGCACATACAGATATTGGTAAAGGCATCCGGATTTGGTACATGTTTACAAAGCAGAAAATAACAGTAGAAAAATGGAATTACAAATTGAGAAACAGTCTGTTGATGTCAAAAGGTAAGAAATAGAAACTGAGGTGAATAGTGGTAAAAGGTTCATTGTGGAGATTCTAATACAGAGCACGTACCAGCACAATAAGTTGGTAAATCCTCAACAAATGGAAACACAGACAGAAAAATGTACTATTACCAATTGTATAATAGAAATGAATTTTTTCTGAAGTTTCATCATGAGAAGTTGGTTGAAAGTGCAGTTAGGAGTATGTAAAAGGGAAAAGTGTGGAAAACCATAGAAATGTATTCTTAGCATTTATGAGAATCATCTAATAAAAGACCTTACTGATCTAATAGAAATGGATAGCTTCAGTAAGACAGATAAAAGGAAGAGAGTACAGAAGGTATATAAAACAGTTTCAGAAGAGTGGTCCTTAGGAATATTAAGAGCGATTCACATGATGTAACAGAAATAAAATAGTACAAAACTGTACAACTAAACAAATAACAGATATGTTTTACCAGGAAAATGTAGAATGACAATGGAAGAGAACATGTAGGATGCCATCTTGCAAACATCAAATACAGAGAACAATAAAGCAGTTAAGACATGAAGTTATTACTGGGAAGAAGATAGAAAAAGGAATAGATTATCCCACACTCTTAAAACTCAAAACTTTTCTAACAAAGTTACAAAAGGAACAGCCATCATTAAAAGAGATGGAAGATTTACAGTACGCAATTTCTAAAAATACTGAGGAAGCAATTCATTGACAACCTAAAATGTTTTATTGGTAACTGGGGATAACTCAACAAAGTAACAGTAACCCTACCCAAAAGAGAATAATTCAGGAAATTCCAAAAACCCTCTATGAACATCCTGGTGAATATGGCAAAGATAGTCAATTGATAAAAGAGGTAAAAGAAATTATAACGATGCCATCAAATAATGTGAAACAGAATAAAGGAACATTCAGTGGTTATAGATAACCTTAAAAAAGGGTACTAACTGGAATTTTCCACAGATGTTGTGCCAAACTTCTGGCTAAAGGAATTAACATATTTCAATGGGGATTAGACCTGAGTAAGTGTTATATCTGTATGCATCCTTAACTGACAATAGTGTGGTTAACAACAGGACAAATTATACTCCTGCATAAAAGGGAACCCATGAGCCAATCTAAAATGCTATTAGCTTTTGATTTGCCTCCCAACAACATATACATTTTATGCTGGAATTGAAACGTACATTACAGTCATTTAGATAAAAATTCAATCTTGTCAGTAGGTAAGATGGGTAACAGGACATTAAATGGAACATAGAATCATCTGTTACTGAGCAAAGCCATAGAATGTTGCAAAAGGGGGCAAATCCTAGGTATGGCATGAAAGGAGTACCAATAAAAAAAATGACAGTATTCATATTCATGGATGAGACCATGGTTACAGCTATATAAAAATGCAAAATACGTTGCTAAATGTAAAGTAGTTTCCATGAAGCACCATTAAACCATTTTACATATGAGCCACAAAAGGCCACGAGTATAAATTTCTTAAGGGGCATTCCCAGTGTGATTGTTTGTTGCCACTTTTGTTTTGCATTGCTGTTAACACAGTAAGCTGTTTGTTTACAGATTTGGCTACAGCTACAGCCTAAGATCCAGGAAATGATCTTGCCAAATGACCAGTCACCTCCTGAAGTATATAATGTGTAGAAATATGGGCATATTTTGTCTGTTAACCAGATAAGCCTACTAGGTGGTGTCTTTATTCCTGGGTGACCTAGTAGCACCACCTGGTTATCTGAATACCTGTGTTGGAACAGTTTGCAAGCAAATTTCAGGGAAGCAGAACCATGTCTACAAGATAAGGCTTTCCTAGTAGGTTGTAGCCTTAAACCTTATCCTAAGTGTTTACCATTCCATCATAATGCACCTATCCAGTAGCTTAAAATGCAACAGAAACACTCAACATCAACACAGACATCCTGCAGGAGCAATGAAAATCAAAATGAAAAGAATACATTGGAGTTTTATACAAAGAATAAAGCTGATGATAAACATTACATTTATACATTTTATATTGCTTGACATTTCTTCTCGGGTATCCACTGAAAATGAGCCCAGTGTGGAGTATTTACTGTTAGGGTATTTCACATGCCTGTAATATAATATAGTTTTTCCTGCTCTGTCTTCTTTTCCTTTTAGTAGAACACAATAAATGAATGTATCTGTTTATGGAGGTAGGAGCACCTGTCAAGGTGTTATGAGTTACAGCATTTACAAAGTCCCTGCCTTGATTTGAACTGGGCATTCATCTTCTAATCCTTGGTAAAGGTATTCGGTGCTTGGTGGTATTCACCTGTAGCTTCACTGTAGTCTGCCACAGAGACCATAAAAGAGGAAGTAATGGAGGCAGCAATGCTCTGTATAGAACAGTTTTTTTTTATCTGACCTGGTAAAGATCTAACATCAGGGTGCTAGAAGGAGCTGGAACACATGGCTAGATACTTAGATTTTTTTTTATCTGTCTTAATTGTCCATTTTTACATGGACTAGAAGAAACACTCTGCTTGCTTTGTTTCTGTGCTGATCTTTGCTCTGTTAGGGCAAACCCAGAGTTGCATGAACCTTATTATTATAGGTTATTATGGAGAACGGTTATAATTCACTGTGTGGTGGGGTAGGGGGTTCACCTGTAAGTCAGTTAATGTCGCTTATGTTGTCCAGTTACAGGATGTGACTGTTTTTATATGACTCTTACTAACAGAAGATCAAGGATGTTAAAAAACACACTTTGTGCTTATTTATGCTATTAGGAGTTTTAATGACAACGTTTTGTATAAACAGTCTAGAAAATTTGTTTTTGTTCTTGATAATGTTCACATTGTTATTAGGAGGGGTGATACAGAAAATGAAAGAAAACAAATGGCAGGAGTATTGTTTATTATACAATGACCGCTCATTGCTATTCAAAACCGAGCATGCTGATTGCACAGCAGAAATACTGTGCCCATTGTAAATCAATCATATGCCAATAGAATAAAGTCCAGTCTCTAATGTATCATTGAATAGCCATACTTTTTTTTCTATTAGTATATGTTACAGAGGCATTAGTCTGAAGGAGAGAGTGTCTGAAACTGAAATGGCTGCCATTATTTAGTGACTTCGTTCGTCATAAAATTTGTGGTTTTCCAACAAACCACTGAGGAATGGAAGTCACTATATAATGACACGCATTTCAGGTTCAGACTTTTTTTTTCTTCCTTCAGACAATGCACAATTATTCTCACAGCTATATAAGAGCAACATTTACGATCAGTCCCTTCTTTTATTTATGACTTTCTCCACATTTCTTGAGTTTAGAGGTCAAGAGGTACATAAGATGGAAGAGAAAATGAAAGGAAAATCAGGTACATTCTGCAAAACTAAAGAAACATGCCTGAGTTTCCTTGTATTTTTGCCATCTCTCTCGTACCACTACACTTTCTTCCTTTCTCCATTGCTTGCTTTCCAAAACCACTGACATACTGTGCAAGCATGGAAATGCAAGTTCCATAACATGTACAATACATCAACAAAGCAGAAGACTACAGAAACAACATTTATTTATTTGATATTTGTTAACCGGGTTAGTCCAGCTTTGTAGAGACCCTTTTTCAGTGGTGACCTGACGAAACAAAGCTCCAACATTAAAAACAGTAAAATACATTGCCAAAAAGAACTAAAATAAAATGACAGTACAATTTTTAGAAAGTATGTAACAAGCTCACCATTTTTTTGTTAGGTGAGACAAGAATAATATGTAAAACAAAAAGTACAAAGTACATGTTTGTTGAAAGTAAATCAGACAGAAAACTGCATAATGAGGAATGTGTATAAATGCAAGAAGAATATTAGTGTACAGACAGTATAAGCCAAGATAGGAAGATAGCTATAGTGAGAGGCCGAGTGTAGAGTAAAAACAGGAGATTATATTAGTGTACAGACAGTATAAGCCAAGATAGGAAGATAGCTATAGTGAGAGGCCGAGTGTAGAGTAAAAACAGGAGATTATATTAGTGTACAGACAGTATAAGCCAAGATAGGAAGATAGCTATAGTGAGAGGCCGAGTGCAGAGTAAAAACAGGAGATTATATTAGTGTACAGACAGTATAAGCCAAGATAGGAAGATAGCTATAGTGAGAGGCCGAGTGTAGAGTAAAAACAGGAGATTATATTAGTGTACAGACAGTATAAGCCAAGATAGGAAGATAGCTATAGTGAGAGGCTGAGTGTAGAGTAAAAACAGGAGATTATATTAGTGTACAGACAGTGTAAGCCAAGATAGGAAGATAGCTATTGTGAGTGGCTGAGTTTAGAGTAAAAACAGGAGATTATCCAAGGTTAGAAGAAGGTTAAAAAGCAATGTAGGTAGGAAATAAGTGAACGACTATAGCAATAGAAGCTAAGGGAACAACAATACAATTAGTAGAGTTTATTCAATTTATAGAAGATGCAGCTTAGAGAGGCAGAGAAGCAGGCAGAAATAATAGAAAACAGGAAGATAAGTTACGTTGGGTCTAGAAGTCAGGAAGATAAGTTATGCTGGGTCATTGCAATGGCATGACCATGAGTTTTGGTAGGTAGTTTTTAGTGCAGTTTTAAAGGAGCTGGAGTTAGTGATAGATCTGATATGTAGTGCTAGCTTCTTCCAGGCATTTGTGATGGGCAGCTGTAGAGCGGTTTGCCACTATTTTTATTGGGCATATAAACTTCCAGTAGGTTCTGTTAAGAGCTACAGTTGGGAGTGTATGGCTGAATGAGAGTAGAGAGAGAGAAAGAGGGGAAAAATGATGGCTCGTGTATGACTGAATGAGCTGTGAGGAGCTGGGGTAATAGAATTTGGTGGTGAAATTACAGCCACAGCAGAATTTTAGGACTACACAGTGATGAGTGTGATAGGGTAGGTTAGATGCAAATCTTTATTGCACACACTTCTTGAAAAGATAAAAATAAAAATGAAAAAGACCAACAATAAAAATAATCTATACGTTTCGTGTACTGAGTGCTTTAACCCACAAGTAAAATAGGGTTTCTTCAGAGTACAAAAGTGCATTCAAAGCTGTAACAATTTATAGATTGCTACATTGATTAATGAATTAATTGATAAAAGCAACGCCTACTGATTAACATTTAATAGTCAGTTTACTCCTTAGTTATTGAATAGTAATATTGATGTAAATATAATGGTGTCTATAAAAATAGTGGTAAATACATGATTGTATAAATATTCACTGTAATCCAGTACAAAGGGATATACTACTGTATTGTTTGTTATGTATTTATTTAAAATGCAACATGTATAAGATGTTATAAAATAATTATATACATAAAATCAAATGGTAATGAACGCTTAATAATGTATTTGGAAGGACATATCTTTAAAATTTTATTTGATGTTTTGGACAAAAAAGAGATTATGTTTATCATTATTTATATATATTAAAAACAGTTAAAATATTAGTATTAGTATTGCCAGTGTTTTGAAATATAAATCTATATCTATTTGTATTTAACTATGTGTATATATACAAAAATGTGTAAAAAACATATTTTAATTGTTTTTAATACAATTTATGTGATATGCAGCTTTTACAGAATGTTTATAGAATTTCAAAGGTCAGTTATGACATTTTAGTAGACAGAAATATATTTATATTCACATATATATTTATATCTATATTTATATCCTCTAGCAATTACATTTATATTTATATTTATATCCATATATAGGTTTTACTATACTGACACAACAAACATAAATATATACATATTTATTTTTGCAAACAGATTTTAAAAAAATCCTTTAGAGTAAAAATTAAAACAAGAAAATATATTATGCATTTTTGTAGTAACATTTTAAACATAATCTTTTTTATACAGTGGGATATCCTGTTTAAGAAACAGAAATTCCACACACACACACACACACACATATATATATATATATATATATATATATATATAGAGAGAGAGAGAGAGAGATGGATCTACTTGAGTAGACTGAATTTTCACTTACTCAAATTTTATTTTACTGAGACAACAACACTGAACTGTCACTGAATCGAAATAACATTCTACCAAATTTTTTCACTGAGAAATGAGTCAGTGCTGCATTATATAGCTTCTAGGGATCGAGCTGCACACCACATCATACTTACCAGGATGTGTGCTACCCAGGAGTATGTGTACATCTGTGATTTATTATACAACTTCTAGGGATCAAGCAGCACACCACATCATACTTACCAGGATGGGTAGTACCCAGGTGTATGTGTACATCTGTGATGTATTATACAGCTTCTAGGGATCAAGCTGCACACCGAATCATACATACCCAGGATGTCTGGTACCCAAAAGTGTGTGTACCTCCATAATGTATTATAGAGATTCTAAGGATCGAGCTGCACACTACATCATACATACCCTGGATGTCTAAGTGGAGGATTACTCACAGGTGTGGGTTAGATTAGGATGTCTTTGATTGCCCTTCAGTCTGGATCCTGGTCTAATGAAACGTAGGCCCCATGGTTCTTATCCACAGT
Organism: Protopterus annectens; assembly: GCF_019279795.1. NCBI lineage: Eukaryota > Metazoa > Chordata > Ceratodontiformes > Protopteridae > Protopterus > Protopterus annectens. The sequence goes on along the minus strand of NC_056744.1, from coordinate 1,696,844,303 downwards.
TCAGATTAGTCTAAAAAGACTATATATCCCTGGCTCTTATGCAGGCTTGAGCATTCTGTTTAGTGGTGCCAGTTCTGGGTGCTCTTAATAGATCTTTACAGCTGAAATCTGGGTATTCCTGGAGGCCTGATAAAGACTGCCCAGATGAAATACAGACCAAAACCAACCTAAGTTAGATGGCTGGAGTCCTAAATTCAGTAGAAAGCAAGTAAAAGAAAACACAGTGATCTCAATCCTCTTTTTCCAAAAAGCTTTAATGGCAAATGAGTGCTGCTTAGATGACATAGCCAAGGAGGGGTGGGTCTGTCCTGGTGTGCTTGGGGTTGGGGTTGCCTGAGATGCTAACCAATCAGATTCAAGCAAATTAAGTCACATTTGTATACTATACTGAGAATCTTGTGTTACAGAGACTGAAGTTCAGACAGTACAAAATGGAACTTAAAACATTACAAAGAAGTTAAAAAGAAAGTAAAAAACAATGACTGTTTTGGGCTTTAATCATGGGTGAAGGGGTAGAACAACATCTAAGCTCTGTGGTGCTTTCTTGAGAACCTTCTTCAGATTTGCCATTATGAGGAGACACTCGGTGGGAAACCATTGTGGGAGCAATGGAAATCTAAATATATGAGGTAAAAAGATAAAAAATACAAGATAAAAAAAATCGGAAGCTCCCTATCTAATAATGAATAATTTATTCTATATGAAACTTAAAGATGTGATCAGAAATCATTCAAAGAATCAAAAGTGAAAATAAAATAAAAATAAAGGCATGCATGATTCCCCACTATAATTAACAGTAGCTTTGTGAGACACTTCCACACTCTGGAAGCGTTATATATGATTTCTCTCCAAGAATTAGTTGTCCAGCCTTAAGCAGTACTTGGTAAAAGGCTATGGCAAACTCATTATTTCCTTTACTGATAATTCTTGTGGTTGAGTTTATGGAGAGAATCTGCTGTGTTCTACCCCCCTCATCCACGATTAAGACCAAAAGCAGTCACTGTTTTTTTTACACAGAGTCTTAGTATAGTATGCAAATGTGACTTAATTTATTTGAACTTGATTGGTCACCAGATTCTTAGTGTAGTTTGTAAATGTGACTTAATCTACTTGAACCTGATTGGTTAGCATCTCAGGCTGGTATTATCCCCACCAAGCACACTAGTATGGACCCACCTCCTTGGCTATGTCAATAAAGGTTTAACCCACCAATCCAAGACCAATAGGAGGGTCCCAAGTGGTGCACACCCAGTTATATTGCTGGAGCCTTCCTGTGTCCTGACAGAGTGCTCTTCAAACTATCTGGAGATATACAGAGCTGAGTATATTTTTCTGGCACTTCAGAGTTGTGTGGTGGTAATTATTGTTTGACTAATTTTATATCATTGCTGGCTTGCTTCAAAGTTATGCACTGTTATTTTTGCTTCACTGTATAGTTTTTCAGATCTTTGCTGAAGGTGTTTTCCCATCCCCCTATTTCTCTGTGTCTTAAGTTGGTATAACTAGTTTTACATGCTGTGTGTTATCTGACTATCTCAAGGATTACTTGCATAAAATTAGACCCTCTAAGTAACAATCTGCATATTATTGCTGGAGCCTTCCTGTGTCCTGACAGAGTGCTCTTCAAACTATCTGGAGATATACAGAGCTGAGTATATTTTTCTAGCACTTCAGAGTTGTGTACTGGTAATTGTTGTTGACTAATTTTATATTATTGCTGGCTGACTTCAGAGTTGTGCACTGTTATTTTTGCTTCACGGTATAGTTTTTCAGATCTCTGCTGAAGGTGTTGGTTTTCCCAAACTCCCTCCCTAGTCCTGTCTTGTTTAAATTTGGAGGCTTTTGCAGTTGCCCACCTCCACTGTAGATTTGATCTGGGACACTCCCCACAGTCCCATCTCTTTACCTCATTCTACCTAATAGACTCCTTCTGCACTTGTTTTAGCCATTTTTAATTTAATTGCAATTTTTAAACTGTTTGGTCTAACATTGCTACATACTCAAGTGTCCTAGCTTGCACTGCATTTGAATTGTTTTTACTGCTGTTTTAGCTACTTTTCTGTATGTGTATATATATATATATATATATATATATATATAAAGTACCTTTCCTGTAACTAGTGTAGTCCAGATTCAGATTTGCTGTACCCAGGACTGTATGTAAACTTCTGAGCCCCCCCCCAAGCTTTCTGTGTTGGAGGGAAACCTTCTAGCTTATCAGTGGGGGTGGTAAGCACTAGTTAACGTATCTGCCACATAAGGAGTTTTTCTGGCCCAGAAATTGTAGTTATTGGCTATTTGGGCAGTTTTTCCATCTCTCTTAACTTTCTGATTTAAAAGCCCGCATTTGCACTTGTTTCCCGCCTTTCCTGTAACTAGTTTAGTCCAGATACAGATTCTTAGTTTTAGCACTTGAATTTGCTTATTCGTGATCAGCACTTGTTCAGAACTTGTAAGCACTAAATAACCTACTAATTACTACAGCACTCAGCCTTCCTCAGTACCTAGAGGAAAACAGTTTTGGCACTTACTTTCCTCACTTGCTTAGAGAAAAACAGCTCTTGTACTCACTTTCCTCACTTATCTAGAGGAAAATAGTTTTTTATTCAGGTATGTCCAAGGGTCAGCTCCCAGTGTTCTCACCTATCTATCTGATGAATCTGGGCATCTTGGGGCAATGTAGAAATTGCCTCATGTACACGGACAACCCTCTCCTCCTACCACCCAACACTACAACCTATGAGAGATGCACTTATCTAGCCAAACTAGAGGTAAAGCTCTCTCCAATCAAGACTGAACTTGACCGCAAGAGGAGAAGGTAAACACTTGCACCACACCACACTCATCACATAGTCTCACTAAATCTACACCACCAAAATCCACACATAGCAACACAAAAACATTCGTGGAGGCTCTCAATAATAATCTGTCTAAGCAACAGAGACCTCTAAAGCAGAAACATAAGCAACCTCCATCCCCCAACACAACCCAAATGACACACAGCTTGCAGACTCAGTGTGCCACTCAACCACAGCCAATAAGGCAAAACAACGTACCCAACACACTAGTCATAGGTGACTCTATAGTCAGGCACACTGATATCCCACTCACCAGGTTAAACAAGGAGAAGGTTACTGTCAGCTGCCTGTCGGGTGCCAGGATCTGCCACACAACCCACGCACTCAGGTCACTCCACAACAAGTACAAATATCACTCTGTCATTGTCCATGTTGGTGTGAATGAACTGAGACGTACCTCACTGGACTACATGAAAAGAGACATGGAAGAGCTGTCCAATCGTGTAGCCCAGGCAGGTATGACCCTAACCCTGAGTAGCATTCTGCCATCACCCAGAATGATGCCGCAGTACAAGGACAAAATGATTGACTTCAACAATTGGCTAAGCTTCCGGTGCCATTCTAAAGGGATTCAGTATCTGTCTGCCTGGGATGACATAGTCAACAGACCACGATGCTTTGCCAGAGATGGCCTGCACCTGTCACCCCTGGGATTCCGGATACTGGCTAAGGTTCTTGCCACCCCTATAGTGCCTTTTTTAGGCAAGGTTCAAATGACAAATTCACCACAGTAACAGGAACAGGCAAGCAAAAAACTGAGGGTGATGCTACTCCATGCTAGAAGTCTAAATCTCAAAATGCACTCAGTCGAGGCACTCCTTAAAATGGAGAACATTGATATCTGTGCAGTGACTGAGACCTGGTTCAAGGCTCCAGAGAGCACCCCTGCATTACCAGGCTATAACTCATACCACACTTTTCGGCCATGTAACCTGGACTGGAACACCAAAGGCAGAGGTGTGTCCATATTCATTAAGGATATCCTCACCTCCAGGCTAGTTGCTCAGCATAATGCAGCCGAGGTTATCCAAGTGCAACTAACTCTGGGCAAAACTGCAATCCAAATTGTAGCTTGCTACAGATCACCCACCATCCCCCAGGATTCCCACTCCTCTTTTCTTGATGTACTGGAAAATATTAGGGTTCAACCAAACACCCTAATAATGGGCAATTTCAACTACCCCACCATTAACTGGGAAAGCTACTCATGTACCAACTCCTTCCCTCAACGCTTTCTGGAATTCACAAACTCCAATGCCCTGGATCAACTTATCCACACCCCCACCAGGGGCAACAATATCCTAGATCTAGTCATTACCAACATGAGTGACCAGTGTTCCACACTTGAAGTCAATGCCTCATTGGTCTGATCTGACCATAAGCCAATTACCCTAGATATCCACATCCTGCCCCCACCCCCCGTTAAGGAAGCCAACTTGCTTCTTAAGACAGAAGTGGTGAACTTCATGACACCCATGCAGATGGACAATACAGTTACGACTACTGAATCCTACACAATTGCACTTTATAAGCACTTACATGAGTGCATGGATCATGCTATCCCAAACAGAACCAAGACACTATCCTCCAAAAAAAGGAAGCCAATCTGGTGGTCCTCTGCCATAAACAAACTGTACAACAGAAGGAAGAAATTGTTGCAAAAGAGAGTAAAATCCCATGAGTGGAGGAGCTCCCTGGTCAGCCTCAGTAAGAAGCTGTGATCCCTGATAAAATCCTCCAAAGCTAGTTATGAAAACAAAATTGCCACTGATTCTAAAGACAACCACAAAGCATTCTATAGCTATGTCAAGAATCTCAATGGCAACACTCTGATCTGCTCTGAGTTACAGCACAATGGCACTAAATATACAGACCCAACTGATATTGCCAACATCCTGGCAGATAGGTTCACTGCTAACTTTACCCCCCTCTCACCCCTAAAGAGCCCATCTCTATACCGGAAGAATGCAAAGTTCCTATAATCACGGCTGTACAGGTAAAAACCCCACTCTCCAAAGCCAAGAACACAGCATCCATGGGACCAGACAACATCCCAGGCTGCGTTCTACATGAGCTACAGAATGAACTGGCACCCCACCTAAGTACCATGTTCAATCATAGCCTCATATCAGGCTTTATGCCTGCTGAATGGCACACAGAGAAGGTTTTCCCACTCCACAAGGGGGGAGCCACCATGGACCCTGGGAACTACCGCCCCATTAGCCTGACGAGCCTGGTCTGCAAGGCCATGGAATGTATCATCATGGAACTTATAAACAAAGACATTGGTAATCTCCAAACTCTGGACCCCACGCAGTTTGGGTTTGTAAAAGGCAGATCATGTCTCCTAAACCTGATAGACTTCTTTGAAGCAGTCACCAAAGATGTAGACAAGGGTAAGGTGGTTCACACAGCCTATCTAGATCTTGCCAAGGCTTTTGACACCATCCCCCACTCTGTAATTATAGATAAACTCACTAAACTAGGTATAAATCCCTATGTCACAAGATGGGTTGCCAACTGGCTCACTGACAGAACCCACACTGTGAAAGTAGCAGACTCCAAATCTGACTTCAGACCAGTGACAAGTTGAGTACCGCAAGGTTCAGTCCTGGGTCCTCTCCTGTTTGGTATCTACTTCTCTGAAGTACAGGCTAACACAGAAGGTCTTTGGCTAATGAAGTTCGCAGATGACTGCAAACTAGGAGCCATAATTGAAACTCCTAATGATGTGGACATCCTACAAAAGGGCCTCACTGAGACAGATGCCTGGTGTCAAAGCCATGGCCTCAAGCTCAATGCCAAAAAGTGCATTGTCGTCCCGTTTGGTAAAAAATCTGTACCCATGAACTACAACATAGGTGGTAGTATACTTAACACCGAAAGTGTGATAAGAGACCTTGGGACACAGGTGGACAGTAGTCTCTCCTTTGATAATCACATCGCCACAGTAGTCAGGAAATCCTTCTACATGGCACACCTCATCACAAAAGGTTTGTTATCCAGAAAAAAAGAGGTCATTGTTCCCCTCTACTCATCACTCATTAGACCCATTATAGAGTACAATGCCCCTTTTGGTATGTACCTCACAAGACATCTATAACAACTGGAAAGGCCGTAGAAATACCTCACAAAGAGGATTATCGGCCTCAAACAGATGCCCTACGCAGACCTCAAAAAACTCCAGCTTTACTCCATCGCATATCGCCTACTCAGAAGTGATCTCTGCCTAACATACAAAGCTATGTCAAACCCAGAGCTGTTGGACATGCTCCACTTAAAGAAATCCCAATACCTCCGAGCTACACACTCTAGGAATCTAAACCTTGTCACCACAATAAACAGAACATGCCAGAGGGATAGATTCCTGTCCCAGAGACTTCCCATACTCTGGAATAAACTACCTATCTATATCAAACAAAGCTCCTGATTAGCACTCTTCAAGAAAAATCTTGATGACTGGATGGGAAATAGGTAATTCACCCTGGGGATCACCTCTGTGGCTCTGCTCAACAGTGGCACAGGAAAATAATTTTCTTGGGTGGCAAAAGCCAGGGTACCTTTTTGGCTGGGCTTGTGTAGGCCCCAGGGACAATAGCCTAGTACCTACCTATGAATCTATAAAACCAAGTCAACTCTGAATGTAACTTAATCATCTAAACAGTACTCATTTGCCATTAAAGTTTTTTGGAAAAAGAAGATTAAAATCATTGTGTTTTCTTTTACTTGCTTTCCACTGACTATAGGACCCCAGCCATCTAACTCAGGCTGGTTTTGGTCTGTATTTCATCTGGGCAGTCCTTATCAAGACTCCAGGCACACCCAGATTTCAGCTCTAAAGATCCATTAAGAGCATCCAGAACTGGCACCACTAAACAGAACGTTCAAGCCTGCATAAGAGCCTGGGACATACAGTCTTTTTAAAGACTCTTTTAGCTATAGTCTTTTTAAAGACTAATCCAAACCATGGAAAAGAACCATAAGGCCTAAGTTTCATTAGCCTAGGATCCAGACAGAAGGGCACTCAAAGGCATCCTAGCTCAACCTACACCTGTGAGTAATCCTCCACTTAGATTTTACACTTAGAGGACTCCAGACACTGAGGCTCTGCTTTACTCATCAGGGGGTTCATTGCAGCTGCACGAATCATACCTGGGTTGTATGGTACCCAGGAGTGTGTGCACCTCAGTGCTGTATTATAAAGTTTCTGGGGATCGAGTACACCACTACCTACAGAACCAGGATGTCTGGTTCCCAGGAGTCTGTGTAGCTTTGTGATGTCCTATACAGGTTCAAGTGATTGAGCTGCACACCACATCATATATAACCAGGAGTATGTGTGTACCTCTGTGCTGTATTATACAGTCCCTAGTGATCGAGCTGGATGCCACACCATACATACCCAGGATGTCTGGTACCCAGGAGTATGCATACCTCTGTGATGTTTTTTTTTATTGTAGTTGAGGGCAAAATACAGGTTCTAGTGATCAAGCTGCAGACCACATTATCCATGCCCAAGTTGTCTGGTACCCAGGAGTGTGTGTATGTCTGTCATGTATTATACAGCTTCTAGGGATCGAGCTGCACACCACATCATCCATACCCAGGATGTCTAGTACACAGGAGTGTGTGTGTACCTCTGTGATGCATTATACAGCTACAGGGATCAAGCTGCACACCACATAGTACAGACCCAAGATGTCTGTTGCCCAGGAGTATGTGTACCTCTATGATGTATTTTTATAGCTTGTAGGGACTGAGCTGTACAACAAATCATACATACCCAGGATGTCTGGTACCCAGGGGTGTGTGTACCTCTGTGATGTATTATACAGCTGCAGGGATCAAGCTGCACACCACATGATACAGACCCAGAATGAGTGGTACCTAGGAATGGTGGTGTGTGTGTGTATACGTACCTCAGTGCTGTATTATACAGCTCCAGGCTTTAAACTGCACACCGCTGCATACAGACCCAGGATGTTTGGTACCCAGGAGTAGTGTGTGTGTGTGTACCTCACTGCTGTATTACACAGCTCCAGGGATCAAGCTGCACACAAGCAAATATGACTGCCACAGACAGAAAAAGTTCACAAACTTCACAGGTAAAGTAAAATATATCAAATTTTATTATCTCTAGCGCCTCATCAAAAATGCCTTCAAGAAGCAAAAAAAAAGATACTGTGTTGCCTCCACATATATAACCACAAAAGAAATAAACAAATTATTTGAACTTGTGTTAATTACTAAATCACATATTTCCTATTACATTCGTTGTTAGAATCCTTAGGTGTTAATGTATTATATTTATGTATATACAATGTCTCTTTATACAGTAATTTATCTTTATGATCTGCATGTTCCCCCACCCTTATAAAAACCTTTTCCAAAATATTACATTTTAGAAAACCTGGATTACCCAAGTGAAATTGCTTAAAGGGAGAGTGTCAAGATTCTCTGCTTGCCTGATTGTTTTGATTAGGGTGGTAGGTCATGTGATCTTTTTGTTTACATTCAGGCAGATTTTAGTCTATAAACTCAGGTTTCAGTACTTTGGGGGAAGGGTAACTAACACTTCAGGAAATGCTAACAGTTTCCTCTGTGTGCTCCTTTTATCTGCAGCCCCATGTTGACAGGAAAGATTTAGCCCTTTAGTTTGAAATTATGTGAATTAGTGCTTATATGAGCTACTTTTTCACTCTTTCACTGTGCAGGCAGATACAGCAGTGGACTTTTTTAAACATTTTCTGCAACATAGTTTCTTGGTTGTTTTGAGTTAATGATGATGGAAACAGATGCAGTGGGTCTGTTTTATTGCATGGTCTGGAGCAGTGCTGTTCATTTGCAAATGTAACTGCTCAGTGAGGTCAGTGGCGGCTGGTGACTTCAAATCAAAGGGGCTGCAGGAGACAGCTGAATGGGTGGGGTCAAGGGGAGGTGTGGCCAACCAGAAAGGGGAGGAGCTATGTTCAAAACCACAAAAACTAACTTTAATTAAATACGCTGCCCTGGGTGGCAAACCATCATTATGAGAGTCCAATCAAGACAAAAATAAGTGTAAAAGAATAAAAATATTTCAATGCATTGGCTACATGACAGCTTACTTAATATCTAGATGGAAACAAAAGGTTGTGAGGCATGAAAAAATAAATTACTTTTTAAATACATTACTGGAATGCCAGTCAAAATCAAGTACAAGCAAAACCAGAAGCACTCAACTCAAACCACTTCTCCTTGCAATGCAGTTCTAATTATAATTTATATTCAGCTTTATTAAAGTGCCAAGTAACATGCTGAAAGTAGAAATCTCTGTGATGCCCCCACTTGTAAAAATGTTTCTTATCCAAAAAAGACCTGCTGCCTGACAACTATCTACTTGTTTCATGGGGAAAACATGTAAGTAAAAAATGAAAAGCAAACAAGAAACAAGCTCAAGATACATTGCTTAAAGGATTACTGTACAGGTTATGGACAACACATGATTGGTATTCTGTTTAGTTTACGGGTAAAGTCTGTAGAGATGACTGGAAGTCTCCAACAAGTGTAATGAGCTTTTTAAAATAATGGAATCCTGTCCTTTAATACCCAAGGCTTATACATTATCTAGTCAAGTATTCTCTGCATGGCAACAACAGAAAGGCTTTCAATGTTGGCAATTCTTTAACAGTATGCTTATTAAAGCTTACTTGCATCTTACGATCTCAGACAAACGTACATTATGGTCATTAAAGCATTGCTACTTAAACACAGAGCAACAGGCACTTTGAGTAATAAGCATAAATCAACAGTACAAAAATATTACAGAAACCAGACCTTTCTGCAAAATCAAGGACAAATGAAAAGCCACTGTAGTACTTGTGTCTACCTTGGATGGGGGGGGGGCACTGCACATTTACACTGCATAACTACTCCTTGCCTTGCTTGGACACATCCAGAGTCAGTACATGTTGGAGTGGGGTGCAACAAGTATGTCACAATTTGAAATGTCTCTGGCTGATTGTGATGGCCCTGACACGTGTCATACCTCTCAACCTCAGAGCAATAAATCTGGACAAAGCCATACACAGAAGTGGGACAAATGCCCACAAATAAGGACAATTTTTAAATATTGCTCTAATAAACTTAGAAAGATAATAGAATAGGTCTTGCATTAGTATGACTTTTCTGAAGGGTATAAAATCTGAAACTCAAATGTGTCATTATTTTCTAACTTCAGTCTTTAGTGATTTGTCACTAATTTGCCAGAAAACACAATTTTATGAAAAATGGACCAAATGTGATGCAAAAATATAAAATAGCCACACAATACAGCTGGGAACCTGTCAAAGAAGGGACACTTTAATATTAGTACTGCTAACTTGAGCAGCTGACAAAATAAAATAATCTACATGCATTTCAAGTAATCTATAACTTTATTAGTTATTTCTTAATTGTAAACCCTCCATGTTTTCTTCCAAAATTGCTATTTTATGGAGGGATTATTAGGGGGAAGAGCAACATTTTAAGCCAAAATCGGAGACAGTTGAGAGGTTGGCTATGCCTAATTCTATAACGCAATTTATTTGCATGTACCTCTCAACCTGTTAATGCAGTAAATCTGAACAAGGCCAAATATACTGGGGGAACATATAAACAGTACTAAAAATTGCTCTTGTATAAATTGAGACAGTTGATAGAATAACAGTTCTTACTTTAGCATGCATTTTTCTGAAGGTTATGAAGTATGAAACTCTATTTAGTGACTTAATTTCTAAATGATTTGCCAGAAAACTACAAATTTTATGAAGAACAAACCAAAAATAAGAAGCAAAAATCTATTCATTCTTTGAAAATCTGGACATTTGGGAGGTATAGTTCAGCTGGGCCTGTCTGAGTTTGCTGCCCTTCCCCCCTGACAAAATCACGGTTGAATGGAGCCTCTGCAGCCATTCCAATGAACCATTACTTGGCTATTTCACTCCATTTACCATAAACACTAATGTGCATACTGCTTTACTTGTATGATGAGTTGGACTTCATTTGAAAGTTTTATTTTGTATTTTACAGCACAAACACTAAGTCATCTACTAAACAAAGCAATGCAGTCTCACAATGAAAACTTAGCATTAAAACTTCTCTGCCCTTGAAACTCACATTCATTGAAACAGCATTGAAACCCACATTCAAAGAAAATACATTTTGCCAGTGGCAGATAAAGATTAATTTTGGGCTGTTTTCAAATCATAGGCCCCTTGCATATGAAACATACATGTGCTCTTTGATACACCTTCCTCATTGTACTAAATTATATTCCTTGTACAATATATTACAGTTGTTAGAGGGCGTTTTAAATTTGTTTTGAACATTTTTCCAGTAAGCAATGAAACAAAATGCATGCACCCAAAATGACAAAACTGCCCAGTTCAGAACATTTATCATAAAAGTCTACTCAGACTTCCGCAGTCCACCATTATCAGTAAATATGCGCAATTCTACAGTCCACCATTATCAGTAAATATGCACAATTCTACAGTCCACCATTTTCAATAAATATGCACAATTCTACAGTCCACCATTATCAGCAAATATGCACAATTCTACAGTCCATTATCAGTAAATATGCACAATTCTACAGTCCATTATCAGTAAATATGCACTATTTCTGAAGAAGTAAAAGTCATCTAAATAATTCCACATTAAAGAAATCTGTAACTAATGAACAGGTTGCTGCTAGCAAACACCTTTATATTTCATGGTTTCATCAAAAAATAAAGTGCCTGTTGCCCCTCAGGAATAAATTGCCTATATTACATTAAAAAAATGATAAGCTAGTAATATTGCAAGAGGAAATGGATAAGCTAGTAATATTGCAAGAGGAAATGGATGGCAAACTGATAACGGACTCATAGTTAGTATCTTCACCAAGGAGAACATTCTCAGTACAGCAGCATCCACTCCTAGTGGGAGTAGATCCCACAGCCTTCTGCATCAAAGGCAAGTACACAACTTATTGTGCTATTAACAAGGCAACCCAACTTCACTTAAGCAGCACTAAACTTCTGTTCCCCTGCAGCTCTCAGCTCCTTGTAAAATCTACTCAATACTCAACTTCGCAGCACAAGAAAACTGGAAAAAGCCAAAATGTATTGGGGGGGGGGGGGTCAAAAGCCCAAAAACCAGGGACACAAACATTGCTTGTATAATCTTGGAAAGTTGCTAGAACCATACATTTTACTGCCAAGCTCCCTGTGCAAAACAGAGCAACATACCACTACGCCAAATCAGCTGTTTTGTAAAAGAGGAAGACTGAAACTTAAATGGCTATCATTTAGTGAATTCAGTTCTCACCACAGCTGTCAACCTCTTAGTACAAAACACCTGGACAAACCCAGTAATGAGGGAATACAGCCGTCAAACATTCAGTGAATTCAGTTCTTGCCATAGTTGTCAACCTTAGCACAAAAAACCTGGACGAAGCCAATAATGAGGGAATACAGTCCCAAAAATAGGGACAAATTTCAAATATTCATCTTATAAACTTAGAAAATTGCTAGAATAAAAGGTTGTGTTACTATGGATTTTCTGAAGAACATGAAGTCTGAAATTCAAGTCTGTCAATTTTACTGCTGGCAGAATAAAAACAATTTTCAGCAGAGACCCAGGGAGAAATACTGCAGACACGTCTTTGTAAAATGACAGGGCACCAGAGCTAATCCACACAAACACAGGGAGGAGATGCAGACTCCACACAGAAGGCACCTCAGCCAAGAATCAAACCAGAAAACCTATAGCTGTGAGGCAACAATACTACCACTGCACCATCAAATATGCAAGGGCTTAAACATTCAGAAACCTGAAGTCTGAAATTCAAATGCCTGTCAATTTTATTTAACATTTGTTAATCAGGACAGTTTGACTTGGAACAAAAAAAAAATTCATCAGAGGCTCAGGAAGAAATAATGCAGACATGTCTTTGTAACATGGGAGGACACAAAAGCAAACCCACACAAACACAGGGAGAAGATAAAGAGACCACAAAGAAGGCACCCCAGCCAAGAATCAAACCTGAGAACCTGCAGCTGTGAGGCAACAATGCTACAACTGCCCCATCAAATATCAAGCATTACAGCATTTACAAACCACAGATATTATGAGGAACAGATCAGATCAAACATGAGGCAAAAATCTGCAGTTTATTTTTCACAAATGGTGGTGGGTAGGGAATTAAGGTCTTTAACACCTGCATACAAGGTACAGGGTTCAAGCCTGAGGTATTCCCTACGACACACAAACACCTGTAGTAGCAAACCACAAAAACTAAGTATACTGCACTGGGTGCCAAACCGTTGTCATGAGAGTCCAATCAAGACAAAATGAAGTGTAGAAGAATAAAAATATTTCAATGCATTGGCTGCATGACAGCTTAATATCATTCTAGATGGAAACAAAAATGGTTGTGAGGCATGAAAAAATAAATTACTTTTTTTTAAATACATTAATGGAATGCCAGTCAAAATCAAGTATAAGAAAAACAAGCAGCACTCAACTCAAACCACTTCTTGCACTGCAGTTCTAAATATAATTTATATTCAGCTTTATTAAAGTAACAAGTAACATGCTGAAAGTAGAAATCTCCGATGCCCCCACTTGTAAAAATGTTCCTTATCCAAAAAAAGACCTGCTGCCTGACATCTACTTGTTTCATGGGGAAAACATGATCAAAGTAAAAAATTAAAAGCAAACAAGAAATAAGCTCAAGATACATTGCTTAAAAGGATTACAGTACAGGTTATAGACCACGTGATTGGCATTCGGTTTATGGTTAAAGCCTGCAGAGATGACTGTAAGTCTCCAAGTGTAATGAGACTCTTAAAATAATGTAATTCTGTCCTTTATTACAAATACTGGCATATGCATGTCAATACCCAAGGCTTATACATTATCTAGTTAAGTATTCTCTACATGGCAACAGAAAGGCTTTCAATGTTGGCAATTCTTTAACAGTATGCTTATTAAAGCTTACTTGCATCTTGCAATCTCAGCCAAGCTTACCTGATGGTCATTAAAGTATTGCTACTTAAACACAGAGCAACAGGCACTTTGAGTAATAAGCATAAATCAACAGTACAAAAATATGACAGAAACCAGACCATTCTGCAAAAATCAAGGACATATGAAAAGCCACTCTAGTACTTGTGTCTACCTTGGATGGGTGGGATTCTCTGCACATTTACACTGCATAACTACTCCTTGCCTTGCTTCGACACATCCAGAGTCACTACATGGGGGAGTGGGGTGTAACAAGTATGCCACAGTTTGAAATGTCTCTGGCTGACTTGTGATGGCCTTGACACATTTGTCATACCTCTCAACCTCAGAGCAAGAAATCTGGACAAAGCCATACAAAGAAATGGGACAAAGGCCCAAAAATAAGGACAATTTTAAAATATCGCTCTTAAAACCTTAGAAAGCTAATAGAGGTCTTGCATTAGTATGAATTTTCTGAATGGTATGAAATCTGAAACTCAAATGTCTGTCATTATTTTCTAACTTCAGTCTTTAATTATTTGTCACTAATTTGCCAAAAAAACACAATTTTATGAAAAATGGACCAAAAATGTGATGTAAAAATATAAAATAGCAACACAATACAGCTGGGAACATGTCAAGAAGGGACACTTTAATATTAGTACTGCTAACTTGAGCAGCTGACAAAATAAAATTATCTACATGCATTTCTGAAATAAAAGTAATCTGATTTTTACAATTATTTCTTAATTATAAACCCTCCATGTTTTCTTCCAAAATTGCTATTTTGCGGAGGGATCATTAGGGGAAGAGCAACATTTTGAGTCAAAATCAGGGATAGTTCAGAGGTTTGGCTATGCCTAATTCTATAAAGCAATTTATTTGCATGTACCTCTCAACCTGTTAATGCAATAAATCTGGACAAGGCCAGATATATTGGGGGAACATATAAACAGTACTAAAAATTGCTCTTGTATAAACTGGGACATAAATCTGGACAAGGCCAAATATATTGGAGGGAACATATAAACAGTACTAAAAAATGCTCTTCTATAAACTGGGACAGTTGATAGAACAGGTCTTACTTTAGCATACATTTTTCTGAAGGTTATGAAGTCTGAAACTAGGTGTGTCATTATTTAGTGACTTAATTCCTAAATGATTTGCCAGAAAACCACAATTTATGAGGAACAAATCAAAAATAAGAAGCAAAAATCTATTCATTCTTTGAAAATCTGGACAGTTGGGAGGTATGGTTCAGCTGGGGCTGTCTAAGTTTGCCACCCTTCCCCTCACAAAACCCTGGTCGAATGGAGCCTCCCTGCAGCCATTCCAATGATCCATTACTTTGCTATTTCACTCCATTTACCATAAACACTAATGTGCATACTGATTTACTTCTATGATGATTTGAACTTCATTTGAAAGTTTTATTTTTGCATTTTACAGCACAAACACTAAGACATCTGCTAAACAAACTTGGCATTAAACCTTCTCTGCCCTTGAAACTCACATTCACTGAAACATTAAAATCCACATTCAAAGAAAATACATTTTACTCGTGGCAGATAATTAATTCTGGGCTGTTTTGAAATCATAGGCCCCTTGCATATGAAACATACATGTGCTCTTTGATACACCTTCTTATTGCTTTGAACATTTTTCCAGTAAACAATGAAACAAAACTGTCCAATTCAGAACATTTCCATCATAAATGTCTACTCAAGCTTCTACAGTCCACTATTATCAGTAAATATGCACAATTCTACAGTCCACCATTATCAGTAAATATGCAAAATCTCTGAAGTAGTAAAAAAGTCATCTAAATAATTCCACGTTAAATAAATCTGTAATGAAGAGGTTGGTGCTAGCAATCACCTTTATATTTCATGGTTTCATCGAACAATAAAGTGTCTGATGCCCCTGTGGAATAAATTGCCTAAATTACATTAAAAATAAGCTAGTAATATTGCAATAGGAAATGGATGGCAAACTGATAACAGGCTCATAATTAGCATCTTAACTTTCAGTACGGCAGCATTCACCCCTTATGGGAGTAGAACCAACAACCTTCTGCATCAAAAGCAAGCACACAGCCTGTTGTGCTATTAGCACTAAACTTCTCTTCCCCTGCAGCTCTCAGCTCCTTGTAAAATCGACTCAATACTCAACTGCATCTCAACTTCGCAGCACAAGAAGTCTGGAAAAAGCCAAATTTATTGGAGTGGGTCAAAAGGGCAAAAACCAGGGACACA
This sequence comes from Protopterus annectens, assembly GCF_019279795.1. Lineage (NCBI taxonomy): Eukaryota > Metazoa > Chordata > Ceratodontiformes > Protopteridae > Protopterus > Protopterus annectens. The sequence goes on along the minus strand of NC_056744.1, from coordinate 1,696,828,183 downwards.
TTAAACATTGCTTGTATAATCTTGAAAGCTGCTAGAATAAAATGCTGTGTTACCACGGTACCACCATACATTTTACTGCCAAAGTCCCTGTGCAAAAAAGAGTCAGAACAACATACCACTATGCCAAATCACCTGCTTTGTGAAAGAAAAATGCTGTGTTACCACCGTACATTTTACAGACAAGGTCCCTGTGCAAAACAGTCAAGAGCAACATACCACTACGCCAAATCAGCTGTTTTGTGAACGAGAGGAAGACTGAAACTTAAATGGCTATCATTTAATGAATTCAGTTCTCACCATAGCTGTCAACCTCTTAGCACAAAACACCTGGACAAACCCAGTAATGAGGGAATACAGCCTTCAAACATATTCAGTGAATTCAGTTCTTGCCATAGCTGTCAACCTTAGCACAAAAAACCTGGACAAAGCCACTAACAGGGTATTACAGTCCCAAAAATAAGGAAAAAATTCAAATAGTCATCTTATAAACTTAAAAAATTGTTATAATAAAAGGTTGTGTTACTATATATTTATTGCTAGAATAAAAAGTTGTTTTACTACGTATTTTCTGAAGACTATGAAGTCTGAAATTCAAATGCCTGTCAATTTTACTTCTGATGGAACAAAAACAATTTTCAGCAGAGGCCCAGGGAGAAATACTGTAGACACGTCTTTGTAAAATGGCAGGATACCAGAGCAAATCCACACAAACACAAAGATAAGATGCAGACTCCACAAAGAAGGCACCACAGCCAAGAATCAAACCACAAATCCTGTAGCTATTAGGCAACAATACTGCCACTGCACCATCAAATATGTAAGAAATTAAACATTCAGAAACCTGAAGTCTGAAATTCAAATGCCTGTCAATTTTATTTAACATTTGTTAATCAGGACAGTCTGACTTGGAACAAAAAAACAATTTTCAGCAGAGGACCAGGAAGAAATAATGCAGACATGTCTTTGTAACATGGGAGGACACAAAAGCAAACCCACACAAACACAGGGAGAAGATACAGACCCCACAAAGAAGGAACCCCAGCCAAGAATCAAACCTGAGAACCTGCAGCTGTGAGGCAACAATGCTACCAGTGCACCATCAAATATCAAGCATTGCAACATTTACAAACCACAGATATTATGAGGAACAGATCAGATCAAATATGAGGCAAAAATCTGCAATTTTTTTACAAATGGTGGTGGGTAGGGAACTCAAGTCTTTAACACCGGCATACAGGGTACAGGGTTCAAGCCTGAGGTATTCCCTACCACACCACCATGAGCACCTGGGGCATTTACACACACACACACCCCTATCAACTTCACACACACACGTCCCTATCAACTTCACACACACACGTCCCTATCAACTTCACACACACACGTCCCTATCAACTTCACACACACAAAGTCCCTATCAACTTCACACACACAAAGTCCCTATCAACTTCACACACACAAAGTCCCTATCAACTTCACACACACACAAAGTCCCTATCAACTTCACACACACACAAAGTCCCTATCAACTTCACACACACACACACAAGTCCCTATCAACTTCACACACACAAAGTCCCTATCAACTTCACACACACAAAGTCCCTATCAACTTCACACACAAAGTCCCCCTATCAACTTCACACACACACACAAAGTCCCTATCAACTTCACACACACACACAAAGTCCCTATCAACTTCAAACACTAAGTCCCTATCAAAACGTTAAAAGCACCATAATTAACACACTTACCTGTCCATTCTCCATAACGTACATCCACATGCCCGCGCAATAATACAAAGACCCGCGAGATCCGATGAAACCCCTTCCCAACGAGAGACTCCTGACTGCTGGTGTTGCAGTCCGGCCCCGACGCGTTTTCCCAGTGAGTCTGTGCACTTTAAAAGTGCACAGACTCTGCTCGTGTTTCCCTAGCCGGACTGCCTGGAGCATGCGCAGTAACTCTGCTCGTGTTTCCCTACCAGGACTGCCGGACTGCCTGGAGCATGCGCAGTAGACTCACAGTAGTCTGGACTACTGCGCATGCGCGAAGTCCGCGAAAATTTAAAACTTTTTTTTTTAAATTTCTTTTTACTTTTTGTTGAGGGGGCTGCAGTCCGGCAGTCCAATAGCACGGGCCGCCCCTGAGTGAGGTGCTTTTTACATACATGTCTCTTTCAGTTTTTTGCTGATGGATGGGGAATAATCAGAATGCGTCAGGAAAAGGAACAGAAAGTACTGTGCTTTCAACCAGGATACTCTGTTGTAGATGTCACAGCAATAAGCAAAACAGTCTACAAGTAATGAAACAAAAACAGCCAAAAGAGCTGGTTCAAATGTAGACAGAATTAACTTTTCCAGTACAAAGTTGTTGTTTGTCTTTCGGCTTTTTCCCGGTAAGGGGTCGCCATAGCGGAACTCCGGTCCGCTAATGATTGGCAGTAGATTTTTCAAAATGCAGAGGTGCCAGCTCGACACCCAACCTTCAACTAAGGCACTCCCATTTATGCACGCATGTCTTTCGAATGCTACCCAACCACGGGGAGGACATGCAGACTCCACACAGAAGGCACTCCCAAGCCAAGCCGAGAATCGAACGGGAGAACCTCTTGCTGTGAGGTAACAACGCTACCGCCGTACCACCGCGGCCCTTAAAGTAAAGATAAAAAAAAAGTGTTACCTGCTTACTAGTCAGTCTTGTATGTGAATTACCTCTTTGTAGAACAACTATAGTGAAAACTTAGGAAATAATCTCCTCAGAACCAGAGGCATGTACTTGTGAGGAAAACATGGAAGAAGTCCTGTACTTGTCATTATCAAAATCCTCACGATTTCAAAGGCTGCAGGCTATTCATTTTTATTAACATAACCACTGTCTTTATGTTTAACCTTTTGTTTCTTTTTCCTAGGGATAGCCCTAGGAGGAGACCAATTGAATGGATGACACTTCAAACCAGAAAACAGATCACTTACCCTGGCCACCCTAGGTATAGCCGAACTAGGTGGCCGCCTAGGGTGCTGCTGTAGCAGGGGCAGTTTTTCAGTAAACTGGATGGTGTAAATAGACAAGGATGGGGGCATCAGGTGGTGTGAGGGGTGCTGTGGAGCCCTTTTGCTAGGGCACCACTTGACCCAAGGCTGACCCTGACCCTGGGAAACAACTTCAAACACTAAGTCCCTATCAAAACGTTAAAAGCACCATAATTAACACACTTACCTGTCCATTCTCCATAACGTGCATCCACATGCCCGCGCAATAATACAAAGACCCGCAAGATCCGATGAAACCCCTTCCCAACGAGAGACTCCTGACTGCTGGTGTTGCAGTCTGGCCCCGACGCGTTTTCCCAGTGAGTCTGTGCACTTTAAAAGTGCACAGACTCTGCTCATGTTTCCCTACCAGGACTGCCGGACTGCCTGGAGCATGCGCAGTAGACTCACAGTAGTCTGGACTACTGCACATGCGCGAAGTCCGTGAAAATTTAAAACTTTTTTTTTCTTTTTTTTTTTTTATTTCTTTTTACTTTTTGTTGAGGGGGCTGCAGTCCGGCAGTCCAATAGCACGGGCCGCCCCTGAGTGAGGTGCTTTTTACATACATGTCTCTTTCAGCATGATGGTAACAGATGTGAACAGACAGAATTCAACAGGTACTGTTGATGAACTAGCAATTTCAAGAATG
>NC_056744.1:1696677947-1696824001 GCF_019279795.1 Protopterus annectens | reverse complement strand
GGAATTTACACATTCTATTACTGAATCCACTGTTCATTACCTGGACATCACTATTGAAAAAGACCCTGTTAAACAACAGTTTTCCTCCACCATATTCCGGAAACCCACATATTCAAATAACCTTTTACATTTTGATAGCTGTCACCCCCTCCACCAAAAGAAGGCATTGGTAAAAGGACAGGGGGTAAGACTGGCTAGGATGATTTCTGAACAAGATGAATTCATTATACAGATGAACATCTTAAAAGACATGTTGGAAAAAAAGGGTTATCCTGTGAATTACATTGATAACATCTTCCAATAGGCTATAAACAAAAGGTTGAGTGGGTATTTTTTACCCTTGCTTGGCACAGGGGGGTATTCAAAATGAGGTAAGACAGGCAAGCAGTAATACTTTTAAGAAATCAGCTATTTTCAAGTTTAACCAGCAATTTTACAACATCAAGAATATCATTCAGCATAACTGGAACATTTTTAGCATTGATGTAGACCAGGCACAGCTAGTAGGACCAGTCCCTAACGTTATATACAAAAGGGACTGCAGCATAAAAAACATGCTGGAAAGACAAAAACAGGGTCTGGACAGAGGTTTAGGGATGGTTAAATGTGGGTAGTGCCTACAGTGCCAATACATTCTTGAAGCTAATGACATTTTGATTCCTCACACAAAAAGTAAGGTTGTTGCTCGAGTAAAATAACCCCAAAGGAAATAGCAGCGTACAACAACACACAAAACTTCAGGGATCATAAACAATGTAGAAGAAAGGCAGTATTAGTTCATAAAATCCAAGTTCTTTATTCGGTAAGCATTTTTATGGGAATAACTCCTACTTCTTCAGACCATTCAATAAAATGCATTTCAAGGCAATCCATTTATATAAGGAAAGCATAATTCAGTACCAATCAAATCAGAACCACACCTTTTCCCATTCTTAAAGTGATAAACGTACCGAAGTATATTTAAGCTAAAACTGCATTCATATAACACCTCAAAAAAATATATAGAAAAAACATATATAAAACACATATATAAACTACATATATAAAATACATGTAAATATAAGACATATATCATTTGTCTTATTTTATATTTTATAAAACAACATATATTATCACAAATTCACAATCCTCATGTATTAAAAAGCATATATAGATAAATAAATATCTATGAATGTTGGTGGGAATATATAAGTATATATAAGCCATACAAATACTACTAAAATTCTACACTAGCAATTAAATAGCAATGTAATACATACCCTACTATTTATGAATGTATATATTCTTCATATTTATTCATAAGTAATTTATAAGAAACATATAAGTGTGTATAAGCCATACAAGTACTGCTAAAGTTCTACAGTAACATTTAAATAATAGTATAATACATAACCTACAATTTATGAATGCTTCTGTTCTTCAGAATGGGCTTCAGGGAACTATCATTAAGGCCACTACCCCTGTCAGCCTGCAATCAAATGATCCATCTCACTTCTGAAGTCTGTTCTATTGTTACTGTCCCCTCCCCTCTTTCATTCTCATTCACTATTTCTATAACCATAAACTTAAAAGAGTGAGTTTCTCCCTTTTCCAGTATATGTCTAGCTAGGGCATTGGTCTTATCCCTGTTCCTAATACCCAAAAGGTGCTGTCTTATCCTGTTTCTAAATTCTCTGTTTGTTTTTCCTACATAATATCCTGAACATAGGCCACAAATTGCTAAGTATACAACGTTCTTGGTATAACAATTAGCTGTAACCCTAAATGTGTATTCCCTATCTGTGTCAGGATGTTTAAATTTATTAGTGGTATCTATCCATTCACATTGATTACAATTTTTACATGATGTAGTTCCTTGATGTTCTCCTATAGATCCATTCATTTTGGGCCCATAACATAGTAATCTTTTTAAGGATTTCTTATTTCTAAATAGGAAGCTGGGTTCATCCCCTACAATTTCCCTAATTGGGGTTCATGTGTCAACACTGGCCAATACTTCCTGACCACATCTTTCATAACATTAACATTATTACTCTAACTAGTGGACATTCTCATTCTGTTCCGAACAGGGTCATTTGATACAAATTGTGTCTCTTCTCCACATGAGAAGTATGGTTTCCCACTTGTATTTCTCAATGTTTGGATCTCATTAACTGTACCTCTGATGTCATTATCCTTATAGCCTCTTTTTCTGAACCTTGTACAAAGTTCATTCACTTCCTCTTGAAATGTGTCTTCTTCTGCTGTCAATCTAGACACTCTTAGGGCTTGTCCCTTTACTACATTTTTAAATATTGGGGATGCATGCTATCTCTATGTACAAATGTGTTTCTATGACAACTTTTCCTATAAACATTAACCTCTTAGATCTCTATATACCCTAACATCAAGGAAATCAATAATGATATGTGAAAATTTCAACTCGAATTTTAGGAAGGAAGTACTCCTATTCAACTCATTATGGAAGGCCAGCAATTCCTGTTGCATCCCCTTCCAGAGCAGAAAAACGTCATCCACAAAACGTTTATAAAAGATGACCTGTTGCCATCTATCATTTGTCACATATTTCTGCTCCCAATTGGCCATAATTATATTGGCATAACTGTTTGTGCTAGATACCCATGGTCACCCCCCTCTTTTTGGCTTTACACTATGTGGTTAAATAACATCATATTATTTATCAAAACCTGTTCCATAAGTAAGCATATTAGCTCTATCCAGCTTCCAGTATATGTTTCATCCACGGTTAAGTATTCCCTCAACATCTCCAAACCCACACTATTGGGTATAGACGTAAATAGGGAATTCACATCCATTGTTACCATCATAACAGAACTATCATGGTGACTATTAGTTTTAATATGTTCAAATAAATCTATCAAAAATTGTTTAGTATCACTTAGGATTATGGTATTCTTATTGACCAAAGGTCTCAATTGTGTTTCAATATACATAGATATAGGCTCAGTCAACCAACCCTCCCGAGACTATAGGTCTCAGGAGTGGGTTGGTTGGGTCCTTATGAATTTTTGGAATCCCTTGAATTAAGGGTATTACTGGATGGGGTACCAGAAAATAGTTATACTGTTCAATAATTATCCATTCATCCATTAGACATTCATAAAGTAGTTTACTCAACTTATCTTTTATATTGTTGACAGTGTCACTGTTTATAATACTATAAACACTTCTATCAAGCAGCAATGTTTCCATCTGTGTGGAGTCTGCATGTCCTCCCTGCGTTTGTGTGGGTTTCCTCCGGGTGCTCCGGTTTCCTCCCACGTTACAAAGACATGCATCTGGAGCATTTCTCCTTGGGCCTCTGCTGAAAATTGGCTTCGTTCCAAGTCAGACTTTCCCGGTTAACAAATGTTAAATAAATAACAAATGTTAAATAAATGAATAATAAATTTGATTTTCATAAAATGCTCTATCCATTACAACTATGGGGCCCCCTTTATCAGCCCCTTTAATTATTAATGGATTCATTCCTTTGTAGGGCTTCATATTACCCTCTGTACAAGTTATTCCTTTTAAATCTGTTTATCACTATATAATTTGTCATATAACTCTTTTTCACATAAACTCATGAAAACATCTACCATCGGGTGGCTAAGTGGAATAAATGCACTAGGTTTTTTTAAAACACATTTATGAGAATTACAGCTATTACCATAGAGCAACTTGAGTTGCACATTCCTAGAAAACATTTTAATATCAATAATAATATCAGTTACCTCAGTTCTTTGGGAAGGAATAAATGAGAGTCTTTTACTCAAAGTTCATTTCATCAACTGTTAAGTTCTTACAAGGAATATTCCAAACTAGGGAATCATTAGTTAATACTGAAGCCAATGTCTCTTGACTGTGCGTTTCTCTGGAGATTCCTGCACTCTCTTCCTTTTGAAGTGCCCTCTGCTCTGGGACCTGCCTCTCATGTCTCTCCTTGGCTCCGTTGTTAGCCTTATAGGAAGAACTGAAAAAAAATGGTTCTTGTGTTGTTTTATTGCCATTAGACACATCCACAGTTGGTTTTGATACATCCATATCACTGTTCATGTTCATCTTGTTTGTTCTCCCTGCATTCTGGCGACTACTCTCACCCCTAGCTCTTCATCTCTCATTAACGGTTGTGGTGCCTTGGCCTTTAGCCTTGTGCCCAATAACTCATGCTGTGATGTTTCCCTTTCTGCCATTTGTTGAGTCATTCTTATTACATCACTCGTTCCTTAATTTCTTAAGGTGGTATTTGCAGTACTTTGCATATTCTCATATGTTCTTGGCCAAACGAAGATGTGGCCCTCCTTAAAATTTTTCCTGTCTTGTTCAAGCTTACCCAACTTCTGTCTCAAACGTTTCTTTTCAAATAGTGAGACAGAATCTGTTACTGATGATAATTTACTGTGCACTAGATCGGTCAGATATTCACTATACAAGTTGCTTTGTTGCCCAATTATATTATCCAAAACTGACTGCTCTTCTTTATCAACATATTCGAGCAGGAGACGTATATAATTAAAGCTGAGCTCTGTGTCCAGCTGTTGCCACTTACAAAGTAATTCAGGTTCTCTCTCTTCCAGGCATTTTTACAATTTTGAGTCTCCAAGGGATGACTTTATATTTTAGGAAAGCCTCTAGATGATACCTTTCAGTTTGTACTCTCTTAAATTTTATACCAATTATCTTCTAGTTTGTGTACTTCTCTCATAAAAAAAAGAACGTCCGTATCATTGAATGCATAATCAGTATCAGATTCAGCTGTTATATTGTTCAATAAAGGGTTCGCTTTTCTCTGAGCAAACCCAATAAAGTCTTTTTGTGCTATCTCAGTCTTTTTTGTAATATGTATCATCATACGTTCTACGCTGTTGGTATTCACAGCTCCAGCAGTAGTTTCTCACTCCACTGTCTTGAGCCTCAGCCAACAAATCAATAATCCACACACAAAAAGTAAGGTTGTTGCTCGAGTAAAATGACCCCAAAGGAAATAGCAGCATACAACAACACACAAAACTTCAGGGATCATAAACAATGTAGAAGAAAGGCAGTATTAGTTCATTAAATCCAAGTTCTTTATTCGGTAAGCGCTTTCATGGGAATAACTCCCACTTCTTCAGACCATTCAATAAAATGCATTTCAAGGCAATCCATTTATATAAGGAAAGCATAATTTAGTATCAATCAAATCAGAACCACACCTTTTCCCATTCTTAAAGTGATAAACGTACCCACTACCCAAGTATATTTAAGCTAAAACTGCATTCATATAACACCTCAAAAAACATATATAGAAAAAACATATATAAAACACATCTATAAACTACATATATAAACTACATGTAAATATAAGACATATATAATTTCTCATATTATATATTTTATAAAACAACATATACTATCACAAATTCACAATCCTCATGTATTAAAAAGCATATATAGATAAATAAATATCTTTGAATGTTGGTGGGATTATATAAGTATATATAAGCCATACAAATATACTAAAATTCCTAATTATGGGAAACATATCATAAAAGCTAAAATGTCATGTAACAGCAAAGCCGTGGTTTACTTGGCCTTATGGTAAAAATATCCATGTTACTACATTGGCAAAATGAAGAATGCATTAAGGAGCAGAATTGACCAACACTGTTATGATATAAACAGGAAGGATGATAAAAATTCTCTAGCAGTTCACATTAATGCCAATGAAGGACACGGGTTCAAGTTTGTTGTTGTTGAACAAATCAATCTTGGAGAAACAGGGGGTCCTTTGAATGACTTCCTGGAGTTATCAGAACTGAAATAGCAAATAAAAGCAAATGCATCAGTGAGTCCAGGGCTCAACAGTGCTGTGTCTATTAATTGTGTCCTAAGATTGAAAGCACAATTTTTTTTTTTATAAAGAAAGTTTTTAATATAAGTTAGGATTTTTTTAGGAAAGATCATATATGCATATCAGGTATGTATGTAACTTTGTTTTTATGTAACTTATGTGTGTTTTATAGTAATGAACCCTGCTATGCTTTTATACTTTACTGCTTTATGGCATGGTTGCTTTAAGAAACTAATTATTTGTTCAGGTGATTTTTGTATATACGAGATGTTGGGTAATGTTACTTCATTCTGCTGAAGCTTCCATTAGAGAGACAAAAGCACTCAATAAAAAGTTTCCTGTGTAGATCTGGACCTTGGTTCTTCTTTTTCTGTGAATATCAGTTGGTGTGTATTGTGGATCTCATATAACACCTTCTGGGTTCAGTGGAATACCATCAGTGTGGTAATTCATGGGAACCAGGTTTTTCCCAAAGGGAATGACGATACATTTTTTGGCATTGAGCTTAAGGCCATGGTTCTGACACCAGTCGTTGGTCTCAGTGAGGCCTTTCTGTAGGATGTCAACATCATTTGGGGAGTTAATAATAGCTCCCAACTTGCAATCATCTGCGATCTTTGTCAGCCAGATTCTCTTCATGTTGGCCTGGACTTCAGAGAAGTAGATACCAAACAGGAGAGGACCCAGGACTGAACCCTGTGGGACTCCACTCATGATTGGTTGGCAGTCTGACTTGGAGTCAGCTACTTTCGCACTGTGGGTTCTATCTGTGAGCCAATTTACAACCCACCTAGTGATTTAGGGGTTAAAAACAAAAAAATATTCTCTTTTCCCACCTTTGCTGAACTAGATTAGTCCAGATTTCAGGTTTTGCTGAATTCCGGACTGTGGTATAGTTTTCAGTGTTGCCCATATCCTTACTTGGATAGGAGGAAGCTTCTCTGTTCACCAGTGAGAGTGGGGAGCTTTGAGCAGCCTATCTGTCCCTGGAGGAGTGGTCTCAGCCCTGAAACTAGTAGCTTATTGGCCGTTTTGGGTCAATTCCTATCTCTTTCAGTTTCCCTGCTTTAAAAACCGCATTTGCACGGTTTTGTGTGATTTTACTCATAGCGCAGCGTCGGGCAGCGCTGCTTAAACGGGTTTAAACTATTCCCAGCTCCACAAAGTCTGCTCTTCACTTTTTCCCTTAGAACTGTTCTAAATCTCAAAGTAAGCACTCTATTTTCATTCTAAAGCCCTGCACTTGCTCATATAAGTAATCTTATAAGTAAGCACTAATAAACTAAAGCACTACACTTTCTTATACTCCCTTTAAGTACTTGGCTCCCTATTGGTTCTTTTTGATCAGTCAAAAGTAGTTCCTTATACTATTCTGGCATGTCCAAAAGTCAGTTTCGGGTTTACTCTCCAGTCCAGCTGGTGAATCTGGGAATCTTGAGGCAATATTACAACTGCCTTATGTACACAGACCACCCTCTCCTCCTCCCAACAAGCTCAAATATATGTGAGAGATGCAACTATATAGCCAAACTGGAGTCTGAGCTCTCTCAACCCAGTACTGATGCAGTCAGTCAGAAGGAGAAGGTAACCACACACACCACAAATCCAGTCTCACATAGACCTATCGCAACAGCAAACCAAACACATAAACACACAAAAACATAGTCGGAGGCTCTAAATAAAAATCAGCCCAATCAGCAGATACCTCCAAAGCAGACATCCAAGCAACCGCTACCCCACAACAATACCCACGTATCACATAGTTCACAAAGTCAGTGTGCCACACAGTCACAGCACTTAAGGCTAAACAACACACCTAATACACTTGTAATAGGTGACTCTATTGTCAGACACACTGACGTCCCACTCACTAGTCTGAACAAGGAGAAGGTCACTGTAAGCTGCCTGTCGGGTGCCAGGATCCACCACATAACACAAGCACTCAGGTCACTCCAAAGCAAGTACAAATATGACTCCGTCATTGTCCATACTGGTGTGAATGACCTGAGACATGCCTCCCTGGACTACATGAAAAGAGACATAGAGGAGCTCTCTGATCATGTAGCCCAGGCCGGTATGACCCTGACCTTGAGTAGCATCTTACCCTCACCAAGAATGATGCCACAGTATAAAGACAAAATGATCAATTTTAACAATTGGCTAAAGTATTGGTGTCATTCAAAGGGGATCCAGTGTCTGTCAGCCTGGGATGACATGCTTGACAAGCCACGTTGCTTTGCTAGGGACAGCTTGCACCTGTCACCCCTGGGCTTTCGAATACTGGCTAAGGCTCTTGCCACCCCAATAGTGCCTTTTTTAGGCAAGGCTCAAAAGACAAACCCACCTCCATAGACAACACAATGAAAAAGAAACTAAGGGTAATGCTGCTCAACGCCAGAAGTCTAAACCTCAAGATGCACGCACTCGAGGCTCTCCTCAGTATGGAGAATATCAATATCTGTGCAGTAACAGAAACCTGGGTCAACGCTCCCGAGAGCACCCCAGCACTACCAGGTTATACCTCATACCATGCTTTTCTGCCCCAAAACATGGACCAAACCACAAAAGGAGGGGGAGTATCCATATTCATCAAAGATACCCACACCTCCAGGTTAGTGACACTGCATGAAGCATCGGAGACCATCCATGTGCAACAAACAGTGGACAAAACTGCCTTTCAGTTTGTAGCCTGCTACAGACCACCCTCCCAAACTCAGGAACCCCACTCGGCTTTCCTGAAAACACTGGAGAATATGAAGGTCTCTCCAAACACCATTATACTGGGTGACTTCAACTATCCAAACGTAGACTGGGAGCACTACTCAAGCCCCAGCACCCACGCCCAACAGTTCCTAGAATTTATAAACTCAAATGCTATGGAACAACTGGTCACCACTCCCACAAGAGGGGAAAACATATTGGACCTGATCATCACCAACATGGTGACTCTATGTTCCATACCAGAGGTATACCCCTCATTGGTAAGATCTGACCATAAATTAATCTCACTGGACATTCATATCCCATCCCCACCCCCAGCCAAGGAAACCACAGTGAAGAACTTCTAAAAAGCAAACTTCACACTTCTCAAAACTGAGGTGGAATCCTTCAAAGCCCCTGGGCCAGTGGAAAATATGGCCCAAACCGCAGAATCCTTTACAAAAGCATTCCATGGGCACCTACAGGAATGCATGGATCATACTATCCCAAATAAAACCAAGACTCACTCCTCCAAAGGCAGGAGACCTGTCTGGTGGACCCCAGCCATAAATAAGCTATACAACAGATGGAGGAAGCTACTACATGATAGAGCAAAATCCCAAAAAGGGAAGGCATCTCTGATCAGTACTAGCAAGAAACTACGATCCCTCATAAAATCATCTAAGGCTAGCTTTGAAAGGAATATTGCACAAGACGCTAAAGATAATCACAAGGCCTTCTTTAGTTATGTCAGGAACCTGGGAGGCAACTCCCAGATATGCTCTGAGTTAGTGCAAAATGACAAAAAAATACACTGAACCCACAGACATTGCAACATCCTGGCAGACAGGTTCAGTGCAAACTTCTCCTCCCCTTCCCCCCCAAAAGAGTAAATGTCTATCCCAACAGAGTGTAGCCTCCCTGACATCACAGATGCACAGGTGAGAGCTTCCCTCTCCAAAGCAAAAAACACAGCATCAATGGGACCAGACTGTGACCTGGGCTGCGTCTTACACGAGCTCCAAGAAGAACTGAACCCTCACATAAAGTCACTGTTCAATCTCAGCCTTACTACAGGATATGTGCCCAAGGAATGGCGTACAGCAACAGTGGTCCCACTCCACAAAGGTGGTGCCACAACGGACCCAGGAAACTATCGCCCTATAAGCCTGACTAGCCTGGTCTGCAAAGCTATGGAGCATATCATCATGGAACTCATAAACAAAGACATTGGGAACCTCCAAACACTGGATCCTACCCAATTTGGCTTTGTTAAGGGCAGAGCTTGCCTTTTGAACCTGGTCAACTTCTTTGAAACAGTCACCAAGGCCATAGATGAAGGGAAGGTAGTCCACACAGCCTACCTGGACCTTGCAAAAACCTTCGACACAATACCCCACTCGGGCATCATAAATAAGCTCACCAGATTAAATATCAACCCCTATGTCACAAGATGGGTTGCAAACTGGGTCAGAGATAGAACCCACATGGTCAGAATTGCAGGTACCTTGTCAGACTCTAAACCAGTTACAAGTGGTGTCCCACAAGGCTCAGTCCTGGGACCTCTCTTGTTCGGTATATATTTCTCTGAGGTACAGGCTAACACGGGAGGACTATGGCTGACCAAGTTCTCAGATGACTGCAAACTGGGTGCCATAATCGACTCACTGACTGACACAAGCATCCTCCAAAAGGGTCTCACAGAGACAGATAACTGGTGCCAGAGCCATGGCCTAAAGCTAAATGCCAAAAAGTGCATAGTCATCCCCTTTGGGAAAAACAAAGTGCCCACAAATTACCACATAGGTGGTAATCCATTAATCTGGAAGAAGTAATTAGGGATTTGGGGACCCAAGTAGATAGCAATCTCTCCTTTGACAATCACGTTGCCAAAGTGGTTAGAAAGACCTTCTATATAGCCCACATTATCATGAAAGGGTTCACATCTAGATCAGGAGAGGTCATTGTGCCCCTCTACTCATCACTCAGGCCCATAATTAAATACAATGCCCCATTTGGGATGTACCTTACCCAACACCTGCAGCAAGTGGAAAGACCCCAAAAGTACCTCACCAAGAGGATCAAGAGACTCAAACAGATGCCCTACGCAGTTAGGCTAAAGAAACTCCAGCGCTACTCGGTTGCTTACCGCCTACTCAGAGGCGATCTGTGCCTGACATATAAAGCCATGTCCAACCCAGAATTAATGGACATGCTCCACCTCAGGAAATCCAAATCCTTTAGAGCTACATGCTCCAGGGACTTAAACCTCAGCACAGAAATAAATAGAACATGCTGGAGGGACAGATTCATATCCCAGAGGCTCCCCTCACTCTGAAACAAAATCCCAATCCGGGTTAGGCAGAGCCCCTCAATGACCCTCTTCAAGAGAAGTCTTGACGAGTGGATGGGAGATCGTAGGTTTACCCCTGGGATCTCTTCTGTGTCCCTACTAGACAGAGGCACAGTAAACTAACCTTAGAAGGGCTATCTTCTGTGACCTACTATACAGAGGCACAGTCAACTAATCTAAAAGGGTGGTGAAAGCCAAACACTCTGGCTAGGCTTATAAATGCCCTAAGGCAGATAACCTAGTATCAACCTATGAACCTATGCCTAGCTTACTGAATTTTTTTATGATTCCTGAGTGGGGCATGGGATCAAAGGCCTTGCCCAGATCAAGGTAGGCAGTGTGAACCACCTTGCCTTCATCCACAGCTTTGCTAACTGACTCAAAGAAGTCGACCATGTTGAGCAAGCATGATCTGCCCTTCACAAAACCAAACTGTGTGGGATCCAGAGTTTGGAGATTCCCTATATCCTTGTTTATTAGGTCCATGATGATGTGTTCCATAGCTTTGCATATCAGGCTCAGTAGGCTAATGGGGCGATAGTTCCCAGGGTCTGTAGTCACTCCTCCTTTGTGGAGAGGGATGAGTGTAGCAGTGTGCCATTTGGTAGGGACAAAGCCTAAGGTGAGGCTGTGACTGAACAGGGTACACAGGTGAGGTGCCAGTTTACTCTGTAGTTCATGTAGCACACAGACAGGGATATTGTCAGGTCCCATAGAAGCTATATTCTTGGCCTTGGACAGTGCTGTTTTAACCTGTGCAGCATTAATACTGGGTGCCTGGCAATCTACTGTTAATGTTATAGGTCCTTTGGGAGGGGAGAGAGGGGCAAAGTTGGCACTGAATCTGTCAGCCAATCTATTGGCAATATCTGTTGGCTTGGTATAGGAGGTACCATTGTGCAGTAGCTCAGAGCAAATCTGGGAATTGCCATGGAGATTCTTTACATAACTAAAAAAGGCCTTGTGGTTGCCTTTACTATCTGCTGAAATTCTGTTTTCACAGCTAGCTTTAGAGGATTTGATGAGGGATCTCAACTTTTTGTTGAGGCTGATAAGGGAGTTTTTCCCATATTGGGACTTCACCTTATTCCACATAAGTTTACCCCTTCTGTTGTAGAGTTTGTTTATGGCAGGAGACCACCAGATTGGCTTCCTGTTTTTGGAGGAGAGTGTCTTGGTTCTATTGGGTATGGTGAGATCCATGCATTTGTATATGTGTTCATACAGTGGATTGGTGTATGATTCAGCGGTCATGCAACTATTGTCCATTTGCATGGGTGCTGTGAAGTTAGACACCTCTGTTTTTAGGAGCCCAAGGTTAGCTTTGGAGACGTTTTTCATGGTGGTCACCTTTGTGGGGGGTGGGTGGGATGTGGATTTTCAAGGTTATTAGTTTGTGGTCGGATCTAACCAGGGAGGAGTTGACTATTGGTGTAGAGCAATGGTCACCCATGTTAGTAATGACCAGGTCAAGGATGTTGCTACCTCTAGTGGGGATAAGATGGAGCTGGTCCAGGGCACTGGAATTAATGAATTCCAAGAAAAGTTGGGCAAATGTACTGATACACGAGTAGTGTTCCCATTTAATGGTGGGGTAGTTGAAGTCACCCAGTATGAGAGTGTTGGGTTGGACCCTAATATTCTCCAGGGTGCTTAGAAACATGGAGTGTGAGTCTTGCGACATGATTGAGGACCTATAGCAGGCTATGACCTCAATTGCTGTCTTACCCAATGTTAGCTGCACCTGATGTATCTCTGATGTGTTATGTTGGGCTACAAGTCTGGAGGTGTGCGCATCCTTTATGAATATGGGAACACTACTGCCTTTGGAGCTTTGGTCCAAGTTCTGGGACCAAAAGGTGTGGAATGAGTTATAGCCTGGTAGTGCAGGAATGCTTTCTGCCTCATTGAACCAGGTCTCTGTTACAGCACAAATGTTAATGTTCTCCATTTTAAGGAGCACTTTGAGTGAGTGGATTTTGAAACTTAGACTTCTAGTGTTGAGCAGCATGACTCTCGGATTGCATTTGTTTGTAGCTGTTACAGTGGTAATTTGGTCTTTTGAACACTGCCTAAAAAAGGAACTATAGGGGTGATAAGAGCCTTGGCCAGTATCCGGAAGCCCAGGGATGACAGATGCAGGCCATCTCTGACAAAGCATTGAAGTCTGTCAATCATGTCATCCTAGGCAGACAGATAATGGAGTCCCTTAGAATGACACCAGAAACTTAACCAATTGTTGAAATCAATCATTTTCTGCTTATACTGTGGTACCATTCTGTGTGATGGTAGGATGCTGCTCAGGGCTAGGGTCATACCCACCTGGGCTACATAATTCGAGAGCTCCTCCATGTCTCTTTTCATGTAGTCTAGGGAGGTACATCTCAGGTCATTCACACCCACATGTAGAATGACAGAGTTATATTTGTACCTGTTGTTGAGGGACCTGAGTGCATGGGTTATGTAGTGGATCCTGGCACCTGACAAGCAGCTGTTACTTTCTCCTTATACAACCTAGTGAGTGGGACATTAGTGTGCCTCACTATTGAGTCACCTATGACTAGCATGTTGGGCATGCTGTTTTGCCTTAGGGGCTTTGGCTGAGTGGCACACTGTTTAGGAGAATTATGTGTCTCATGATTAATATTGTGTTGTAGTGGTTGAATGCCTTGGCGGTCTCTGCTGTTTGGATAGATTTTTATTGAGAGCCTCCATGAAGGTGGGTGTGTGGTTTGTGTTTTTATGTGAAGGCAGTGCTGGTGTGTGTTCTGGAAGGCTATGTGTTCCATGTGGTGTGGTACAAGTGTTGACCTTCTCCTCTTGACCAGCTATTCCGGTTTTGGCTGGAGAGAGTGTGGCTTCCAGTTTAGATATATAAATGCATCTCTCACAAGTCTGAGTGTTAGAAAGTAAGAGGAGAGGCTTGTCTGTATACATGAGGCAATTGCTGCATTGCCTCAGGATGCCCAAGTTCACCAAGTTAATAGGACAAAGCACACAGGACTAACATTTAGACATGCCTGGAGGGGTGCCCATTAATAATAAGTACTGGAGATGTTTCTTTGTAGAATGTTTAGTGCTGGAGGCACTTTTGTGTGCTACAATAATTGCTACAAGAAGTCTGGTAAGGTGCTAGATTAATAAGCTAGTAAAACTGCAGTAGAGTAGAGAAATAGCATATCTAAGGGGAAAAGTGGAAGAGCAAACTTTGGCACCACTCAGAAGCTTACAAACAGTCCTGGATACAGCAAATCTGTATCTGGACTAGATTAGTTACTGGAAAGGTGGAAAACAAGAACAAATGTGGGCTTTTAAACCAGAAAGTTGAAAGAGATGGAAACACTGCCTAAACAGCCAATAAACTACAATTTCTAGGCCAGAAACCACTCCTCCCACTGACAAGCTAGAAGGCTTCTCTCTGACACAGAAATGTTTGGGGGAGCTCAGAAGCTTACAAACAGTCATGGATACAGCAAATCTGTTTCTAAACTAGATTAGTTATAGGAAAGGTGGGAAACAAGCGCAAATGCAGGATTTTAAATGAGAAAGTTGAAATAGATGGAAAATAACTGCTCAAATGGCCAATAAACTACAATTTCTGAGCTAGAAATCACCCCTCTTGTGGTAGATAGGCTACCTAGTGCTTACCACTCTCACTGATAAGCTAGAAGGCTTCCCTCCAACACAGAAAGGCTTGGGGGGCTCAGAAGCTTACAAACAGTCCTGGATACAGCAAATCTGTATCTGGACTAGTCTAGTTACAGGAAAGGTGGGAAACAAGTGCAATTGTGGACTTTTAAACCAGTAATGATCTAATTAAGTGAAGCTACCCAAGGTCAGAACAATTACATAACAAAGAGCTATGTAAATGGGACTGGAGGATTTTTTGTAAATAATTTTTGTTTTCAGTGGTCCTAATATTTATGGGGATGGGATTCCATGCTTTTGCAACAGAAATGGAAAAGAAAGAGTCCCCAGAGCTATTGTTGCTTTTGCCTGTGTCAGCCAGTGGTTTATTGGTGGAGCTTAATAGGCATTTGTTAGAGTAGATATTAAGTATACCTTGAAGAGCAGGAACAATATCAGGATAATAAAGAATTTGGCGGTTATTATAAGCAGGTTATATATGAGCAGGTTGGGTAATTCTAGCCAGGATAGTTGCTTGATTGTTATGTAATTTTGTGTCCTGAAGGGTGAGTCAGTAGCAAACCTAGCTATTTTATTGTAGCAGCTATTTAGTTTGTTAATGCCTGTTTTGTTTTGGTTGATGAGTTTGGGGGAAACATAGAGAAATGTAGATAGTAGCTGGGTTCTTTCGATGGTGGCTTTACTGTCATTAGTGAGGTACTTTTCTCATCTATATATGGTTCTGAGTTTTTTATGGACTTTATTGTCTGTGCAATGTGCATATCAAATTCCATGCTGCTATCTATGATAACCCCTAGAAGTTGGTGTGTTGGACAGGTGTGATAGGAGTGTTATTAGCTGAAAGTATTGTGAATGGTGGTATGGGGTCTAAGGCTCTTGTGGGATATAATATCATTAGCTGTGTTTTATTGGGGTTAAATATTAGTTGAGAGTTGGCAAATCAGGTTTCAACAGCTGTAAAGGACTCTTATGTCAATTCCTGGAGTTGAGGGAGTGAGGGTGTGGAGCAGATTAGAGTGGAGTCATTGCCATACTGGACTAGATTTGTGTGCTTGGTAGCTTTGTGGAGTTGGTTGGTGAATACGTTGAAGAGAAGAGGTGCAAGAATGGATCCTTGGGTGGACCCCTAGGTGATAGGTAGGAGGGGAGATAAGGAGTTTTGCCATTTTACTGCTTGTTGCCAGTTGGTTAGATAGTCTTGAAACCGCACTATTGTGGAGTGGCTGAGATTAAGATTGGAGAGACCAGAAAGGAGTTTGTGATGGGAGACAGTATCAAAGGCCTTGGACAGACCTAGTTATACAGTGGATACTAGGTTACCATAGGTTCATAGGTTCATACTAGGCTATCTGCCCTGGGGCAATTATAAGCCTAGCCCGATTCTGTATGGCTTACGCCACCCCTTGATTTGAGTATACTTTGCCCTTTTTAAGGTTTAGTTTACTGTGCCTCTGTCTAATAGTGACAAGGGAGTAATCCATGGGACAACCCTACGATCCCCCATCCACCTATCGAGATTCTTCTTGAAGAGATTCAGTGAGGTGCTCTGCCTCACATGAACTGGAATTCTATTCCAGAGCGAAGGGAGCCTCTGGGTTATGAACCTGTCCCTCCAGCAATTTCTATTTATATCTGTGCTGAGGTTCAAGTCCCTCGAGCATGTGGCTCTAAGGGATTTAGATTTACTGAGGTGGAGCATGTCCATTAATTCTGGATTTGACATAGCTTTGTATGTCAGGCATAGATCGCCTCGAAGTAGGCGGTATGCAACCGAGTAGAGCTGAAGTTTTTTTAACCGAGCAGCATATGGCATCTGTTTGAGACCCTTGATCCTCTTGGTGAGATACTTTTGGGGTCTCTCTAATTGCTGCAGGTGTCGGGTAAGGTACATCCCAAAAGGGGCATTGTATTCTATGATGGGCCTGATGAGGGATGAATAAAGGGGCACGATTACCTCTCTTGATCTAGATGTGAAACCCTTCGTGATGAGGTGGGCTATGTAGAAGGTCTTTCTAACCACTTTGGCAATGTGGTTTTCAAAGGAGAGATTGCTATCAACTTGGGTCCCCAGGTCCCTAATAACTTTCTCTGTACTTAATGGGTTTCCGCCTATGGGGTAATTTGTGGGCACATTGTTTTTGCCAAAGGGTATGACTATACATTTTTTGGCATTTAGCTTTAAACCATGGCACTGGCACCAATTATCTGTCTCTGTGAGACCTTTTTGAAGGATGTTTGTGTCAGCTGGAGAGTCGATTATGGCGCCCAGTTTGCAGTCGTCTGCAAACTTGGTGAGCCATAGTCCTTCCACGTTTGCCTGTACCTCGGAAAAGTATATACCGAACAAGAGTGGTCCCAGGACAGAACCCTGTGGGACGCCACTTATGACCGGTTTCGAGTTTGACATGGCTCCAGCAGCTCTCACTCTGTGGGTTCTGTCTTTGAGTCAGTTTGTGACCCATCTTGTGACATAGGGGTTTATATTTAAGCTGGATAGCTTATCTATGATGCCCGTGTGGGGTATTGTGTCAAATGCCTTTGCAAGGTCCAGATAGGCTGTGTGGACTACCTTCCCTTCATCTATGGCTTTGGTGACTGTTTCAAAGAAGTCAACCAGATTCAAAAGGCAGGATCTGCCCTTGACAAAGCCGAACTGGGCAGGATCTAGTGTCTGTAGGTCCCCAATGTCTTTGTTTATGAGCTCCATGATGATCCTCTCCATAGCCTTGCAGACTAAGCTAGTCAGGCTTACAGGCGATAGTTTCCAGGGTCCGTGAGGCTCCACCTTTGTGGAGTGGGACCACTGTTGCTGTACGCCATTCTGTGGGCACATATCCTGTAGTGAGGCTGAGATTGTATAGCTGTTTTATTTGAGGGATTAGTTCATCTTGGAGTTCATGTAGGATGCAACCTGGGACACCATCTGGTCCCATGGAAGCAGTGTTTTTTGCTTTGGAGAGGGCAGCCTTTACCTGAGCATCAGAGATGTTTGGGAGGCAGCCCTCTGCCAGGATAGATACTTGCCTTTTGGGGGGGAGGGAGTGGAGAAGTTTGCACTGAACCTGTCTGCCAGGATATTGGCGATGTCTGTGGGTTCAGTGTATTTTTTGTCATTTAGAATCAACTCAGAACAAGTATGGGAGTTGCATCCCAGGTTCCTAACATAACTGAAAAAAGCCTTATGATTGTCTTTGGTGTCCTGTGCAATTTTTCTCTTGAAGCTGGCCTTGGATTTTATGATGGATCGTAATTTTTTGCTAGTACTGATCAGAGATGCCTTCCCTTTTAGGGATTTTGCTCTATCATGTAGTAGCTTCCTCCTTCTGTTGTACAGTTTATTTATGGCAGGGGTCCACCAGACTGGACGCCTGCCTTTGGATGATTGGGTCTTGGTTTTGTTTGGGATAGCATGAATCATGCATTCCTGGAGATGTCCGTAGAATGCGTTTATATAGGATTCTGCAGTTTGGGCCGTAGTTTCCACTGGCCCTGGGGCCTTGAAGGATTCTACTTCGGTTTTGAGAAGTGAGAAGTTCGCTTTTAAGAAGTTTTTCACTGTGGTTTTCTGGGCTGGGGGTGGGGTCGGGATGTGGACATCCAGTGAAATTAATTTATGGTCTGATCTTACCAATAAGGGATATACTTCTGGTGTGGAGCATAGAGTCCCCATGTTGGTAATGATCAGGTCTAGTATGTTGTCCCCTTTTGTGGGAGTGGTGACTAGTTGTTCCATAGCATTTGAGTTTATAATTTCCAGGAACCTTTGGGCTAAGGTGCTGGGGCTTGAGTAGTGCTCCCAGTCAATGTTTGGGTAGTTGAAGTCACCCAATATATTGGTGTTCGGAGAGATCTTCATGTTCTCCAATGTTTTCAGGAAAGCAGAGTGGGATTCCTGACTTTGAGAGGGTGGTCTGTAGGATGCTATAAACTGAAAAGCAGTCTTGCCCACTGTTAGTTGCACATGGATGGTCTCCGATACTTCGTGCAATGCCACTAACCTGGAGGTGTGGATATCCATGATAAATATCGAAACTCCCCCTCCTTTTGTGGTTTGGTCCGGGTTTTGGAGTCGAAAAGCATGATATGAGGTATAGCCTGGTAGTGCTGGGGTGCTCTCTGGAGCCTTGAACCAGGTTTCTGTCACTGCACAGATATCGATGTTCTCCATACTGAGGAGAGCTTCGAGTGCATGCATCTTGAGGTTAAGACTTCTGGTGTTAAGCAGCATTACCCTTAGTTTCTTGTTCCTTGTGCTGTCTATGAGGGTGGGTTTGACTTTTGAGCCTTGCCTAAAAAAGGCACTATGGGGTTGGCAAGAGCCTTTGCCAATATCCGAAAGCCCAGTGGTGACAGGTGCAAGCCGTCCTTAGCGAAGCAACGTGGCTTGTCGAGCATGTCATCCCAGGCTGACAGACACTGGATCCCCTTTGAATGACACCAAAATTATAGCCAATTGTTAAAATCGATCATTTTGTCTTTGTACTGTGGCATCATTCTAGGTGAGGGTAAGATGCTGCTCAAGGTCAGGGTCATACCAGCCTGGGCTACATGATCAGAGAGCTCCTCTATGTCTCTTTTCATGTAGTCCAGTGAGGTACGTCTCAGGTCATTCACACAAGCATGTACAATGACTGAGTCATGTTTGTATTTGCTTTGGAGTGACCTGAGTGCTTGCGTTATGTGGTGGATCCTAGCACCCGACAGGCAGCTCACCGTGACCTTCTCTTTATTCAGCCTGGTGAGCAGGACGTCGGTGTGTCTGACAACAGAGTCACCTATTACAAAAGTATCAGGTGTGTTATTCAGCCTTAAGGGCTGTGGCTGCTTGGCACACTGACTTTGTGGGCTATGTGTTGTGCGTATTTTGTTTTGAGGTAGTGTTTGCTTGGATGTCTGCTTTGGAGGTCTCTGTTGCTTAGGTAGATTTTTATTTAGAGCCTCCGAGTATGTTTTTGTGTATTTATGTGTTTGGTTCGCTGATGTGGTGGGACTATGTGATACTGGAATTGTGTTGTGAGAGGTTACCTTCTCCTCCTGACTGGTTACGCCAGTTTTGAGATGAGAGAGCTCAGCCTCCAGTTTGGCTAAATAGTTGCATCTCTCACACATATTTGAACCTATTTGGAGGAGGAGAGGGTTGTCCGTGTACATGAGACAGTTGTAACATTGCCTCAAAATTCCCAGATTCACCAGCTGGACTGGAGAGGAAACCATTGACTGACCTTTGGACATGCTAGAGTAATATAGGGAAACTGAATTTAAGACAGACCAATAGAGGACAGGGTAATCGTAGAGAGTATAAGAGTAAGTAGTGCTTATGGTTTAATAGTGCTAACTTGTAGGATTACTTAATTGGACCAGTGAAGGGCCTGAGAATGAGAATATGGTGTTTAAATTGAGAGATAGAGCAGTTCTAAGGGAAAAAGTGAAGAGCAGACTTTGTGGAGCCAGGAATAGTTTAAACCCAATTAGGTGGCGCTGCCCGCTGTTGCGCTATGCACAAAAACACGCAAAACCACGCAAAAGAGGGTTTTAAGAGAGGAAGATGAAGGAGTTAGGAATTGACCCAAAAGGGCCAATAAAACTACAGTTTCAAGTCAGTAACCACTCCCACAGGGGCAGGCAGGCTGCTCAATGTTTTTCACTGCCACTGATCAACAGAGAGACTTCCCTTTAGCCCAAGCAAAAAATGGCCTCCAAGAAACTTACAAACAGTTCAAGAACAGCAAGCCTGTAACTGAACTTTTTTAAATCTCAGAAAAGTGGGAAAAAAGCAAGATTTTTTTTGTTTTTTTTGTTTTTTCAGAGATAGCAGAGGTTAACAAGTATCAACAAGTTATAACAGTGTAGTAAATGACCCTACACAAGAGTGCTAGGCCAAAGACAGATAAAATGCAAGTTTTGAGAAAAAAACGATTTTAAAAATAAGTGCAAACAGGAAATTCAGTAAACAGCTCTAGGTTGTGCTCTAAATACAGTTACTAATGCAGAAATCAAGTTTAACAAGCCAGAAAATGCCCAAAAATAGGCGGCTATGCAGAAAAACTTAGCAATAAACAGAGGAAAAATACCATTGTTTTGTTGTTGGTTTACTGTGTTGCTAAATCTAATAAGGAGTGTGGTAGTACTGTGATTGGGGTGGAATCCATGCTGGGTGTTGGTTAGCAGTTTATTAATGAGGAGATAGTGCATTATTTGGGAAGTGGCTCCTTTCTTCTCTCACTTGTGGTGCTCATTGACTAACATTTCAATGGTCAACTCTATTATGTGAGTTTTATTTTGACGTCAGGAGTCCCATGATTTATCTCTTTGTTTAAACAGTAGACGGGTATCTCTAGTCAGCCAGGGGGCATAGTTGGAGTTAGTTCTGACAGTTCTGATAGGGACAAGATGATTTAGAATGTTTAGGAAAGTGTTATTGTTTAGGAAAGTGTTATTGAAGTAGTCTATGGCACTTGCCAGGGGGAGACATGAGAGTGGTTTCCAGGTGTATTGATTAAGTGCAGCTATGAAGTCATGAGCTTTGAAATTCTTTGTATACTGGATTTGTTGGAGGGCACAGGATTTTTAATGGATTCACTTGGTGTTTAACTATAAAGGTGAGAAGGTGGTCTTTGAGGGAGCCTGAGGGGTAGGATTGAGATTGCCTGTTAGTAAGGATCCCGTCTAGGATGGACTCCTTTTTTGATGCTTTATCTACCTGTGTTGTGCTTTTGATTAGTTGTGTGAAACCGTGTAGGTTAATGGAGTGGAGTGAGTTACAGGAGGACCAGTCAATATTAACGTCACCTAGTATGACTGTTTCTTGGTGACATTTTTGGGATGCCCAGTCTAGAATGGATTCTACTGTATTAATGTTATTGCCAGGGGTATATGGATACCAATTATATGTGTTTTTTTCCATAATAAATCTTTATTGTTATATTATTTTCAAGCACAAATAAGAACAAAAATAACATATTCACAAATCAAGCATTAACTAATATCACTAATAACCACATTCTATATACAATATTTACAAGAATGCTTCCATGTAATACAGTTAAATATAAAAAAGCATAAGAATAAATGCAAGTAATAGACAGTTGATTACTAAATTCTCTCCACACACATAAATAATTATTAATATTTCCAAGTTGAAAATACTATGCTAGTATAATATTAAAAATTTGTTCCCAAATTTTTGGATTATTAACATTTTTATTTTGTGGGTTTAATAGTAATGTATGAGCCAATATATGTTTTATCGCTAGAACTCTAAAATTCTGCCATGAAGTTTTAGATGGGTCTAACCAATTTGAAGCTATATAAAGCTTCATTAATAGAAAAATATTAATATATATAATAATTTGTGATTTAGGGATCTCTCTCGGGGGAATATGCAGAACCATAAATTTCCATGATAACGTTGTACTCTGGTAACCCACCTTTTGAAGTTGGATCTTAAGGGAATTCCAAAGTTTGAAAATACATTTACAACTCCAGAACATATGAAGAAGATCAGCTGGTTGATTCTTGCAGTATGGACAAGTTGGTGAATTTTTGGGATTAATTTATGCAGGGTAAGACGTGTATAATATGCATTGTTCCAAATCATCAACTGGGTATATATTAATTTTTGAAGAGAAGTAGATTTGATGGTCAAGTCAATTGCTTTTAACATATTACTTCTATCTGTCAGTAAGATTTTCTCTTCCCAGTAGTTTGATAACAAAATTTTATCATGAAATTGAAATTCTTTAATTAATTGATTTGCTGTCGTGATATATTTAAGATCCTGTTGGAGGGCTTGCCACAACAAAGAGCATCTATTAATAGCCTCTTCTTCCGGTTTAAAACTTTTAAAATAGCTTATAGTGAGTTCTCTAATTTGCCTCAGAATAACCAGATAATTTTTAGGTAAGTTAAGTTCTTGTCTTATTTGGTTGGCCGAACTGTCAAGATGTTTATATATATATATATATCAATCAAAGTTAGATTAACTATCAATGGAAACTTGTTGAGATCAATTAGTTGATTATTCAATTTTAAATTAGGATTCTTATGAAAGGGTTGAAAACCCATCATATGTTGAACCAAATCTAATAAATGAAATAAATTATGTAAAGAGGGTATGTTCGTTTTGATGTGTTCAATAATCCCATAGAATTTCAATGTATCCTTACCTAAAAAAAGTATTGTTTTAGGATTGATATTTAACTTTAGAATATATTTATAATTCAGAACTACCCAAGGTGGTGTCCACTTAGTATTATTTATATCATAATTGGCAATTCTTAAAATTCTATTAGAATTTACAATTAAATAATACATTTCAAAATTAGGTAATTCCAGTCCTCCTCTATTTTTGGGGGTCATTAATTTATCATAAGATATCCTGGTTTTCTTTGGTTCCCAAATGAATTTAGCCAAATTCTTTATGAATCCGTTTAAAAAACGACTTAGAAAGTAATAAATTGGCTGACCTAAAAATATACAGTAATCGTGGTAATATGTTCATTTTGATAATTGAAACTTTTGCTAATATTGGCAGTCGTAAAATTTTCCATCTCCCAAAATCAGAAATTATTTGTTCCCAGATTGCTTTAATATTATTATTATAAAAGTCTTTATTATCAGTAGAGAACTCAATACCTAGATATTTAATATTTTCTTTAAATGATACCTGTCCCACTAAGGGCAATAACAAAAAGGGTTTAGGTGTCTTTAAAGGGAAGATATTGTTTTTTTTCAAGTTAATTTTATAATTAGACACTTTTGAGAACTCATTAACAGCCTTCAATAATTTTTCAGTATCTGATAATGGAGATGCACAATAAATGCTAAGATCGTCAGCAAAAGCTGCCATTAATATTTTAGTTCCATAAATTATTGGGACATTATGATAAACATTTTGTTTAATATATAAAAACAATGGTTCAAGATAGATATTAAATAATAAAGGGGACAAAGGGCAACCCTGGCGTGTTCCAGTCTTAATCTGTATTCTTTTAGAGAAGCTTTTATTAATATACAATGTAGTATAGGGATTACTATATAATATTTGTAACATTTGGACAAACTCATGTGATACATTAAAATACGGTAAAAGATCAAACAAGAAATTTGTATCAATCCTATCAAAGGCTTTCTGGGCATCAATTATAAGGGCATAAATATTTAAATTATTTTGCTTAGCATGCTCTAACATGGTATGTAGTGTGAGTGTATTATCACTGGTTTGTCTACCTGCCATAAAACCAGTCTGTTCTTTAGAAATGATATGAGTCATGATTCTCTTCAGTCTAGATGCTATAATAGAGGTTAGAATGTTCATGTCTACATTTATTAATGATATCGGTCTATAATTATCCGGATTTTGAGGATCTGAATTAGCTTTATGTATAAAAATAGATTTTGAAGCGTTAAGGTGTGGATCATTAATTTTATTCCTAATTATGTAGTTAAACACAACTGAAAGTATCTTACCGAAAATATCTACAAATTTTTTATAAAATTCCACTGTCAAGCCATCAGGACCTGGTGATTTATGTGATTTCATATGCTGAATTACATATACTATTTCTTCTTCAGATATCGGTTTAACTAAGTCATTTTGAATGTCCTCTCCTATTGTTGGAAACTTAATTGACTGTAGAAATTGTTCATAACTCCTGTTAGGGGTCATATCCTTTTGTCCAGCATAAATATTAGTGTGTATTTTCTCAAAGATATTAAGAACCTCCTCAGTTTTAGAATATATTTTATTATTAAATTGTATTTCCGAAATCTGCACGATTGGTTTTGTTTGATTAGTGATCCTAGCTAACGCTCTTGATGGTGTTTGAACATGACTGGCATACCTTACTAACGTCTTGTACTCTTGAAATGTTAATCTACTATTCTGAAGTAAAAAGAGATCCTTTTGACATTTAATCAGTTCCTTCTCTGTTTGCTCATTAAAATCTCTAATCAGTTCTTGATCAAGTAATTTAATTTTTATTTCTAAAGTTTGAATATCTTTGTTTAATATCTTTTTATAATAAGATGCTTTTTGCAAAAGTGTCCCTCTTATTTGAGCTTTAACTGTTGCCCATTCAATATCTGGGGCAAATTGTTGTTTCCCTAAACCAATCAATAACTCTTTCAGGTACTTTGTAATTTCCAGTATTATATCCTCCTTATTCAATAGATTTGGATTAAGAGACCAATTATAACCTCTTTGTCTCAAAGTATCTTTTACCCCCTTAGTAAAACTCAATGAAATTTTAGAATGGTCTGATATATAATGGGCATGTACCATAACTGTAGGTTCTAGATTGATCATTACTCTTGAAATCAGAAAGAAATCAACTCTGGACCACATTTTATGACATGGGGAATAAAAGGTAAAATTGCTTGTACTATTATCGTTATTCAGATAATGAAATGGATCATATAATTGAAAGTCTTCTTTAAGATCATTCAGTGCTAATAGAGCATGCTTGTTAAATGCTCTTTGTGGACAAGATCTATCCAACTTCGGATTCTGGTAGGTATTCCAATCACCTCCAACAATTACATAATATCTATCAAATTGTGTTAAAATTGAATATAGTGATGCTATAAATAGTTGTTGGTCATTACAGGGAGCATATATATTTAAAAGTAAAATAGGTTTATCAAATAAGGTAGACGAAAGAATAACATAGCACCACCGTACATTTTTATCTGTATTAGAATCTAATATCTTTTCCTTGTATTGATCTTTAATAATTATGGCTACCCCAGCACTATTTGACTTACCTTCAGATACTACTACATCTCTAATCCATTTCTTTTTTTTAACATCACCCCATTGATCATTCATTAAATGCATTTCTTGGAGTAGGATAAACCACGCCTTAGCCTGCAACAATACATGTAACACCAGTTTCCTCTTCTTCAAGTTCTATGTAAGTGTTTTTTTTTTGTTGTTTTTTTGAGTTTTCAGCTTAGTGAACATAGTTTCTGCATTACTGAACTTGTGGTGCTCATTGACTAACATTTCAATGGTCAGGTTGTTTTTGAAGAGGAGAGCAATACCTCCACCTCTTTTGGATATTCTGTCATGTCTAAGAACATTGTAACTAGGTGGAACAAAGTCATCATTATTGCTTAGTGGTTTTAACCAGGTCTCTGTGAAAAGGACTGTGTCGGGGAGTAGAGGGCCAGTGTAGCTCTGGGATTTTGTTCATTATGCTCTTCATGTTTATGTTGAGTATAAGGAGATCTGTTAGCTTCCTGGGGGAGGTTAGAATGTTATTTGTTTGATACCAGGGGGTTATTGTTTGTGGGTTCAGGTCTTGGTTGCACGTCTCCGCTAAGTATGATTTGGGATGCTATTTGCATTATAATTTTTATGCATTTGATTATAGATGTGTTATATTTCGAGGAAATGTGGTTGTTTAGTTGGTGTGGGATTAATTTGAATGTGCAAGGTCAAGATTTGAGATACTGTGGATAGAAGGAGCTATTACTGAAAAGGCTGGTTCATCTTGTGAATGGGTTGGGCAGGTAGGAGATTTAGTCTGAATTTTGAGTTGCTAGTGTAGTGGTAGAGGTTAAGTATGAGGTGATGGTGAGGCATTTTATTAAAGTAAAAGATAGGGGCCACATTTTGCTCTGACAAAGTGTTGATGTACTGTTGTAAATTTTTAGTAGGTATCTTTACAGGAATGAGTAGGGATTTAGGTGTGGCTATACTTTATGTAGGTTGTGGTTAGATTGGGGGGATTAGGTAGGGGGGGGTATTAGCCTGAAGAGATTGGAAAATTTGATTATTGTGTGAGTGAGGTAATGTGGAGAGAACACAGATGGTGGTGTGGATTGAAGAGATTGAGAAGAGGAGTCGCTATATTTAAATGAGGTTGATGTGAGAGTGAGGCTTAGAGGAATGGCTAGTTAGGTATAAAGGTCAGAAGCCTGGGGGTGGGTGGGACTGGGGTTTGGGTAGGGCAGTGGAATGAAACCGAGCATAGTGAAGGGCGAATGGAGGGGGGTTAGCCAAATTCCAGATATGTGCAAATAAAAACAATCAATTGCTCTGAACTATTGGCTGCTTAGTAGTAAATCCATTTGTCCATTAAGCTAAAATACTTGTTATTGTAGATTTTAGTGAGACTATCTTGGTATGGAAAGATGGGAGCCTAAATAAATGTATATAGTAAGAGGGTCATGGTTAAATAAAGCATAGACTTAGTTATCTTACTGTTAATCTTGTTTTTACTCATTAATGCTCCTGCCTCCTACATCTGGTCAACTTATCACCTGTAACATATACTAATGTCTCACTTCCCCTCCCTTTCTGTCCTTTTATTCACTGTTTGAATGTTTCACTCTGGCATTTGCTTTATAAGTAATAAACTCTTGCATTTATAACATCACCACATTTCAGTGCTACACGATATTGTATTTATCTTGTATTAATGATGGTATACATATGTGTATTACTTCAGGTGTCTTATGTGTATTAATATTTGTATTAACTTATGTATTTACAGTATGTTGTAGTATGATGTCAATTTTCACCTGTGTAAATGTATTTTTTGTTTTATTTGTTGAGCTTTTCTAAATGGGCCTCTGCTCATACCTCTCAACTGTCCAGATTTTTATAGAATGTCCAGATTTTTGCTTCATATTATTGGTCTTTTGTGATAAAATTTGTGGTTTTCTGGCAAATCGCTGAGGACTGAAATCAGTAAATAATGACAGTCATTTGAATTTCAGACTTCATATCCTTCAGGAAATGCAAGATAACACAAAACCTTTTATTCTAGCAACTCTCTAATTTTATCAGAGCTATATGTAAATTGTGTCCCTATGTTTGGGTCTCTGTCCCACATTATTTTTGGCTTTGCACAGATGTCTTGTCCAAAAGGAGTTGAAAGGTATGCCTCCTCTGCAAATGGATAAAATTTTTCTATTAGACTTTCCAGGTAAACAAATCTCAGTCAATCAATCAATCAATTATTCAGTCATTGTCTCTGACTAGGGATCCCATGAAATTTTCTCACACTCCACTCTCCGTTGCATTTTGTGAAACGGCAATCACATTCATTCACTGAGGAGTCACAATGTTTGCAGAATCAATTTGCCTGCACAGCATGATACCTGCTTTTGTTCTACCCTCTTCTTGAAAATCAGGGTTCTTTCTATTCATCAGGCTTCAGAACTTATGCATATATACTTAGTATGGGATCTTCTGACTACTATCTTATCTGCATACTTAAAGAATATTCATTAACTTTAGAGAAACTGTTTTAATCTTTGCCTTTATACACTGCTGTTGCCATAAAGTATTTTTTTAAGATTAGGTGTCTGGCATGCACTGGTTAAAACAAGAACCTTTGTCCTTTTGTAATTAAATGTTTTTTTCTCCAACCATAATTCTTTCTGTGAATACATGTCAGTGTACATTCTTATTAGGTTCTGTCGACCCATGATTTGGGATACTTGCTGTAGTAATGATCCTATTCAAACAACCATCAGTCTTACAACAAAATGGATATCATATGAGAAATATAACATATTGGCATTTTGGTTTGTCACAGATTTTGGCACATGGTACATTGTGTATGCATGTCAGCTATTATTTATTTATTTCACATTTATTTTACCAGGATAAGTCCAACTGGACATCATACGTCCTTTTTCAGTGGAGTCCTGGGGAGAAAAGCTCTAAAGAAATAGTGTACATACACACTTTAGATAACAATAAAACTGGCATACAAGATAAGAGAAACAATGAAGTACAAAAAAACAATTATGTAGAACAATAAGATATTCAGGAGTAGTACCATTATTTACAATATATACAAAAAGTACATTTCAGGTGAGAGTATAGTGTATGCATTAAAGGTTTCAACGGGTCACTTACATATGGAAAACTGGGGGCAGGATTCACGAAGGCTTGCACGGAGTGTAAGAGACATGTAAGACTCCATGCAGCCTTCGCGATCCAGGAACAGCCCAAAGTCCGTGTAAGAGACGAGCTAAAACGTCTCTTATACGGAGTGGGCGTGGATAAGCTAATCACCGCACTTGCAGCCAAATAGCATGCAAATGAGGATGATTAGCAATCCAGGAAGCCCAAAAAAGCCTGTGTAAGAGCTGTTTTAGCTGTAGAAATGTACTCAGTTGACAACTGAGTACGTTTCTGGAAAAACCACAACGGAGCCATGTCAGCTCCAAATAAAGGGTGCATATGTGTCAGGCAGCATGCCAATGGCCAAATATGTGGCCATTGGCAAGGTAACCTGATGCAAAAGTAATAAAAATATAATTTTATTTTTTTGGCGATCGCCGATGTTTAAACCCAGCGCAGCCCCGCACAAACGGGCTGCGCTGCAAAATACATAAAAATGAAGGTTATAAACCCACAAATGTGGGTTTTATGCAATACATGGATTATCAATGCAGGGACCAGCAGACCAAAAACAACATGGCCACCATGTAGTGGTTGCTAAGGGGGGAAGCTGAGTCTAAGAGATGTAACTAAGCATTAGTAGGCAATCTGATGCAAATGAGTGTTAGTGTACTGAATTCCACTATCACATAGCAAATGAGCACATTCTGAGTAGTGTAAGAGTTACAGAAGGGGGAGGAACAGAGTAGGAGATAGGTGACATCACAGGGGGAAATGGTAGAAAGAAATGCAGTTCATTGGAGGTCAGAGTTACATGACAGATGTCAGACACATATCATGGAAAGAGGAGTGCCAAAACATAAGCATGGGAAAGTCAAGAAATGGAAGGTGTACACTGTTGCCTACACCAAAGTTTCTTCCTGGGCATGCATGCGCACGTGTGCGCACCATGAAGCGCGAGTAGGACAGTGTGCGCGCGTGTAAGGCAGACTGAGCATGTGGGAGAGTGTTGGGAGATGTTTAACACTGTTTGCGCGGGTGTGCGCGTGTTTAAACCCGAATAAGCAGATTCTGAACCGTGTAAGCATGTGTGCGCGCATGTAAGTCACTGTGAGCGTGTTTCTGCTGGTATGCGCGTTGCTCCCCCCTGAGGAAACAGAAAGGAAAAAGGAAGCAACAGAATTAGTAGGAAGCTACCAGGGAATACTGCTGGAGCTAGCAGGTGAAAACAATTAGAAGTAGGCAATTACACAGGCAGAATAGTAGCTCAGCTCAACACTTAAAAATCTGCAAACAGCAGTGCAAGATGTTTCTCTCAAGAGACACTGCAAGACAGGAGTAAGCTATTAGAAGTGAAAACTGAAAAAGCTGAACTCAGAGCAGAAATGTTAGGGGCTGCCATAGCTGTCATAAGGAGACATAGGCGACTTGCTGAGGGTGGTGACAATGCAGATGGTGCCAGACAACCCACAGTGAGGAGACGGAAAAGAGTGTACAGGCCCAGGGTCACCTACCACGGGTTACATGAGCTGGAGAAAGTAGAGCACTATAGAGTGGACAGAGACCTCCTACAGCAAATAGTGGAGCTGTGCAGGCCACGCCTCACACACAGAACCAACAGAGGGGAACCCATCCCAGTGGAAACCAAGGTATGTGTTGGCCTAAGAATACTAGCAACAGGTACCTTCCAGAGACCAACTGCTGATATGATGGGGATATCACAGGCATCAGCCTCCAGGGTACTGCACCAGTTCCTGGATGCCATGTCAGCACATATCGGTGATCATGTATATTTCCCCAATGCCCGTGAGGTATTGGCCAGCAATATGCGTCTCTTCCAGCAAATAGCGGAATACCCTGAGGTAGTGGGTGCAATAGACTACACGCACATATGCATCAAAGCACCAGCCGGTGAGCGGGGTAGGGCCTACATTAGCCGCAAGGGCTTCCCCTCCATCAACTGCCAGGTCATGTGTGATGCCCAAGGCATAATAAATAATGTGTATGCTGGCTGCCCTGGTAGTTACCACGATTCCCACATCTGGCATTTGATGCAGCTGTACTAGACATTTGCCAATGGGGACATCCCACACGGACACCTAGTGGGGGATGCAGGTTATGCACTGGAGCCGTGGCTGATGATACCCATCAGAAACACACACACACCTGAACAGGAACGCCATAATGAGGCACACGCACAAACACGTAATGTAATAGAGCATGTGTTTGGGCTGCTCAAGTCATGGTTCCGGTGTCTGGACACATCTGGTGGAACCTTGCAGTACACACCAACTACATGTACCCAAATTGTCATGGTATGTGCTATGCTACATAATATGATCTTGCGAAAACAGCTGCAGCAGGACCAGCATAGGGCTGGGCCAAACAGCCCCCCACCATTGCCAAGGCCATCACAGGCAGAGCGTGACTCGGAGGAGGAACAACCTGAGCCTGCCCCAGTAGGCAGAAGGAGGCGTGCCCAGTATGCCCTGGCTTTGGCAAAGAGGCAACGCATAGCACATACACTGGCTCAGTAGGAACCCTGGGAATGATACCCCCTCTGACTCACTCAAATAATAACATGGATGCCTAAAATGACATGACCTGCTCACAAACATATACAGGGAAGTGTAATATGCGCATCCAACAGAGACAACCCTGCAGCACCACCTGAGGCATGAATGCCATGTGTTAAGTAATGTAACACCATGTACTATATGCACACCTGAGGACCCTGACTAACATCCTACCCTCACCAAGCATCATGCCACAATATGACAATGAGATGATCAGGTGCAATAATTGACTGAAGTATTGCAGTTAGTCAAAGGGGATCCAATGTGTGCCAGCCTGGGATGACATGCTGAGCATGACATGATGCTCCACCTGCTAGAACTGGCGTGCACCTATCAGTGCAGGCTGTATGGATACTGGCAAAGGGTGTTGTTACCCACAGCGTGCCCTGAATAGGATAGGCTCAAAACACAAACCTACCTCCATAGGTATCAGAAGGGATAAGGATAAGTTAAGGGATAAGTCGAAACAGCAAGATGCATGCAGTCTAAACTCACCCAGTATGGAGAATGTTGATATCTGTGCTGTAACAGAAAACTAGGTCAAGGCTCACAACAGCACCCTAACACTACCAGGTTACACCTCATACTGTGCTGTACAGCCTCAAAACATGGAACAAGCTACAAAAGGAGGGTGACTAGCAATAATCGTCAAGGATAACCACACCCCCATGTTGGTACCACAACAAGAAGCAGCATGGACTAGCCATGGTCAAGTAACAGTGGCTAAAACTGTCCCCCAGTTTATAGCCTGCTACAGACTACCATCCCAACACCAGGAACTGCACCTGGCCTATGCTGGAATACATGACTATATCAAGTCCCCCAAACCACATTATATTGGGTGACTGAAAATACCCAGACATAGACTGGGAGCATTATACTAGCTCCAACACTGTAGGACAAAAGTTCATAGAATCCATAAACCAAAATGCCCAGGAACAACGTACCACTCCCGCAAGAGGGGTAAGCATACTGGATGTGATAATCAGCAACATGGGTACTGGATGGCAAGATGAGAAGTGTATTGCTCACTGGTAAAACCAGACCATAGAGTAATCACACTGGATATACAAATCCTGACCACAGTCCTTGGCCAGAAAACCACAGTGGAAAACATGTGTAAAGCAATATTTGCACTCCTCCAAACTGATGTGGAATCAATTAAAGGTCCTGTGCAGGTGCAAAATATGGGCCACACCTCAGAACCTGTAATATAGCCATTCCATGAATACTACCAGGAATGCTTGGATTATGCAATCCTAAATTAAAACAAGACACAATGCCATACACGCAGGCATCTGGCATGGTGGCCACCAGCCATAACCAAACCATGCAAGAGAATGAGGAAGCTACTACATGATAGAGCAAACATAAACAATGAAGTAATCACTGATCAGTAGTATGGCAATAAAATAAGCCTAGCACTTGTTCTCAATACTTCTCTACTAAGTAAGAACTCTCGTACTAAGTAAAGCACTACATCTACTTACCACCCCTGTGAATATCCACTTCCCTTAAAGGTATACCACTCCCTTATACTGTTCTAGCATGTCGAGTGGTAGATTACTGGCGTCGTCTCCAGTTCAGCTGGTCAATCTGGGTATCTTGAGACAATGCTACAATTGTCTCATG
This sequence comes from Protopterus annectens, assembly GCF_019279795.1. Classification (NCBI taxonomy): domain Eukaryota; kingdom Metazoa; phylum Chordata; order Ceratodontiformes; family Protopteridae; genus Protopterus; species Protopterus annectens. The sequence continues at coordinate 1,696,791,392 of NC_056744.1, read as the reverse complement.
CACATAGACAACCCTCTCCTCCTCCCAACAAACACAAATACATGTGAGAGATGCAACTGTATAGCCAAACTGGAGGCTGAGCTCTCTCAACTCAGGGCTGGCATGACCAGACAGGAGGAGATGGAAACCACACACACAACAATCCCAGTCCCACATAGACCTACCAAAACTGCAAACCAAACACATAAAAACACAAAGACATACTCAGAGGCTCTAACAAAAGAATTACCAAAACAACAGAGCCTCCCAAAGCAGACATTCAAAAACCCACCACCTCAAAACAAAACACATGCAACACATACTTCAATAAATCAGTGTGTTGACCAATCGCAGCCCTTAAGGCCAAACACCTTGCCTGATATGCTAGTAATAGGTGACTCCATAGTCAGACACACTGATGTCCCACTGACCAGGCTGAACAAGGAGAAGGTGACTGTGAGCTCTCTGTCGGGAGCTAGGATCCGTCACATAACACGCGCACTCAGGTCACTCCAAAGCAAGTACAAATATGACTCCGTCATTGTCCATGCTGGTGTGAATGACCTGAGATGTACCTCCCTGGACTACACGAAAAGAGACATAGAGGAGCTCTCCGATTATGTAGCCCAGGCTGGTATGACCCTGACCCTGAGCAGCATCTTGCCCTCACCAAGAATGATACCACAATACAAAGACAAGATGATCAGCTTTAACAATTGGCTCAAGTACTGGTGTCATTCTAAGGGGATCCAATGTCAGTCTGCCTGGGATGATATGTTGGATAAGCCACGCTGCTTCGCAAGGGATGGCTTACAGCTGTCACCACTGGGCTTCCGGATATTGGCTAAGGCTCTTGCCACCCCATAGTGCCTTTCTTAGGCAAGGCTCAAAAGACAAACCCACCTCCTTACAAAACAAAAATGGAAAAAAACTAAGGGCAATGCTGCTCAATACCAGAAGTCTAAATCTCAAGATGCAGGCACTTGATGCACTCCTCAGCATGGAGAACATCGACGTCTGTGCAGTAACTGAAACCTGGTTCAAGGCTCCTGAGAGCACCCCAGCACTACCAGGCTATACCTCGTATCATGCTTTTCAGCCCCCAAACCCGAGCTGAACCACAAAGGGAGGAGGAGTGTCCATATTCATAAAGGACACCCACACCTCCAGGTTAGTAGCAACACATGAAGCATCAGAGACCATACAGGTGCAACTAACCATAGGCAAAACTGCTATACAACTGGTAGCATGTTACAGACCACCCTCCCAATCTCAAGAACCCCACTCAGCCTTCCTGAAGACATTGGAGGATATGAATGTATCACAAAATACCATCATACTGGGAGACGTCAACTACCCAAACATAGATTGGGTACATTATTCTAGCCCTAATACCCTATCCCAAAGGTTCCTGGAATTCATAAATTCAAATGCACTGGAACAACTAGTCACCTCTCCCAATAGGGGAGATAATATACTAGACCTGATCATCACAAACATGGGGACAAAATGGTCCACACCGGAAGTATACCCCTCACTAGTGAGATCTGACCACAAACTAATCACCCTGGATATACATATCCCACCTCCACCCCCAGCACAAAAGACCACAGTGAAAAACTTCCCAAAAGCAGACTTCACTCTTCTTACGACTGAGATGGTATCCTTTAAGCCCACTGTGCCAGTGGATACCACATCCCACAATGCAGAATCCTTCACTAATGCTTTCTATGGACATCTCCAAGAATGCATGGATCATGCAATCCAAAACAAATCCAAGTCCCTATCCACCAAATGTAAGCATCCTGTCTGGTGGACCTCAGCCATAAACAAATTGTATAACAAAAGAAGGAAGCTACTGCACGTCAGAGCGAAATCCCATGAATGGAAGACATCTCTGATCAACATCAGCAGAAAAATACGTTCTCTCATAAAAACATCCAAGGCAAACTATGAGAGAAAAATCGCTAAGGATACTAAAGATAACCAAAAAGCCTTCTTCAGGTATGTTAGAAACCTGGGAGGAAACCCTCAGATATGCTCAGAGTTGGTTCACAACAACAAAAAATACACTGAACCCACAGCTATTGCTAACATTCTGGCTGACAGGTTCAGTGCAAATTTCTCACCTCCTTCACCCCCAAAAGAAGAAATACTTATCCCAGCTGAATGTAATCTCCCTGTCATCTCAGATGTCCAAGTGAGAACCGCCCTAAACAAAGCAAAAAACACAGCATCAATGGGTCCTGACGGTATCCCGGGGTGCGTGTTACGTGAACTCCAAGAGGAGCTAAATCCACACATAAAAATGCTATTTAACCTTAGCCTTACTTCAGGATATTTACCTGAACACTGGCGTACAGCAACAGTTGTCCCACTCCACAAGGGGGGTGCCTCTACAGACCCTGGAAACTACCACCCCATAAGCTTAACTAGCCTGGTCTGCAAAGCTATGGAAAGAATCATTATGGAACTCATAAACAGAGACATAGGGGACCTACATACACTTGACCCCACCCAGTTTGGCTTTGTAAAGGGCAGATCCTGCCTTTCAAACCTGGTTGACTTTTTCGAAACAGTCACTAGAGCCATTGATGAGGGCAAAGCAGTCCATACAGCATACCTGGACTTGGCTAAGGCCTTCGACACAATACCCCACTCAGGCATCATAGATAAGCTAAACAGCTTAAAAGTAAACCCTCATGTCACTAGATGGGTTGCAAACTGGCTAAAGGACAGAACCCATTAAGTTAAGTTCGCTGGAGCAATGTCAGACTCAAAGCCAGTCACAAGTGGTGTCGCACAGGGATCTGTCCTGGGACCCCTCTTGTTTGGCATTTATTTCTCAGATGTTAAAGCAAACATGGGAGGGCTGTGGCTGACAAAGTTTGCAGATGACTGCAAACTAGTCACCATAGTTGATACACCAGCAGACACGCACAACCTACAAAAAGGCCTCACTGAAACAGACAACTGGTGCCATAGTCACACCCTTAAACTGAATGCCAAAAAATGTATAGTCATCCCTTTTAGAAAAAACAAAGTACCCACAAATTATCACATAGACAGCAACCCACTGAGTACGGAAAAAGCAATCAGAGACCTAGGGACCCAAATAGACAGCGACCTCTCATTTGACACCCACGTTGCCAAAGTGGTTAGAAAAACATTCTACCTTGCACATCTCATCATGAAGGGATTCACATCCAGATCCAAGGATGTCATTGTACCCCTTCATTCCTCCCTCATCAGACCCATGATTGAGTACAATGCCCCATTTGGTATGTACCTCACCCGGCATTTGCAACAGCTGGAGAGACCACAAAAGTACCTCACCAAAAGGATCAAGGGTCTCCAACATATGTCTTATTCTGCCAGACTAAAGAAACTTCAGCTCTATTCAGTAGCATACTGCCTGCTCAGAGGTGATCTCTGCCTGATGTACAAGGCCATGTCCAATCAGGATCTGATGGACATGCTCCACCTCATAAATTCCAAATCCATCAGGACCACGAGAGCTAAAGACTTAAACCTCGGCACAATAGGACATGCTGGAGGGATAGATTTATAAACCAGAGGCTTCCCATGCTTTGGAACAGGATCCCAGTTCATATTAGGCAGAGCCCCTCACTGGCTCTCTTCAAGAGAAATCATGATGAGTGGGTGGGAGATCGTAAGTTTACCCCAGGGGTCACATCTGTATCACTGCTAGACAGGGGCACAGTAAACTAATTCTATTATATAAGGGGACCTTCATTGTGTCAATTACTAGACAGAGGCACAGTATTCTAGATCTCTTCTGTACATTTATGTACCATTTCATGGTGTGGCAAAAGCCACATCACTATGGCTAGGCTGACAAATGCCCCAGGACAGATAGCCTAGTACTATACTATGAAACTATGAAACTATGAAATATGTCCACACATACAATCCAGTAAGGCCAGCCACAACAAGTTGAATCTGTGAATCTTGAGGCAATGTTACACCTGCCCCAAGTACACAGACAACCCCCAACTCCTCCCAAGAAATACAAATATATTTGAGAGATGCAACCATCTATCCAAACTGGAGGCTGAGCTCCCTCAACTCAATACTCCCAAAACTAGTCAGGAGGAGAAGGTAACCACACACACCACAAACACAGTCCCACATAGACCTATCACAATTGCAAACCAAAGACATAAACACAGAAAATCATTCCCGGAGGCACAAATTACAAACACAGCACACCAACAGAGGCCTGTAAAGCAGACACCCAATCAAACAACTTCCAAACAAAGCACATGCAACACATAGTACACAAAGCTTGTATGCCAAACAGTCACAGGCCAGAAGGAGAAACAACATGCCTGATACAGTTGTAATAGGTGACTCCATAGCGGGACACACTGCTGTCCCGCACACCAGACTGAACAAGGGAAAGGGTACAGTAAGCTGCCTGTAGGCTGCCACAATACGCCACATAACACAAGTATGCAGGTCACCCCAAAGCAAGTAGAAATATGATGCAGTCATAGTCCATGCTGGTGTGAATGACCTGAGATGTACCTCCCTAGACTACATGAAAAGAGACACGGATGAGCTCTCTGATTATGTAGTCCAGGCTGGTATGACACTCACCGTTTGCAGCATCCTACCCTTACCAAGAATGATGCCACAGTACAAACATGCAATGATCAGTTATAGCAAGTGGCACACTTACTGGTGTCATTCCAAGGGGATCCAATGTATTTCTGCCTGGGATGTCATGCTTGACAAGCCACGCAGCTGTCCCTGGGATGGCTTGCACCTGTTACCCTTGGGCGTCTGGATATTGGATAAGGCTTTTCCCACCTCCATAGAGCCTTTCGTAGCCAAGGCTGAAAAGACTAACCCACCACCCTAGAAAACATAAGTGGAAAGAAACATAAAGGTAATGCTGACCAATGCCAGATGTGTAAACCCCAATATGCATGCTCCCGAGGCCATCCCCAGTATGGAGAACATCGATGTCTGTGCAGTGACAGAATCCTGCTGCAAGCCTCCTGACAGCACACCAGCACTACCAGGTTATACCACATATCATGTGTCATGGCCCCAAAACCTGGAACAAAACATAAAAGGAGAGTGAGTATCCACATTCAGCACAGACACCCATACGTCCAGGTAACTGACAATGCACAAGGCATTGGAGTCCACCCATGTGCAACTAACTGTAGGCAAGACTGCTGCACAGTCTGTAGCATGCTACAGACCACACTATCACACACAGAAACCCCACCCAGCCGTCCTGAAGACACTGGACAGTATGAATGTCCCACCAAATACCAAACAAGGTACCACAAAGTACCACATAGGTGGTAAACCATTATGTATGGAAGGAGTAATCAGGGACCTAGGGACACAAGTGGACAGTAACCTGTTATGTGACACTCACATCGCCAATGTGGCTAGGAAGACTGTCTACATTGGACACCGTATCATGAAAGGATTCACATCTACATCAACAGTGGTCATTGTGCCCCTATACTGTTCTCTTATCACACCCATAATCTAGTACAATACCTCATATGGGATGTACCTTACCTGACACCTGCAGCAGTTAGTAAGACCTCAAAGGTACCTCACCAAGAGGATAAAGGGTCTCAAATATATGTCATATGCTGCCTGGCTGTAGACACCCCAGCTGAATGCAGTCACATACTGCCTACACAGAGGCATTGCATGCCTGTTGTACAAGGCCATGCCCAACACAGGAGTAATGGACATGCTCCACCCCAGAAAATTCAAAGCCATCAGAGCTGTGAGAGTGAGAAATGTCAACCTCAACAAATAATGAAATAGGATGTGCTGGAGGGACAAATACATAATCCAGAGGCTCCCCACACCCTGGACCAGAATCCCACTCCATGTTAGGCAGAGCCCCTCACTGACACTCTTCAACAGGAATCTTGCCAAGTAGATGGATGATCGTAGAGTTACACTGGGGGTCTTCACTGTGTCATGTCCAGACAGAGGCACAGCAAAGCAAATCATAAATGGCCATAATATCCACATAGCAAGGGGTGGCGAAAGCCACACACACTCTGGATAGGCTAACAAATGCCCTAGGGTGGATAGCCTATTATGAACCTATGAACCTATGAAGATACAAATTGTACAGGACACTAAGGATAATCCCAAGGCTTTCAAAACTGATGGTAGGAACCGTGTTGGGAATTCACAGATATGCTCTGAATCACACAAATATCACAAACAACATACCAAACACACACATATTGCCAACATACATCCTGACAGGTGCAGTGCAAACCCCCCCCAGAATGCAAAATATCTATCCCAGCAGACTGCTGGCCCCCTGACATTGTAGATGCTGAGGTAACAGCCAGCATCTACAAAGCAAAACACACAGCAGCAATGGTATGAGATGGTGTCCTGGGCTGAGTCCAACATGGACTCCAAGACGAATGGAATGCCAAATCACACTACTGCTCAATGTCAGCCTTACCACAGGATATGTAACCAAAGATCAGTGTACAACAACAGTGGTCCTTCTCAACAAAGGTGTTGCCTGAATGGATACTGAAAACTACCACCTCAGAATCCTGAGAAGCTCGGTCTGCACAGCTATGGAAATGATCAGCATGTACCGCAGACATAAAGATATTGGGGACCTACTGACACCTGACCCTACCCAGTGTGGCTTTCTTAAGTGCAGATCCTGCCCCTAAACATGTTTGACTCAATTGAAACAGTCATTAAGGTCATTGATGAGGGCAATGTGGTCCCCACAGCATAGCTGGAACTTGCAAAGGCTTCTATGCAATACCCTACGTGTTCATTATAGATATGCTCACCAGCTTAAATATAAACCCCTATGTCAGTAGAGGGGTTGCAAACCAGACCAAGGACAGAACAGACATGGTCAGACATGCTGCAGCCATGTCAGACTACAAACCAGATATAACTTGCATCCCACAAGGCTTGGCCCTGGGATCTCCCTCGTCTGGTATATATGTCCCATAGGTACAGGCCAACATGGAAGGACAGTGTCTGAACATGTTTGCAGAGGACTACAAACTGCTCAACATATATGATTCACCAGCTGACACAAGCATCCCACAAAAGGGCCACATAGAAACAGACAACTGGTGCCATAGCCATGTCAGCAAGCTAATTGCAGAAAAGTGTATAGTCAACCCCCGTGGATATACAGTAAGTGCCCACCAATTACCCCATAGGTGTTAACCCATTACGTACTTAACATGTAATGAGAGACCTGGGGACACAAGGTGATAGATATCCTGCATTGGACAAACATGTGCTATAGTGTTTACAGAAACATACCATATACCCACCTAATCATGAAGGTTGTCAGATCTAGATAAGGAGAGGTCATTGTGGCTTTGCAGTCATCCTTCATCAACGTTACAATTGACTTCAATAGCCCCTGTGGGATGTACCTCAGCAGACACCTCCATCAACCGTAAAGTCCCCAACAGTACCTCACCAGGAGTATCAAAGAGCTTGCACAGATGCCATGTGTTGCCTGATTAAACAAACTGCAGCTACACACACTGCCATACTGCCCACCCAGAGGCAAGCTGTGCCTGATGTATAAAGCCATGTCCAAGCTGGTATCAATAAACATGCTGCACCTTGTACAATCTGAATGGCAGTGAGCTATGCACATGAGAGACCTGGACCCCAGCACTGACTTACATAGGACAAGCTGTACTGCATGATCCATAACACAGAAGCCACCCCCACCCATGAGTAAACTCCCAGTACAGGCTACCCATAGAGTCACTTATCGATTTTCCTCAAGAGGAATCTTGATGAGTGGATGGGAGATGGTAGCTTTATCCTGGGTATCACTGTCATGTCACAGGTAGACAGAGGCACAGTATACTAACCATGACATATGTCATGGCAAACTCCACTTACAATGTGTGTCGAAGGACAAACACACTCTCCGACTAGCATTAGAAATGGCCTAGGGCACATCGCTACTGTTTGCAAATGTACACCTATGTTGTGGAACACACTACCAATGTTGGACAAGCCTGGTTTAAGTAGTTCATATCTGAACATAATGCAACATGGTCAGATGTGCACAACTGGCCCCTAACCAGGCTGTTGTGCTCACTATGGAAATGTAAAGCAGTGATAGGAATAAAGCCCAGGATACTGTCCACCACAGTCAAAGTACTGAACCAGTACACTATACAGTACTACAGTATTAGGTCAGTGTGAAAGGATGTTGACAGCTGTATGCAAAGTATCCCATGCAAACCCTGCAGGCACAGTATAATCCTGTTGTGTTCACACACAAAGCAGTTGTACAGTAACTACACAACATGACACACAACACACAACCATAAACGGGAGATATTTGTTGAAGTTCACACTCATCCACAAATGTGGTGGGCTGCAGAGTTCAACATATGGAATGCTCACACTGGGCATGCTCACACACTTTGATAAATGAGACATATGTCAGACAACATGCCATGGGAAGGCTGAACTGGGCATGCTCACACACACAGGCCAAATCTCAGTTTAGCAGTTGGCCACACATATCTGGTATTTTTACGTGTTATTCCAGGAACCAACCACATTACAGCAATCTGCCCAGTGCACACAGTTAAATGACTACAGAGACATACGTGATATAGTGGATCCATCCCATATGCAACCATGTTCCACAGATACACAAGTTGTTCATACAAACAGGGAATGCTATGGCAATAAAGACGTGCAAACAGTCTATCAGCAACAAATAATGTGCATTTGACAATTAAACGTATGGGTGTAGAGGTCAACACTAGGCTGTTTGCCCTAGGGAATGACAGCTTATCCAGAGTGTGCTTGGCGTCTGCCTCCCCACAGGATGCACATTCCCCTTTCTAAACACCGATGATGTCAGCACCCTATAAGTACAGCAGGAGAAGAGAAACCTGTCTGTAATGTGAGTAGTGTGCTCTGCTAATGCGTCTGTCTCAAGTGTCATAACATAGTTAGGTAGGGGTTTGAATCCTGCAAATGCTCAGTGTGTGTGTGTATGAGTGGGGTTGGTGTGTGTGCAAGTCTGTGGGAGGGAAATGTCCCTTTTGGCAACTGGGAAAACACACTATAGGATGCACATTCCCCTTTCTAAACACTGATGATGTCAGCACCCTATAAGTATAGCAGGAGAAAGGAAACCTCCCAGTAATGCGAATAGCGTGCTCTGCTAATGCATCCATCTCGAGTGTCATAACATAGTTAGGTAGGGGTTTGAATCCTGCAAATGGTAAGTGTTGTGTTTTGCTGAGGGGGGTTAGTGTGTGTGTGAGGGAAATGTACATTTTGGCAACTAGGAGAACAGACTACAGGATGCACATTCCCCTTTCTAAACACTGATGATGTCAGCACCCTATAAGTACAGCAAGAGAAATGAGACCTCCTAGTAAAGTGAATAGCGTGCTCTGCTAATGCATCTGTCTCGAGTGTCATAACATAGTTAGATAGGGGTTTGAATCCTGCAAATGGCAAGTGTGTGTGTTTGGCAGAGGGGGGGTTAGTGTGTGTGCAATTGTGTGTGAAGAAAATGTCCCTTTCGGCAACTAGGAGGACAGACTACAGGATGCACATTCCCCTTTCTAAACATTGATGATGTCAGCACCCTATAAGTACAGCAAGAGAAGGGAAACCTCCCAGTAATGCGAATTGCGTGCTCTGCTAATGTGTCCGTCTTGAGTGTCATAACATCGTTAGGTAGGGGTTTGAATCCTGCAAATGGCAAGTGTGTGTGTTTGGCTGAGGGGGGTTAGTGTGTGTGCAATTGTATGTGAGGGAAATGTCCCTTTTGGCAACTAGGAGGACAGACTACAGGATGCACATTCCCCTTTCTAAACACTGATGATGTCAGCACACTATAAGTACAGCAAGAGAAGGGAAACCTCCCAGTAATGCGAATAGCGCGCTCTGCTAATGCATCCGTTTCGAGTGTCATAACATAGTTAGGTAGGGGTTTGAATCCTGCAAGTGTGTGTGTTTGGCTGAGGGGGATTAATGTGTGTGAGGGAGATGTCCCTTTTGGCAACTAGGAGGACAGACTACAGGATGCACATTCCCCTTTCTAAACACTGATGATGTCAGCACCCTATAAGTACAGCAAGAGAAGGGAAACCTCCCAATAATATGAATAGCGCGCTCTGCTAATGCGTCCATCTCGAGTGTCATAACATAGTTAGGTAGGGGTTTGAATCCTGCAAATGGCAAGTGTGTGTGTGTGTTTGGCTGAGGGGGGTTAGTGTGTGTGCAATTGTATGTGAGGGAAATGTCCCTTTTGGCAACTAGGAGGACAGACTACAGGATACACATTCCCCTTTCTAAACACTGATGATGTCAGCACACTATAAGTACAGCAAGAGAAGGGAAACCTCCCAGTAATGCGAATAGCGCACTCTGCTAATGTGTCCGTCTCGAGTGGCATAACATAGTTACGTAGGGGTTTGAATCCTGCAAATGGCAAGTGTGTGGGTTTTGCTGAGGGGGGTTAGTGTGTGTGTGAGGGAAATGTCTCTTTTGGCAACTAGGAGGACAGACTACAGGATGCACATTCCCCTTTCTAAACACTGATGATGTCAGCACACTATAAGTACAGCAAGAGAAGGGAAACCTCCCAGTAGTGCAAATAGCGCGCTTCGCTAATGCGTCCGTCTCGAGTGTCATAACATAGGTAGGGGTTTGAATCCTGCAAGTGTGTGTGTTTGGCTGAGGGGGGTTAGTGTGTGTGAGGGAAATGTCCCTTTTGGCAACTAGGAGGACAGACTACAGGATGCACATTCCCCTTTCTAAACACTGATGATGTCAGCACACTATAAGTACAACAAGAGAAGGGAAACCTCCCAGTAATGCGAATAGCGTGCTCTGCTAATACGTCTGTCTCGAGTGTCATAATATAGTTAGGTAGGGGTTTCAATCCTGCAAATGGCAAGTGTGTGTGTTTGGCTGAGGGGGGTAAGTGTGTGTGAGGGAAATCTCCCTTTTGGCAACTAGGAGGACAGACTACAGGATGCACATTCCCCTTTCTAAACACTGATGATGTCAGCACCCTACAAGTACAGCAGGAGAAGGTATGTGGCATGGACAATGACTGAGTCATATGTGTCCATGCCTCTGACTGACCTGTATGCTTGTGTTATGTGGTGGACCATAGTGCCCCACAGGCATATCACTGTGACCTTTGCCTTGTCCAGCCTGGTGAGCGTGACCATACTGTACCGGACAATAAAGGTAGCTAACACAACTGTGGCAGGTGTGTTGTCTAGCCATACAGGCTGTGACTGGCACACAGGATTTGTGTGCTATGTGTTATGTGTGATGTGTTCAGGCATAACGTATGCCTGTGTGCCAGCTGCAGAGGTGTGTGCCGCTCAGGCAGGATGCTATTCTAAGGCTCCACAAATGGCCCCGTGCTTGTATTGCTGTCAGTGTAGGTCTACATCAGACTGGTATTGTAGTCACTGTAGTATTGCATGCCACCTGACAGGTTATGCCAGTACTGGGTTCAGAGTGCTTAGTCCCCAGTCTGGCTATGTGGTTCCATCTCTTACATGTGTTGTACGTCCATGTGTAGGGGAGAGGGTTGACTGTGTACATGTGGCAGCTGTGACATTGCCACATGACCTACATATTTCACAACTGTAGCATAGAGGTGACTAACAACTGACCTTTGAACATGTTACCATAGTATTGTGATTGCCATGGTGATTAACAGCACATAGGGCCAATGGGGAACAAGGTACATAGGTTCATAGGTTCATAGCGTCATACTAGGCAATCTGCCCTAGAACATTTAAGAACCTAGCCAGAATGTGCTTGGCTGTCGCCATCCATTGTAAATATATCTTGCCATGCCCTTTTCTGAGCTTAGTATACTGTGCCTCTGTCTAACAGTGACACAGAAGTGATACCCGGGGTAAACCTACAATGTCCCATCCACTCATCAAGATTCCTCTTGAAGAGAGTCAATGACGGACTCTGCCTAACCTGGACTGGGATTGTATTCCAGAGTGAAGTGAGCCTCTGGGTTATGAATCTGTCCCTCCAGCATGTCCTATTTCAGTGGTGAGGCTCAGGTCTCTCAAGCATGTATCTCGATGGGATTGGGATATTCTCAGGTGCAGCATGCCCATTAATTCCGGGTTCGACATGGTGTTATACATTAGGCACAGATTGCCCCTGAACAGGCGGTATGCCACTGAGTAGAGCTGGGGTTTATTTAACCGGTCAGCATATGGCATCTGTTTGAGCCCTTTGATCCTCTTGCTGAGGTACTTGTGGGGTCTTTCCAGTTGCTGCAGGTGTCTGGTAAGGTACATCCTGACAGGGGGATTGTACTCAATTATGGGCCTGATGAGGGATGAGTAGAGAGGCACCATGTACTCCCCTGATGTAGATGTGAATCCCTTCATGATGGGGTGGGCTATATACAATGTCTTTCTAACCACTTTGGCCATGTGGTTGTCAAATGAGAGATTGCTATCAACTTGGGTCCCCAGGTCCCTAATTACTTCTTCTGTACTTAATGGAGTACCACCTATGTGGTACTTTGTGGGCACTTTGTTTTTGCCAAAGGGGATGACTGTACACACTTTTGCATTCAGCTGGAGGCCATGGCTCTGGCACAAGTTGTCTGTGTCTATGATGCCCCTTTGGAAGATGCTTGTGTCGGCTGGAGAGTCGATTATGGCAGCCAGTTTGCAGTCATCTGCATATGTGGTCAGCCACAGTCATTCCGTGTTGGCCTGTACCTCCGATAAATATATACCAAACAAGAAAGGTCCCAGGACTGAGCCTTGTGGGACACCACTCGTAACTGGTTTGGAGTCTGGCATGGCTCCATCAATACTAACCATGTGGGTTCTGTCCTTGAGCCAGTGTGCAATCCACCTAGTGACATAGGGGCTTATATTTCAGCTGGTGAGCTTCTCTAGAATGCCCGAGTGGGGTATTGTTATGAAGACTTTTGCGAGGTCCAGGTAGGCTGTGTGAACCACCTTCCTCTCGTCAATGGCTTTGGTGACTGTTTCAAAGAAATCAACCAGGTTTGAGAGGCAGGATCTGCCCTTAACAAAGCCAAACTGGATATGAACCAGTGTCTGTAGGTCCGCAATATCTATATTTATGTGGTCCATGATGATCCTTTCCATAGCTCTGCAGACCAAGCTAGTGTGGCTTATGGGGTGATAGTGTCCAGGATCCGTTGAGGCACTACCTTTCTGTAGAGGGACCACTGTTGCTGTACGCCACACTTTGGACACATATCCTGTAGTAAGGCTGGGATTGAACAGTAGGTTTATGTTTGGTAGTAGCATGTCTTGCTGGTCATGTAGGACACAGCCCAGGACACTGTCTCGTCCCATTGATGCAGTGTGTATTGCTTTGGAGAGGGCGGCTCTTACCTGAGCATCTGAGATGTCAGGGGGGGGCAGCACTCTGCTGGGATACATATTTGACCTTTCAGTGTGGAGGGGGGTGGGAAGTTTGCACTGAACCTGTCAGCTAGAATGTTGGCAATGTCTGTGGGTTTGGTGTTTCTATTGACAGTTTGGACTACCTCTGAGCATATTTGGGAATTACCACCCAGATTCCTAACATAACTAAAGAAAGCCTTGTGATTATCCTTAGTGTCCTGTGCAATTTCTCTCAAAGCTGGCTTTAGACAATCTTATGAGTGCCTGTAGTTATTTGCTAATACTGATCAGTGATACCTTCCCTATTTGGGAATTTGCTGTATCATTTAGTAGCTTCCTCCTTCTATTGTGTAGTTTGTTTATGGCTGGGGTCCACCAGACAGGACGTCTGCCTTTGGAGGATTGGGTCTTGGTTTTATTCGGGATCACATGATCCATGCATTCCTGAAGGTGTCCATAGAATGCATTTATAGAGGAATCTGCGGTCTGGTCTGTAGTTTCCACAGGCCCGGGGTCTTTGAAGGTTTCCACCTCAGTTTTGAGGAGTGTGCATTTGCTTTAGAGAAGTTGTTCACTGTGGTGTTCAGGGCAGGGGGTGGGGTCAGGATGTGAATATCCAGTGAGATTAGTGTATGGTCCGATCTTACCAGTGAGGGATACACTTCTGGTCTGGAGCATAGAGTCTCCATATTGGTGATGATCAGGTCCAGTATGTTTCCCCTTCTTGTGGGAGTGGTAACAAGTTGTTCCATAGCATTTGAGCTCATATATTCTAGGAATCTTTATCCTAGGGTATTGGAGCTAGAGTCATGCTCCCAGTCCATGTTTGGGTAGTTGACGTTGCCCAATATAATGGTGTTTGGAGAGACCTTCATATTTCCACTGTTCACAGGACGGCCAAGTGCAGTCCGTGGGTTTGGGAGGGTGGTCTGTAGCAGGCTATAACCTGGAAGGCAGTTTCACCCATTGTTAGTTGCACATGGATAGTCTCTGATGCTTGGTGCTTTGCCACCAACCTGGAGGTGTGGGTATCTTTGATGAATATCAATACTCCCCCTCCATTTGTGGTTCATTACAAGTTTTGGGGCTGAAAAGCATGGTATGAGGTTAAACCTGGTAGTGCTGGTGTGCTCTCAGTAGCCCTGAACCAGGCATCTGTTACTGCACACATATCGATGTTCTCCATGCCAAGGAGAGTTTCGGGTGCATGCATCTTGAGGTTTACACTTCTGGCGTTGGGTAGCATCACTCTTAGTTTCTTATCCCTTGTGATACCTATGAAGGTGGGTTTGTCATTTGAGCCTTGCCTAACATAGGCACTATGGAGGTAGCAAGAGCCTTTACCAATATCTGAAAGCCTAGGGGTGACAGGTGCAGGCCGTCCCTAGCAAAGCAGGTGGTTCAACAGAAGATGAATATGTGAAGGTGTAGTGCCTGTGATTAGTTAGCAGTAGCATATATGACTGCTCACGTGGACACATGCCAGATAAGTCATATGCACTGTGTCACAGGCAACGTACATGTGAACAGGACAAACAGTGACATTCTGTCAAGTGAGACATGGACATACATATAGTAAGCTATGCAGATGGCACTAGGAGTCCACAGAAGCTCTGTAACTATGCATTGCAGGTGGGATCAGTATTCCAGGGTAATTGCAAGCAAACATGCATGCAAACAAAGCTACAGTAAACAGGGCTGCATGTAGTCTATTGTACAACAAACAAGCTGTACCACTTCCAGTAGGTAACACTGCAAATATGCAGGCACTATGCACATGTACATGGAGATACACGGGTCAGATGGCTAGGGTCCAGTCTCAGCGCACACAAGTGTACAGTCCATGTACTGTCAGGATGTACAATAACTGGATGGAAACCCATGTGCTCATACCTGCAGTAATACACATGTCAAATAACAGACACCGAGTCTTCACTCAGTGGTTCCATACTTAGTAGGATGTATGCTACCTGGCCTGCCACCACAGTATCCCTGACATATATGGGGACTCACCCTCCTGTGACAGTTAGTTTTGTGTGTTGGGGCTGTCTAGCATGGTATGAGATGTGAGCTTGCAGTGCTAGGGTGCTCCTGTGTGTCCTGTACCAGTCATGTAGTACTGCACACATATCAACATCCTCAAACATCCGCATTGCAGAGTCCAGTGTGGGCAACATGCCACTTGCAGTTTACATGTCCATCATTGCGTATTACTACATTCATTACCTTATCCCCTGTGCTACCTATGTGCGTAGCCTTCTGTTGACATCATTACCACCAGTATGCCAACATGTGCAGATGATACACTATGGTACTTACCATGGGTGTAGACAACAGTACATGACA
Source organism: Protopterus annectens (assembly GCF_019279795.1). NCBI lineage: Eukaryota > Metazoa > Chordata > Ceratodontiformes > Protopteridae > Protopterus > Protopterus annectens. Next base: position 1,696,775,619 of record NC_056744.1, on the reverse strand, counting down.
ATCACACCCTTACTGCATCAGGCATGCTGTGATATACCCGCAATTAATTCAGCACACAGTACTGTTAACAACATGATACTATTACTACATGTCTATGTGGTCACCCTGTGCATCAGCAACATGTTAACCTGTACCTGCACAGTTGTTACAGATTGCAGGAGGGGGCACAGTTTCATCATATGCACAGGGTGTGAACTTGGTATGCCTGAGTCAGCCACCGATACCATCGATTGACATGTATGTGTATGTGTGTTAGTGAGGGACAGCAGTAGAAGGTGGGGCAAAGTTGATGCAGTGTGTGCGTGTATGCGGTAGCCCTAGGTGTTGTCAATTCGCATGTGTGTATGGATGCACACAGTTCCACCTCATGGCTGCCATATACTGGTGTTTGTGGACAGCCACAGACTGTACCTGCCAGGTCATACAGATCAGTGTCTCTGGCCACGGACACGGTACCTGTGCTTTGCAGGGGTGCTACAGACCGTATCCGGTACCAACCCAGACTGGGTACTGTCATCAGAAGCAGGTGTTCATTGACTGGACACAGAACCCTGTCGGGCCTGGCCAGAGCCACGTGCACGTGGTCTCCTTGGGCGGTCTGATGACAGCACAGATCCAGCATTGCTGGGGCTGCTGCTGGCACTACGGGGGTGGCCGCGGCCCTGTTGTCTTCTGCGACGACTGCCAGCTGCTGCTGTTGCTGGCATACAGCCATGTCGACGCCTCAACCATCCACCATCGCCCTGGCTCATGGACATGTAGTTGTGGAGCCAGTCTAATATGTCCCCACAACATCTGTCTATGACATCGGTGAAATCACGGATGGCAGCCGCAATGTCACGCATACTGTCAGTCATGGCTGTGCGACATGCTGTCAGCTCCCTCAGACCCTGTCTGGTGAACCGTTCCATATGTGACTGTGCCTGCATGACAGCCCAAAACATAGCTGAGGTTGTAAGACCTCTGTGAGCACGTCTGACAGGGGCAGTACGCCCATGGATGCTCCCACGAGAACCCCTGGACATCTGTCTGTGTGGTACCATCTCTGGGCCATGCCCATGGCTGCTGTGGGGAGGCATGTGCCACAGATACCACATTACCCTGGTCAACGCCCACTGTATGCTGTCCATCACCTAGGGACATTGGTGACAAAGGGTGTATTGGCAGGATAACTGTGCGCATTGATGGTGTCGACAGCTATGTACTGTCAATCGGCTGACCAATGGCAGACCCTGGCATACATTCCTGTGCCATTACACAGATGTCATCATTATCAGTACCCATGGCACCTGATTCAGGTTCCTGCTACATGACACCAGAGCAGCACCAGAACCTGTGGGAGGGAAACAGGAAACACAGTTTACAATGTCTACACATTACCAGTGATGCACATATCCACACATGCACAGGTCCACACATGCACACATGCACACATGCACACGTGCACAGGTGCACAGTTGCACACATGCACACATGCACACATGCACAGGTGCACAGGTGCACACATGCGCACATGCACACATGCACAGGTGCACACATGCACACAGTTTCACACAATTGTACAGTACTCAGTATGCGTGATATCAACACACAGACACAGACACACCTACATGCATACAAAGAGCACTACTAAGTGAGCCTAATATTACTATTACTATCAAGACTATTACAGGTATTGTTAATACACACTTACCAGCATGGATAGGCTGCATTGCTGTTACACCGGAGGGACCTGCAGACGTGATGAAACTAATGTCAGTGGGCACAACTGTGCCATTGTTACTGAGTATGATACAGGTCAGTAGTACAACAGTCGCCTTTCACAGGTCAGCTGCTAATATTGAGGATATCACACTTGTACATTAAATACTATGGTGACAGCTACAAACCAAGGACACACCTCACACATGCATTAACTACCAGTGTACACAACAGTCAACTATACATATGGCATATTACCTGCATGCTCACTGTCTTGCTGCTGCGTGGCTCCAGCCTCCATTATAATGCATGTCTGCTGCTGTTGTTGTTGCTGGTGGACTGGAGCCACTACACTCATGAGTAGTCCCTCCAGTCTGGTGAGTGGGGGATGTGTAGCCACCCCACCACCTGTGGCGACCTGTTGCCTGTGGATATCCGACGCATGCTGATGGACTTTTCTGATTAAATCACTGCAGTGATGTCGTACCTGCTCATATGCCCTATTATGCGTGCCTATGTCATTTACCCGACGGACCAGGTCTTGCCACAGTGCAGCCCTCTCCTGCTGATTCTTGCTGGTGCGGGAAAAGAGGATTGCATAATCCCGCACCAGGCTCTGGTGTATCTCCTCATCCTCAGCTGTGGAGTAAGTGGGATTCCATGGGTGAGCTTTGTACCTGAAAAAGAAAATAACCTGATATCAGCAATATATGTCAGCAGAATTTGGCACACATACTACACATGCTACTCGACTGTTATGATACAACATATCTCACATATATAGCATCTGTCTGTCTATTGGTGGATACACATGTAAATGGCCAGGTATCAGTGCTCAGCCAGCAACTGTGCAACAGTACCTGACACACTCCATATGACATACTACCAAACCCCAGCAGTCAGAACACTAATTCAGGTCAAGAGCACCTCCTCACTCTGGGGGTTTGTATCTAGGTACTGTATGGCCTACATCATCAACTACTGTGAGCTGACCACACACTAATTGCCCTGGATATACATATCCCACCTCCACCACCAGAACAAACGACTATAGTGAATAACATTGCAGATGCAAACTTTACACTTTGTAACAGTGACATGGTATCCTTTCAGCCCACTGGGCCAGTGGCAGATACAACCCACAATGCTGACCCCTACACAAATGCTTTCTACAGACATCTCAGAGAATGCATGGATCGAGGGGCATGGCCAAGGATGAACACAGGATAGCAGCAGATTTCTTCAGCTCCACCAATTTCACTGCACTGACAGGAAATAATTACTTAAAAAATTAATTTATGAAGTAATTTTCTTTCTAAATATGTTTGTTTTATCTATTTCTTGAACTATATCTAAAAAAGAAAGGAAATTTTAAAAATATTCCTGTCAGAAATCACCTTGGAAATTTTCTTGTCAGTTTCTCTGTTTGAAATGAGTTCCAGTAAGACAAATTCTCAAGACTCCAGCATCAAGAAAGAACTTCAGTCTCTGATATCTACAATCCAGCAACTTACTGCTAAGATGGATAAACTGGATACTAAAATTGATACCTTCATAGAAAAAACTACAAAACAAATAGACTTGTTACATATAGATTTGCAACAACAGAAGATCCAGATTACAGGCATAGAAGAGACTGTAAATGACATGGAAAATAGAATCCAAGAAGAGGAAATCAACATTGAGTTTTTGCTGAAACAAAATACACATCTACAAACAAAGCTTGATGACCTGGAAAATAGATCTAGGCGCAATAACATTAGGATTTTTGGACTGCCAGAAAATATTGAAGGTAACAATATTACTTCTTTTTTAACAACATGGCTCCCTAAAACTTTAGACTTACCAGAAGCATTCTCTTTTGGCATTGAAAGAGCACATAGATCTATAGCTAATACTAACTCTAACAAAAACTATCCTAGATCAGTTATAGTTAGATTTCTATCATCTTTTGATAAAGAGATGGTTCTTAAATCTGCTTGGGCTAAAGCTCCTGTTAAGATTAATGAGACAACTGTGAGTTTTGACAATGACTATTCTTCCTTGGTAATAGCTAAAAGAAAAGTTTTTCTGCCACTAATAAGGGAGCTTAAAAAAGCACAGTTTAAAACATACCTTCTGTTTCCTGTCAAGCTAAAAATCTTCCTTCCTGATGGTCCTAAAATTTTTGATGACTTAGACTCTGCATTACTGTTTATCAAAAAAAATAAGATTTTGGATAAAATAGAGGAAATGGAATGGGCTAGTCCTTCATTAAAGAGGTTGGCAACTGAAACTTCGTGGAAGACATCAGAGAAGAAGAAGAGACTAAAAAACAAATTATTTGTTCTATGTTTTTTTTTCATTTTTTTTCTCTCTTTATTTTTCTACATTATTAATCTTTTTAAATATAGTTACTGCATTTCCAGAAAGCCACAAATATTCTGAAAATGATTTAATCAAACATATTTTTTGTGTGCAAAGAAATGTTTTGTTTCATAATCAGTCAAAATATCTGAGGAACTAATAACAAGCTGTCATTCAGTTTGTTTCTCTTTCTGAAAAAGAGAAGTAAGGTTAGTAACTTGATACATTTTTTTTCTTTTTTTTCTCCTTTTCTTTATTTTAAACAATGACATTCTATTTAGATTATGTAGTGGGTAAGGGGTGGGGGAGGGCAGGGAGAGAAGTGTAATGAAAATATGATAAATGGAATAATAACTTATTTATTCCTTGTAAAAAAGTTTATATGTTGTTTAAATACTATTGCTAATTATACTTTCTTGATTATATTGCTTATTCTTGTTTACAAATAATCTGACATGCTTTAATTAATAATAATTAGAACTAAATAATAGTAAATAATATGTTTTGTTTCCATCTTTATTAATATAAGCAGTAAATAATATTCCATTGTAAATACTTTTTATAGCTTCCTTTTACATTTTTCTATCTCTGCTTTACTTTCTTTTATTTTCTACTCTCTTTTTTTCTTTTCTTTATTCCTTCTCTTTATTTTCTTTCATATTAATATATTGAAATGCTTTTGATAATACAGGCACAGTAAATAATAAGATTTGTATAAAAATTGAGTTGGGGCAAAAATATTGAGTTTTATTACTTATTAATAACTTTGGGCTTAATTCCACTTGCATAGAGGCTATAATAACCTGTAAAATACTTCGCGAAGGTTTTGTTATGTTTAGATGCATTTATACTGCTAAATGAATGTTTGTCACTAGTTTTTAACAAGATTCCCGCCAAAATGTTAAGGGAGACAATTTGGGATGTGGGTTACCTCATGAACAGTGTCCTCGAGTTGTTTTAAAAGCTTCAACTCTCAGAATTCATGCAGAGAAGCTGAAAGCAGTCAATTTGACCTTTGACCCCAGAATTCACACTGACACATCGCAGATTCAGGAAGAACACTCTACCAGGAAGTAGAACTGCTGCAAATGCGACTCTGTGAAGGAAAATGAACTCTTTAACATTTAAATGTGAGTTATTTTATATAATTACTTAAGTATTTATGTTATAATTTATAACATATGTCAGTTATAATGATTTTAAATGATGCAGTTTCTTGTAGTAAGCAAATGTGATATTTTAGAAGGCATACAAAGTGAAACATTTATACAAGTGTTTTTGAAAGTTTACTTGACTGCCGCATACTAATTTATGTTAAAAACTTATGATTTAAACATATACATTACTATAACTCATTTGATTTATCTGATTGACAAGCATAAATAACTTTATGACTCTATTCTGGAAGAAGTTGTCATGTGATATATTTTAAAGCAGCAGTATAGATATACAAAATACAGATGGCTTTATTTACAATAATAAATCCAACAAAAACTAGAACTGGTAACTCGAAAATTTCAATGAGTATCCAGGAACCAGAAGGAAACTCCAAAAGTTAGAATTCACTCTGTTTAATTTGCCACGAAATAAAAACAGCCACAAAAGGTATGTTGACAGCACATTAACGCTCTTTGCAGTAATTGTGTTTTCGTCCCTCATGGACAAAAAAGGAAAGGAAGTTATAAATGTAATAGGTGTAATCAATGTGGATTTATGATGAACGTTAGTGAAGTCAATATTGTTGGAAGAAATGATATTATCAGGAGCAATGACTACCATAATTGTGGGACTAAGGGGGTAGTCTATCTAGCTGTGTGTAAGCTATGTGGTTCATTTTACGTAGGAAAGACGGAACGGGCCCTGAGGAAGAGAATTTATGAACACACTTATGATATTCTTAAAAATAAAGAAACAAATGCACTAAGCAGGCATACTAAAGAATGTGAAGGGGCACAATTTGAATTTTTTGTAATTGAACAAGTCAAAAAAGAGTTAAGGGGAGGTTTGTTGGAAGAGTGGTTAGGTTATAAGGAATTATGGTGGCAAATCAAACTTGATGCCACAAGAATACCAGGACTAAATGACCACATCTCCTTAACTCCATTGTTAAAATTAAAAGCTGCAGAAATATGAATGAATTGACATATTTCAAATGACCAGGAGATGGCAGTATTTAAATAGGAATCTTTATGCTTTTTATTTTCTTATTTTTTTAAAAGTTTCAACCACACTGAATTACTATTCTTTTTTTACATACTCAATATTCATTTAATATTTTTTAAATAAAACAATAAACTTTTTTAATAGGTTTTAAAAGGTTTTAAAACATAACAAACATATTCATTATCAAATTAAGTATAAACTAAGTAAAACAATGAAAGGAGATGGAATAAAGTTATTTTATTGTATTTTATTCAGAAGCTTGATATATTCATGAGGGGGCAGTAACAAGAATGTAAATCATTAATGCACTTTATATTTATTGGCTGAATTTGAATTGAACTTGTATTTAAGCATCAATTAAATATTTTAACGATTGTCTGATGAGGTCCTGACTAGTGAGGGACGAAAATGCAATTACTGCAAAGAGCATTAATGTGCTGGCAGCATATCTTTTGTGGCTGTTTTTATTTCGTGGCAAATTAAACAGAGTGAATTCTAACTTTTGGAGTTTCCTTCTGGTTCCTGGATACTCATTGAAATTTTCGAGTTACCAGTTCTAGTTTTTGTTGGATTTATTTGTTTGGTTTGCCTTCCGTATCCAGGAAATGGAAGGTGGAACTCCCAAAGAAGACATGGGGGAATCGCGTAGGCTGATTGGACAGCTTACGCAGCTGATCGACCTTCTTACCCCATTGTGCCATTCGTTTTGTAACAAACAACGTGAGGCGTTTTCCGGCTGGTGAGGGAACCGAAGGGTTACAAGGAGCTAAGCTAAAAGGAACGCAACCGAGTACCAGTTTTTCAAAAGAAACGGAAATGGAAGAACCGAATGGTGAATCCTTTGATCCGGATGTTACACCGAAGATTTTGGCACATAGTGAATGCACGAACAGGCATCCCAAAGGGAAATCTTTATTAACAACAGCCTCGGGTGATATTGGCAGGCCTTGCACTAGTAAGGCAAACGAAGGTACTGTTAACAATTCCTTCCAAGATTTATGGAAGAAAAAGAAATGAATGACTGGCTTAATAAACTGTTTAACATCAAATTTGGCAATATTAAAAGAATTGATTGTGGTGATGGACTGACGTATTCTGCTAAAATTGATAAACTGTCTAGACTCATGTTAAAGTTTAAGACACTCAATATTGAAAATGAATATTTAAATGAGTGTGTGAATAGGAAAATAGTCCCTAAGGGACTAAGGGTATGTAAGTACCGAACAATGTTGAAGCTGGGTCAGAATTTCATAATGAATTAAAGGAAGTGTTTAATCAGTGTGGTTTGGATATCTTAAAGTTAATAATAAAAGAAAACAATAGGATGCAGGAAGATTTAAAGTCAGAAATAGAAATACTAGATGGAATTATTAAGGGAGACTTGATTTTTGAAATTAGATAAGAAAGGGAAAAATATAACAAAATAAAGATGGATATAGACGGAAAATGTTCTGATATAGTTGAAAGGAAAGTCAACAAGCTTAAGAGAGACATAGAGGAGTATCAAAACAATACATGCTACCCAAAACCACCACCTATACGAATTAATAACTATTCGAATTTCCCTCATTATGAGGAAGTAAAAACAGGCAATAAAGTAGATTATAATCAAGGGTGGATGGATTTAGACTATGAGAATGAATTTCCACCTCTAGATAGGGAAGCAAGTACTGAATACAAAAAACAGAATAGGTTTCAGAATTTTCGAAAATGGGGGGGGGAGAAGGGGGAGAGGGAGGTATTAGAACTTATTCACCCAACCCCTGATAACGAAAAAACTCTGGATATTATATCCAATAGTGGTATCAAATATACATATAATAACTTCTCTATTTACAATTTTAGCAATATTGTGCTCAAAAAACAACATTTTGACCTACTAAGTAAGGGCTTTAAGTTCATTCCCTCTGGGAGAGGGGAAATGGTCAACACTATTTTAGACCTGAAAATGTTTCTTAGAAAAATTAATTTCGAGACTATGTTCTTCGAAGATAGTAAGAAGGATTCACTTCCTCAGGGCTCGAACCTTATGCGAAGGAGTATATTCAACCCCCCCCCACACCCTCAAATCAGGAATTTTGAAAAAATTTTGGAAAAAGAAATTAGATCAATTTATGATGAAAATACATTTGAATTTAATCTTTCTAAACAAGAAAATGAAGTATTAAAAGAACTTAAAATGAAAACGGATGTAAGAATTATGAAACCTGATAAGGGGGGAGGGGTGGTGATGATGGATAACATCATATATGAGGGTAAAATGAAGGAATTGCTTAATGACACAGCTAGATACACAGCAGTCTCACTAAATGAAATAAATGTAGCTTATCATAGAATAGACAGCTTGCTCCATGATATGTTGGCTGAAGTGACAATAGATGGAAAAACATTTGATTTTTTAAAGGTGGCTAAACCCAAAATACCCATCATCTTTGGGATACCTAAGATCCACAAAAATGTGGAAGACCCCCCCCCCCGAGACCCATTGTTTCAGCGGATGGGGCCAAGACATTACCATTGGTGAAATTAGTGGACAAAAAGATAAAACACATAAGTGGTGGTAACTCAAACATATTAAAAGACTCATGGGATTTATTAAGATGTATAACATCAGAATTAGTCCAAGACAACTTGAAGTTTATTGCCATTGATGTAATAGACCTTTTTTCATGTATTCCACATGAAGAAGGTCTGAAAATGTTTGAGGACATGGTCTATAGGGACAAAAAATTAACACATTCAGAAAAAGTTATGGTGTTAGGGCTGGTTGAAGCAGTTTTGAAATACAATTTTTTAATGTTTGATGGAGAGTACTATCAACAAATCAAAGGCATATCGATGGGGGCAGCATGTGCCCCCACATATGCCAATATAGTACTTGCCAAATGGGAAGAAGATTTTGTATTAAATTCCAAGTACAAAACAAGTTGGACTATATATCAACGTTTTTTAGACGATATTGTTATATTTTGGAATGACAGTATGGAGAAATTTCAAGAATTTTTTGACTATCTAAACAGTACTACAAACTTTTTGAAATTTACTTATAATGTTTCAACAGAGAGATTACAGTATTTGGATGTAGAAATATATAAAAATGGTAAAGAATTTGAAACAAAAATCTACAGAAAAGATACATACTGTAATTCATTTCTCCATTTTACCAGTGCACACCTCACATTGTAAAAGAACATTATCAAAGGACAATTTGTGAGGGGTAGTAGGATGACCAGCTCAAACACGGACTTTAGACAAGAATGTGATTTTTTGGAAAAAATGTTTGAAGAAAGAGGTTATCCCAGAGATTTTTTTTCAGGAAAATAAGAATAGAGGTGGAAAATGGTAGAGCCACCAGATTTAAACCTATTAAAGGAGACGGAACAAACACTAATTTTGTAGATAATTTATATGACAACAGTAATAATAGAAAAGACAATTACGAAAAGCTTTAATTATAGAATATAATACTTCCAATATAAAAATAGGTGAAATTTTCCAAAGAGAGTGGGGGAAATTTTCTGCAATAACTGACATAGGAAGCATAAATAATTTATTACCAAAAATAGTTTATAAGAACTCGTGGAATATGAAACAAATATTGGAGTCAAAATTGAGATTTAGTGTGGATAATAAAGAACAGACAAAAATGACTATGGATGGACAAAAAAGGAAAGGAAGTTATAAATGTAATAGGTGTAATCAGTGTGGATTTATGATGAACGTTAGTGAAGTCAATATTGTTGGAAGAAATGATATTATCAGGAGCAATGACTACCATAATTGTGGGACTAAGGGGGTAGTCTATCTAGCTGTGTGTAAGCTATGTGGTTCATTTTACGTAGGAAAGACGGAACGGGCCCTGAGGAAGAGAATTTATGAACACACTTATGATATTCTTAAAAATAAAGAAACAAATGCACTAAGCAGGCATACTAAAGAATGTGAAGGGGCACAATTTGAATTTTTTGTAATTGAACAAGTCAAAAAAGAGTTAAGGGGAGGTTTGTTGGAAGAGTGGTTAGGTTATAAGGAATTATGGTGGCAAATCAAACTTGATGCCACAAGAATACCAGGACTAAATGACCACATCTCCTTAACTCCATTGTTAAAATTAAAAGCTGCAGAAATATGAATGAATTGACATATTTCAAATGACCAGGAGATGGCAGTATTTAAATAGGAATCTTTATGCTTTTTATTTTCTTATTTTTTAAAAGTTTCAACCACACTGAATTACTATTCTTTTTTTACATACTCAATATTCATTTAATATTTTTTAAATAAAACAATAAACTTTTTTAATAGGTTTTAAAAGGTTTTAAAACATAACAAACATATTCATTATCAAATTAAGTATAAACTAAGTAAAACAATGAAAGGAGATGGAATAAAGTTATTTTATTGTATTTTATTCAGAAGCTTGATATATTCATGAGGGGGCAGTAACAAGAATGTAAATCATTAATGCACTTTATATTTATTGGCTGAATTTGAATTGAACTTGTATTTAAGCATCAATTAAATATTTTAACGATTGTCTGATGAGGTCCTGACTAGTGAGGGACGAAAATGCAATTACTGCAAAGAGCATTAATGTGCTGTCAGCATATCTTTTGTGGCTGTTTTTATTTCGTGGCAAATTAAACAGAGTGAATTCTAACTTTTGGAGTTTCCTTCTGGTTCCTGGATACTCATTGAAATTTTCGAGTTACCAGTTCTAGTTTTTGTTGGATTTATTTGTTTGGTTTGCCTTCCGTATCCAGGAAATGGAAGGTGGAACTCCCAAAGAAGACATGGGGGAATCGCGTAGGCTGATTGGACAGCTTACGCAGCTGATCGACCTTCTTACCCCATTGTGCCATTCGTTTTGTAACAAACAACGTGAGGAGCGTTTTCCGGCTGGTGAGGGAACCGAAGGGTTACAAGGAGCTAAGCTAAAAAGGAAACGCAACCGGAGTACCAGTTTTTCAAAAGAAACGGAAATGGAAGAACCGAATGGTGAATCCTTTGATCCGGATGTTACACCGAAGATTTTGGCACATAGTGAATGCACGAACAGGCATCCCAAAGGGAAATCTTTATTAACAACAGCCTCGGGTGATATTGGCAGGCCTTGCACTAGTAAGGCAAACGAAGGTACTGTTAACAATTCCTTCCAAGATTTATGGAAGAAAAAAGAAATGAATGACTGGCTTAATAAACTGTTTAACATCAAATTTGGCAATATTAAAAGAATTGATTGTGGTGATGGACTGACGTATTCTGCTAAAATTGATAAACTGTCTAGACTCATGTTAAAGTTTAAGACACTCAATATTGAAAATGAATATTTAAATGAGTGTGTGAATAGGAAAATAGTCCCTAAGGGACTAAGGGTATGTAAGTACCCGAACAATGTTGAAGCTGGGTCAGAATTTCATAATGAATTAAAGGAAGTGTTTAATCAGTGTGGTTTGGATATCTTAAAGTTAATAATAAAAGAAAACAATAGGATGCAGGAAGATTTAAAGTCAGAAATAGAAATACTAGATGGAATTATTAAGGGAGACTTGATTTTTGAAATTAGATAAGAAAGGGAAAAATATAACAAAATAAAGATGGATATAGACGGAAAATGTTCTGATATAGTTGAAAGGAAAGTCAACAAGCTTAAGAGAGACATAGAGGAGTATCAAAACAATACATGCTACCCAAAACCACCACCTATACGAATTAATAACTATTCGAATTTCCCTCATTATGAGGAAGTAAAAACAGGCAATAAAGTAGATTATAATCAAGGGTGGATGGATTTAGACTATGAGAATGAATTTCCACCTCTAGATAGGGAAGCAAGTACTGAATACAAAAAACAGAATAGGTTTCAGAATTTTCGAAAATGGGGGGGGGAGAAGGGGGAGAGGGAGGTATTAGAACTTATTCACCCAACCCCTGATAACGAAAAAACTCTGGATATTATATCCAATAGTGGTATCAAATATACATATAATAACTTCTCTATTTACAATTTTAGCAATATTGTGCTCAAAAAACAACATTTTGACCTACTAAGTAAGGGCTTTAAGTTCATTCCCTCTGGGAGAGGGGAAATGGTCAACACTATTTTAGACCTGAAAATGTTTCTTAGAAAAATTAATTTCGAGACTATGTTCTTCGAAGATAGTAAGAAGGATTCACTTCCTCAGGGCTCGAACCTTATGCGAAGGAGTATATTCAACCCCCCCCCACACCCTCAAATCAGGAATTTTGAAAAAATTTTGGAAAAAGAAATTAGATCAATTTATGATGAAAATACATTTGAATTTAATCTTTCTAAACAAGAAAATGAAGTATTAAAAGAACTTAAAATGAAAACGGATGTAAGAATTATGAAACCTGATAAGGGGGGAGGGGTGGTGATGATGGATAACATCATATACGAGGGTAAAATGAAGGAATTGCTTAATGACACAGCTAGATACACAGCAGTCTCACTAAATGAAATAAATGTAGCTTATCATAGAATAGACAGCTTGCTCCATGATATGTTGGCTGAAGTGACAATAGATGGAAAAACATTTGATTTTTTAAAGGTGGCTAAACCCAAAATACCCATCATCTTTGGGATACCTAAGATCCACAAAAATGTGGAAGACCCCCCCCCCCGAGACCCATTGTTTCAGCGGATGGGGCCAAGACATTACCATTGGTGAAATTAGTGGACAAAAAGATAAAACACATAAGTGGTGGTAACTCAAACATATTAAAAGACTCATGGGATTTATTAAGATGTATAACATCAGAATTAGTCCAAGACAACTTGAAGTTTATTGCCATTGATGTAATAGACCTTTTTTCATGTATTCCACATGAAGAAGGTCTGAAAATGTTTGAGGACATGGTCTATAGGGACAAAAAATTAACACATTCAGAAAAAGTTATGGTGTTAGGGCTGGTTGAAGCAGTTTTGAAATACAATTTTTTAATGTTTGATGGAGAGTACTATCAACAAATCAAAGGCATATCGATGGGGGCAGCATGTGCCCCCACATATGCCAATATAGTACTTGCCAAATGGGAAGAAGATTTTGTATTAAATTCCAAGTACAAAACAAGTTGGACTATATATCAACGTTTTTTAGACGATATTGTTATATTTTGGAATGACAGTATGGAGAAATTTCAAGAATTTTTTGACTATCTAAACAGTACTACAAACTTTTTGAAATTTACTTATAATGTTTCAACAGAGAGATTACAGTATTTGGATGTAGAAATATATAAAAATGGTAAAGAATTTGAAACAAAAATCTACAGAAAAGATACATACTGTAATTCATTTCTCCATTTTACCAGTGCACACCCCTCACATTGTAAAAAGAACATTATCAAAGGACAATTTGTGAGGGGTAGTAGGATGACCAGCTCAAACACGGACTTTAGACAAGAATGTGATTTTTTGGAAAAAATGTTTGAAGAAAGAGGTTATCCCAGAGATTTTTTTTCAGGAAAATAAGAATAGAGGTGGAAAATGGTAGAGCCACCAGATTTAAACCTATTAAAGGAGACGGAACAAACACTAATTTTGTAGATAATTTATATGACAACAGTAATAATAGAAAAGACAATTACGAAAAAGCTTTAATTATAGAATATAATACTTCCAATATAAAAATAGGTGAAATTTTCCAAAGAGAGTGGGGGAAATTTTCTGCAATAACTGACATAGGAAGCATAAATAATTTATTACCAAAAATAGTTTATAAGAACTCGTGGAATATGAAACAAATATTGGAGTCAAAATTGAGATTTAGTGTGGATAATAAAGAACAGACAAAAATGACTATGGATGGACAAAAAAGGAAAGGAAGTTATAAATGTAATAGGTGTAATCAGTGTGGATTTATGATGAACGTTAGTGAAGTCAATATTGTTGGAAGAAATGATATTATCAGGAGCAATGACTACCATAATTGTGGGACTAAGGGGTAGTCTATCTAGCTGTGTGTAAGCTATGTGGTTCATTTTACGTAGGAAAGGCAGGCGGGCCCTGAGGAAGAGAATTTATGAACACACTTATGATATTCTTAAAAATAAAGAAACAAATGCATTAAGCAGGCATACTAAAGAATGTGAAGGGGCACAATTTGAATTTTTTGTAATTGAACAAGTCAAAAAAGAGTTAAGGGGAGGTTTGTGGGAAGAGTGGTTAGGTTATAAGGAATTATGGTGGCAAATCAAACTTGATGCCACAAGAATACCAGGACTAAATGACCACATCTCCTTAACTCCATTGTTAAAATTAAAAGCTGCAGAGATATGAATGAATTGACATATTTCAAATGACCAGGAGATGGCAGTATTTAAATAGGAAACTTTATTTATTTTCTTATTTTTAAAAGTTTCAACCACACTGAATTACTATTCTTTTTTTACATACTCAATATTCATTTAATATTTTTTAAATAAAACAATAAACTTTTTTAATAGGTTTTAAAAGGTTTTAAAACATAACAAACATATTCATTATCAAATTAAGTATAAACTGAGTAAAACAATGAAAGGAGATGGAATAAAGTTATTTTATTGTATTTTATTCAGAAGCTTTATATATTCATGAGGGGGCAGTAACAAGAATGTAAATCATTAATGCACTTTATATTTATTGGCTGAATTTGAATTGAACTTGTATTTAAGTATCAATTAAATATTTTAACGATTGTCTGATGAAGTCCTGACTAGTGAGGGACGAAAACGCAATTACTGCAAAGAGCGTTAATGTGCTGTCAACATACCTTTTGTGGCTGTTTTTATTTCGTGGCAAATTAAACAGAGTGAATTCTAACTTTTGGAGTTTCCTTCTGGTTCCTGGATACTCATTGAAATTTTCTTTACAATAATGCAAGTGTTTCTGAGAATTTACATAACTATGCAGTATGATTTATAACAATTTCTATAAATATAATATTTTATTCTACTGACAATAATAAGTATGGGAAAAAAGCTCAGATACAAGTAATTCAAGTTTTTTTGGAAGCTGTTAACTGCATTTACATGACAGAAAATAGATGCATCTTAATATATGTAATGTCTGAACCATATTAGCCAAAGTTTTTGATTTAAATGAATATTAGAACTTATTTTTACAAACTTTGAATAAATTAATATGTAAATATGCCCTCCCTTTTTTTCCTCTTTCTTTCTTTCACTCTCTCTCCCTCTCTCACGTCTTTTATTTCTCTCTTTCCTCTTGGTTCCTAATATCAAGTTTATTTGAATGCTATTTGAATACAAATGTATTATATTAATTAGATGTATATAGTAGTATGAATAGTTTTTATAAAAAAAGTTTATCTTAGTTTATATGATGCTGTTTTATCAAATGTGTAGCTTTGTCTTGCTAGATAATCTAATTGAAAGTTGTTAATTTAATGTTAAATATAACTAGTATTAAATTGATAAGGTGGTAGCTGAGGTACTGCTGCTTAGGGTAGGGGGTTAACTTGAGTGGTATATACTACTCTAAGTTGGAGTTTTTAACTCCAGGCTGGGTGCAAGGTTTAATCCTTACATTATTTTCTCTTGTTCATTGTTGTATGTATATAGTTCTGACATCCACAATACATTTTGTAAACTCATTGTCACTACAAACAAAATTGAATCTTATACAAAATCCCATAAGAGATTCAATAAATACAGCTATATTTAAAGGTACACCTAAAGAAGGAGATGTAACGTTACTTATTTTGTTAATTGTTATTTTGATCATAAGATTCTTATGTTTTAAAAATGCCAAATGACATCTCTAAAAGGAATTTCTTTAAACATTAATGGATTGAATAATCCATGTAAAAGGGCAAGCCTAATAAGATACATTAATTTACATAAGGCCAACTTAGTCTTCCTTCAAGAAACTCATCTCTTGAAAAAAGATATCGATAAACTAGCCACAAACAAATATACAGTATTGGTTTGTTCAGAGCACACTCAGAAAAAAAGAGGAGTGGCTATTTTATGGAATAAAAGTATGCCCATTCCTAAAACTATTAAGTCTTATCAGGATGATAAAGGAATGTTTTGTATGGTTACAATACAAATTAATGGGAAGACTTATACATTAATTAATGTATATTGGATACCTGGAATTGGTATTAATACAGTGAAACACCATCTTGATAAGATCATATCATTCTCTATGGGAGATATTATTTTAGCTGGTGACTTCAATTGTATACTACATGAAAGTGACACTACCACTATAGGAAAAAGGAAAATTACATCTAATGCAAAACATTTAAATGATTTTGCTAATTCTTATCATTTAAATGATATTAATAATCAGATAGATTCAAAATCATTACCATACACCTTTTTTCTAACAGATACAAAACTTATTCAAAAATAGATAGGGTCTTTATTTCTAACCAGATGGTAACAGATTTAATTAATTCCAAAATCATTTCATGTCCTATATCTGATCATAATTCAATTGTTTTGAGTTCATGATAAAAATACTCACAATGTTCAGATCAAAAGGATACCAGCATACTTAACTCAACTAAAAGACTATAAAGAATATATACTTTCAGAAGTACAACATTTTCTAGACATAAATAATACTCCTGAAGTCTCCATTGTCTATGTTTGGGATGCCTTAAAATCATATCTATATGGACAAAGTATCAGATGATATAATAATAAAAGGAAATCTTGGGATAAGGAATTGTTAGATATTCAAAGTAAATTAGACTCTTATAAACATAATAATAAAGAAAATATTATGGATAAGAAAGTCATTGAAGAAATAAACAAACTAAATGAGAAATACAAAGAAATTTTAACTCATAAAGTTAAAATAACTCTAGAGAAATACAAGTTTTGTCTTACTCAATAAGCCCCAAATACTTACATAGACTTAAAAATAAAACAAAAGGTTGAATAAACAAAATCATATCAAAGAAATCTTTTCTCTAAGGAAAAGAAGAATGTTTCTAGTCTACCAGAAATACTAGATGAATTTAGAAATCACTTTCACAAAATTAACCATAATAACATTAACATGGAACCTAAAGATAAAATAAAGGAGTTTATAACCACAAACATGAATAAAAGCTTAATAAACAACAGATTAAACTATTGGACAAAAGTATTTCATATACAGAGGTTGTTACACAAATTAACAAGCTTAAATCAAACAAAGCACCGGGTAATGATGGTATTATACCAGAGATATATAAAATCCTTTCTAAAAGTACATATTCATTAATACATAAGGTTTTTATTTTGGCCCAAAATGAGCTATTAACCCCCCCATCTTGGCAATATACATTTATTTCGCCAATTTTAAAACCTAATAAAGATCCAACTAGATGTACTTCATATCAACCCATCTCATTACTTAATGTTGATTATAAAATGTTTATGAGTATTTTTGCTGATAGATTGAAGACAATCATCCCTGGCATTATAGATATAGATCAGACAGGCTTCATTGTAAATAGAAATACTTTTGATAATATAAGGAGAACTCTAACATTAATTGATTTTGCAAATAGGAAAAGAAAGATTTAACACTTATTAGTCTTGATATAAGTTCAGCATTTGATTCAGTAAGTTGGGACTATCTGTTTACCTTACTGAAGTGCACAAACGTCTCAGATGCATTTGTAAATCTAATTGAGCATTTATACAAAGGAACATTGGCTTATATTAAGGTAGGAACATATGTCTCACAAAAAATACCCATTTTTAAAGGTACAAAACAAGGGTGTCCACTCTCTCCACTATTATTCACTTTAATAATGGAGCCTTGGGCTAATTTGATCAGAAACAGTACTGACATACAGGGTTTTGAAATAGATGAAAATACAACATCTAAAATTCAACTTTTTGCAGATGATGTTCTAATTACATCAGCAAGATCTAATTCTTCTATGCAGTCTCTATTTGATAAAATGATGAATTTTAAAAGTATTTCTGGTTTAATATTCAATGAAGAAAAAACTAAAATACTACCTATATATACACGAAAAAATATTCTCATTAGTGATTTTACTAAATATGTACCCAATTCAGGTCAGATAACTTATTTAGGTATAATATTATCTAAAGATATTAAATCTATTATATATAATAATGATAATACCTGTTTTCTTAATATACAAAATCTTTTTAATACCTGGAATAATATGTTTTTTACTATGGAAGAGAGACTTACAATTATTAAAATGATAATATTCCCCAAGATTTTATACTTAATACAATCAATAATACTCCCACCTACAAAAATAATTATCAAAAAACTGAATACACTAATGTTAAATTTCCTATGGGCACCTAATAGACCTAGGATTGCATTAAAGAAACATACTAATAGCTGGTCTCAAGGGGGTATTTCTTTTCAAGACTTTAATTTATATACTATCTCTTCTATTGTAAAAGTTATTACTTTATTAATAGATCAGTCATATGTCGCAAAATGGAAAGATTATTGGGAGTTAATTAGTATGCACTTCATGAAAATCTCCTTAACACATAAAGATATGATTGCAAATAACTCCATGTTATGGTTACTAAAGGAATTTTGTATTTCACCTATTACACCTAAACATATAGTTAGTTACCCATTAAACATTATTATTAGCTATCGTAACTTTATATTCATGCATCCTAAGTATAGGGAATGGAATTTTATTATATTCCCTATAATGTATACTCGGGGTATGCTTTTGTCATCTACTTCTGAAGGAACCCATTTAGCTATAGATAATGATCTAAAGTACTGGTATCAGTTGATATCTGATAATAAAGTTAAAAATCTAGATTTCTTAAAACAAGAATTTGATCTAAGCGAAACTTGCTGGTTAGAGGTTCAGACCTTTAGACAACATCTCATTGATAAAATAGATCTAATGTCTATAACAGTTAAAGGATCTATTCCAACACTGATTGATTACTTGATATTAAATTTACAACATAAAGTTTCGGATAAAGGAAAGCTTTCATACATACATAAAATTATCAGACAAGAAACTTTATACAGTGTAGATACCTACTGGAATTATTTCACTTTCATTAATGGGGGCCCACCAAACCAACAAGATAAACAATATATATTGGAATCTGCCTACAAAACTACGTCTTCCATTGTCTGGAGACTTTTTACATGAAAATGTTTACATAGATCTTTTTATACACCTTTGATGATGAATAAAATAAATAATAAAGATAATCTATGTAAAAGATGTAATGTAGAAATTAATGCTGACTGGGCTCATATGTTTTATGACTGTATAAAATTGAAAGAATATTGGAAGTCAATTAATGAATTTTTGCCGGCTCTTTTTACAGATAATTTCATTATTTCTAAATCTCTTATATTATTCAACACACCTGTACCTCAAAGTGTTAAAAAGATTAAGCTTCCCTTGTTATGGTCTATTCTAGCAGTGGCTAGGAAAATAATAACCAGAAATTGGATTTCAGATACACCTCCTTCGTTCAATGAATTTAAAAATGTTATGAATATAGTGTGCCATATGGAAATAAACACAATAAGGTCAAGAACAACTAGGAAAACATCTTATTATATTGTATGGGATAATTTACAAAACCTGTAAAAAAAATCTTAACTTCAATAGCATGGTATTTTAGTTTAATTAATTGATCGGATTGTAGTGGATGTCTTTGTAAATACTTTGGTTGTTTTGTTGAATGTTATAATCATATCTATTTTAATTACTTGTATAAAATTGTTACGATATTTCTCTTGTATGTTAAAACAATAAACTTGTTTTAAAAAAAAAAGAGAATGCATGGATCATGCAATCCCATATATGACCATGACACTCCACAAAGGGACAGCATCCTGTGTGGTGGACCCCAGCCATAGACAGATTGTATTACAAAAGATGGAAGCTACTGCAAGACAGAGCATAATTCCATAAAGGGGAGTCATGTCTGAGCAGCACTAATAAGGATCTATTTTCCATCATACAAACATCCATGGGCAACTTAGAGAGGGAAATCAAGAGGGACACTACAGATAACCAGAAGGCCTTCTTCAGTTATGTTAGCAACCTGGTCAGAATCCATCCTCTATGCCCATAGTTAGTACACAACAACATATATTTCACTGAAATCACAGATATTGACAACATTGTGGCAGACAGGTTCAGTGCAGGTGTCACCCCGCCCTCTCCCCCAAAATAAGACATAGTTATCCCAGCTGACTGTAACCTCCCTGTCATCACAGATGTCCAGGTGAGAGCCGCCCTCATGAAAGCAGAATACACAACATGACTGGGACCTGATGGTATCCCCAGTTGCATGCTACATAAACTCTGGCAGGAGCTAAACACACATATAGATGTGCTATGTAACACTAGCCTGACTACAGGATATGTACCTGTACACTGGTGCACAGCAGCAGTGGTTCCACTCCATGAAGGAGGCACCTCAACATACCAATACAATACAACACAATACATTACATTACAATACAATACTATACAATATGCTATTGCCCCTGGGACTACAGCAGCATACAGTTCTGCTACCCTGACCATTGTGACACATGTGGTGTGATGGTACCTGCTGCTGTCACACAGTTACACAGGGTGACTCATATGGCATATTACCTATCTGACTAACATTCAGCAGGGGTATGTGTGACATGTACTCATGGGGAGTCTTGCTTCTTAACACTGTGTGGTTTATTGCAGGGTATGTCTTATCTGTGGGTAGGGACTTTTACCTACACATGTGCTCTCTATTGCAGTGGCATGGATGACACACAGCAGTCATTTAGGTTGTGGATGGTGTGAGGTGTTACTATGGTTGTTGGACATCTGTCATGGGTGTGACTTACGTATGTAAATCCGGGAGTGGTAACCTCTATGTGGGTAGTATGTGTGTACTCTGTGGTGTTGTCAGTCACTGTGCATTGGTAATGTGTTTCAGTGCATTGTCACAGTGTTGTACATGTCACTGTGTCCTTCTCCATATCTGTAGCTGTCATGTGAGGTCCATACCATGGCATCCATTATGTGGTGTGGATGGGTACACCGACCTACATGTCCATAGCTGACACACCATGTCTGCTGACACATACCATGTGCAGGTATTCCAGGAATAGTGTGCCACTGTGAATATCATTGGGGCCACTATTGTACACATTTATGACCCTGTTCACCCCTGACACATGCAGTGGTGGGCAGCCAAGCACATATCTGGTGGTTACTGGTGTAGGTGATTTGAAATGGGGTATGTTACTCCGGTTTTGTCACTGGTGTTCACTCCATGCCTTTGTCACCAGGCACCTGTTGCAATACATCTGTACACATGTGCCTCACTCAGGATATATATACATCTCTGTCTCTCTCTCTCTCTATATATATATATATATATAGATAGATATATCTTATATGTATATATATATATATATATATATATATATATATATGTATATATGTCTGTATACATATACACACATATATATATATTGATGTGCATATATTGCTATAGATGTGGAGAGGGGGGGACACAGAGGGGGTAAGAGTGACAGAGGGGGTGGGACAGGTGGTGTTGAGGTCGTCATATACAGTCATACCTGTAGATAGTCAGATCAGTCTGTCTATGTATATGTATCTACATATATCTATATCTGCATGTGTGCATTACATATATATGTTTGTACATATTCTATCTACATCTGTCTATGTATTCCTACATCTCTCTCTATGTATGTATACATATATATGCATATTATATATATATATATATATATATATATATATATATATATATATACATATACATACGTTCATACATATTTTGACATACATACGTATCCATATGATAGGTATATCAACATGTTTGTCTACCATACTGTATACACACACTAACATACTGCTAAACATACATAACTGTGAAACCTACTTTGTACATTGCACTACAACCTACAGTCAACCTACATTGATATGTGCTCATAGATGCTCTCACATACAGATGTATTTACAGCCTTCACTGATAGTTGCTGTATGTCCCCCGCCCTTTACACATCTTCATATACATATGGATACAGACCAATGACACATATGGAGAGTTCACAGTATGTAGAACTTTATAGTATTACTTTACATTACCTGTGTTTGTCACAACTGCTTGTGTTGCCATCTGGTTTTCTATCCTGCTGCTCCACTTCCCAGTTGTCAGCTTTCAAGTGGCTGTTGCTGAACAGTTTTGTTTGTGTCTGCTTAATTTCAGTTTTCTCTGTCTCTGTCTCTGTCTCTGTCTCTCTCTCTCTCTCTCTGTCTGTCTGTCTGTCTGTCTCTCACGTCCTCTTCAGGGTGCAATGAAAGTATTGCATGTGTGGACTGGGAGTACAGCATACTTTTGTAGGTATCTGCATATGCCCATGTGATGGCCTCTGCACCAATTGTTAGCCAGCATTTGCTAATTGCATGCAGCCAGTTGTGTATTGATTGCAGTTCTCACTGTGACTTCAGAACAGTGCTATAAAAAGGTATGTGAGATAGGCATAGCCCTTTCAGATTTTAAGGGCAGGGACCATGCTGGTATGCTGTGGACAATGTTCTGTGAGTGTAAAGGTTGGTATCTCTCTCAAATTTCCAGCTGTGTTGTACATTAACATTCCTCCATTCATTTCTTCAGTTTCCTGTACTAACTGTGTATGTACACTGACACCTACAATTACTACTACTGTTAATGTGTGTGTGTGTGTGCTTTCCTTTCACTTTTGTTTGCACTTTGTTGCTAAGGCTTCAATATTTGCCCTTTATAGTCACTACTTGTATGCCTGCTAGGTGTCCTGACTGTAGTGTGCTGCTGTAGCTTTCCTATTTTCCATGTACATTCACACCTTGGAATGCTTGCTATATCTGCTAGGGTGTTACAGCATGCTGTGTGGTCTGGCCATGGTGTGGGCCTTGACATCTATTAGGGTATTTGAGTATGCTGCTGAGCAGGCCCCAGAGACTCTCAGGTTCATCTGTTATCTGCCTCATGGAATGGTACATATCAGTGGGGTACACCCATTAAATTGTCTGGTATGCTGCAGTTGTGACTGTGGGTTAGCATGAGCATATGTATTACTACACTTATTCTGCCATGCAAGTGGCGAATACTTTCAGGACTCCATAGTTACCATTGCATGTGTTGTTACACCTTTCTGCCTACTGTTTGTACATTTCACATGGAGTCTGTGGGGCATCCCTGTAAGTCATTCACTGTTGGTATGTCTAGGTTCTTAACTATTAAAATATGGTGGTGTCAGACCTCTCATGTGTACAATTATTTGCAGGTTGTCCACATTACTGCCTCATATTTTTGTCAATATCTCATGCACAGCTTTTTCTGGCAAATCACTCTGGGCTCAGGTTGGAATATAGTGTGAAACATTCAAGTTTCAGACTTCATATCCTTCCAAACATCCCACAAAATGCAGACTCTGTTACTCTCTGAACTGTCTGCGTTTGTTGTAACATTATTTGTAATGTGTCCCTGGTTTTGGGCCTTTGCTCCACATATTTCATTTCTTGGTCCGGATGTGTTCCTGTAAGATGTTGTGGGGTATGGCAGTGATTATCCTGCTGTGAGTATGTGTGTGGCTTGCAAGGTGTTACA
Source organism: Protopterus annectens (assembly GCF_019279795.1). Taxonomy (NCBI): domain Eukaryota; kingdom Metazoa; phylum Chordata; order Ceratodontiformes; family Protopteridae; genus Protopterus; species Protopterus annectens. Next base: position 1,696,751,784 of record NC_056744.1, on the reverse strand, counting down.
GTGACATTATTACCTACTAGCTACCAACTAGCATGGCTGTTTCTGTTCACACACTACTATTATGGAAATCCACTAGTTTTGACAGTAATTCTAAATGACATGCTTTGTTTACTACACATCCTATATTCCCTTTACATTCATTCCTACTATTACATGATATATTTATTTTAGCACAATGTTCTTGTATAAGAGTCATGGCTTAGTGGTAAGTCATGCAGACTAGTGTTTCCAAGGTCCTGGGTTTGGGACTGCCAGTGGGATTTTATTTTGCTTCTGAACTGACTACAGGACCTGTCAATCAAAGTGACTAAGGCACTTTTAAGCAGTTGTAACCGGGTTAGTGCTGGTTTGCGCGGAGCTCACGCATGCGCACTGGCGTTCAGCTCTGCGCACACAAGCGCACACCCACTTACAACCGCTTAAACGTGCTTACTCTTGCGCACACCCGCGCTATTTTCTTTGAAAGAAATGAAAATGGGGAGACAGGAAAGTGGTGAAAAAGGGGTCACAAAGAGGGTAAGACAGTAGGGAAACAAGCTTGGGTTTTGCAGGAGGGATGTAGGTAAGGCCCATAGCTGCCCATTTCTTCATCAGCAACAGCTGTGCATATGTTTGTAATTTGGTGTGACATTTGATACCTTCCACCCCTGAGAGAGGTGTAAGGACAACAGTAATACTTGTTGTACAGCCAATTGTAATTGATAGTTTCCATGTCTGGTAGACATATGTGTGGAATGGGCAGCTATGTATGGGGCGTAATTTTTTTGTGGGTACAGAGTGCCCTTTTTTTTTTTTTCAGGTGAGAGTGGTATGTCAGGTGAGGGAAGTCGGTATACCTGGGAGGTAGGTTGGGTAGGTCAACAGACAAGACAAACAAGACGCATACAGGGGCGGTGTATGACACGTGTGGGGGGGTTACACAATTGACGGGGACGGAGGTTTGGATATCCAGAGCCCATGAGCCCACAGATGGCAACAGTGGAACTGATATCCCCTACCCATAGGCAGTTGCCACTGTTCCTTCACTGCCCAGGACGGGGCTGTGCTGGGGGCTGTGTAGACCGGGCAACAGGCATGCCTGTAAGTTGTGTCACCCATGCCTCAAGCTGGCGTAGGGGCTCGAGAACAGAGTCCCGAATCTCCCTACGCACCACAGTCCGGATGCTACGGAGGGTGAGTGGTGGTTCTCCTCCGGCCACACTTGCAGAGGGGGGGGCGAGCCCCATCCCCTACAGCGCTTCCACCCACAGGTGGCACAGGGCCACCGGAGGAGGGTCCAGACTGGGCTGAGGTGGGAGAGGTGGATCCACTGGGACCCGCCTTCCCTGTCATTCTATGTTTTGCATTATGTCATGACAGTTTGGGTTAGTAACATACAATACCATTCGCAATTAGTTGTAACAGCATGCATTAGTATTCCCATTAACCAAACACCCAGATATTCACACCATTGAACAGCAAGCATAACACATGCATAATTTGAACAGCAATACACAGTCCAACAACATGCAGGGTTGATTGATGGCAACAGGCCATCAGGTTTGGATGTATGAACAGGGCAGATGCATCAACGGACATGGAAATATTTAGGACCCATCAGGACAAATGTCCAGGGGTGTTAATTGTGATTGCACATACCATTTTCACGTGGAATGGATTATATGTGGTTATAGGGTGGGGTGAAGAAAATATTATTAACACCTTCGAATACCAATACATATGCTGTACATTTCTAATAGCTACAGATATATACATACTACTGTTCTAACTACAGTTTCCTATATGATAACTACTTCACTTTGGTGATAGGACTGTTCATGCTACATCAATATACATTTTATTGTTATTCATACACGTTCATATCTGGCTTTGTTCAGCAACATCATCCTGCTACATTTGCTTTATATAGCTATAGACAACTGTGGATGTTTGATATTTCAGACAATCATACTATCTGCATATTGCAGACTGAGAGCAACATATCCAGATTTTGGGATACACATTCCTGCTGCAGCAACACTTTGGACACATTTTGCAGTTTGGTTCTACTTGTCACATTCATTTTATTCTGTACTGACTGCAGTATACTTTATACAGGGGTTATTACTACTTTATGGGTGGATTCATGACTTTTTCATACTTTCACTTGTTTTCATTTTACTATTCAGGATGGTACTTACTTCTAGGCTTTATTGACATGTTTTACCTGTAGTTATTACAATCCTTTCCAGCAGTCTCACTTCTGTCATGTTTCAGTATTTCAACAGGGATATATTTCACACATGTGAGTTGCTCATCTTCTGCAGCTGTACTTTTCAGCCTGCTGCAGGTTGTGCACTATGATATTATAGGTGGGGCATCTTTATTTCAGAATTTATTTCATACATTTTCATTGTTCTGTTGGGATTTCAGACTGCAACACAGTTTTGTAATCAAGCAATACTTGCAAACACTTTTACACTGTTACTTGCACATTTTATTAGTTAGTGACTACACTGCATTCTTTTGCTAACTGTCATACTTTTATATTTTTTTACAGTTACTGGGTGTGGATTACTGACCTGCCTGGTGGCGTAACCGCACCAGCCTATCGCCGTAGGCTCGTCGGTTCGCAGAACGGACACCTGCAGCTGTAATATAAATGGAGTAATATTGGAATACACATCTCCATAATATCAGCTAATTTCATTTCTTAAATACATAATTAAATGTAACTTACTCAGTAGTGGGGCGTTGGGCATTTGCCGGGCCTCCTGTATCCAAAGGTTCAATTGGTCCTGCTTGCGTCTCTTCAGGTCCGCATGGTGGTGACGGACCTGCTCACCAGTCCTTGGAATCCCTGTGGCACTGGTAAGATCATGAGCCAACCGGTCCCACGCCTCAGCCCTATATGCTCCCCACAGGACCTGGCCCTGCATGAGTTGGGCTTCATGATTGTGGACTAGGAGCCAGACCATGTATCTGGACTCCTCAACGCCCCACCTCTGTGCTTGAAAGCAGCTACCCTCACCTACACCTGACATTCTGGCTGCAAGTCAGTCCTACAATCGTTTATGTTGTGTATTCCCAGCTATGGGGCTTATATATGCCGTTTTTCCCGCACTTCTCTGTGATTGGCCATTTTGGAATTGTATCCACTTCACAAGACCTGCTTTGTCATGCTCCACTTTCTATTCATTCCTATATATTTGCTATTACTGCATTCCTGAGTACGGCTGTCGTAGCTTAGTGGTTCAGTACCTTGACTATGGTGCATGGTATCCTGGGTTTGAACCTGGCCACTGCTTTTTATATTTTCTCACTGTCTAGACAGGCTAGGGGGTGTGTCTGTGTAAAGGCAGTTTTGTTACAGCTTGCTCAACGTTGCCCGTCGGTTAGCTTGTTGGCACGGTGCGTAGCTCCGCGCAAATGGGGTGCGCTGGTTTAAGCCTCATTTGGCTATCAGCACGCATAGTAATCTCAGCTCAGCTAGGGGCACACAGTTTGAGTGTGTGAAACCACTGCTCAGGTACAGGCACTCATTCTGCACCTGTTAAACCACTGCTCACCTACAGGCAGATGCACTCACCTTGTTAAACTGTAGCTTAGCTATAGGCACATGTGGCATTTTTTAATTGTTTTGTTACCTCACATTTCTTCAAAATAAATGGACTATTTCATTACATTTTACATAAAATGTGATTTTATATGTGTACATGTTTGTCAGGGACTTCTTTCGTGCTTATTTTGCTAAAAATAAAAGTTGGTGTTGTGGGGGCTCAAACCATGAATGCCTGCTCTTCAGCCAACATCTCTACCGCTACGCTATTGCTTCTTGGTTTACTTTGCATATTTAGTTCTTATATGCTTTCCCACTGAATGCTAACTGTAGCTGCGCTTACGGCACGCCAGCATAAGCGCACTCACGGGCAAACATCTTTACAATTTAAAAAAATATATATAACATGTTCATTTATATATTTTATGTTCATAGTCTGTGGGAGCATGTGTTGTGTTGTGTTTATTCACATTTCCGTGGACTCTGTTGTGGGTGTTTACTTTGGGCACTTTTACTCTTCTGTGGGGCGTGTCCGCTTGCAGGGCTCGGCCTATGGACACGCCCCCTACTATCTTACATGGACCGTGTTAGACTTAGGTGTGATTCAGCATGCTCTCATGAATATGCAAAGCATGCTGACATCACTCCGTTTAACTGCAGCCTCCGTGTAAGAGTTATAACTCTTACACGGAGGTTTCGTGAATCCTTGCCTGGGTCTTCAAGGGGGGTCTTTGCAGTTGCAGATAGGGTTAGTATTGAGGTGTAATTTAAGAAGGTCTTTGAAGGTGTCTGTGTGACTTTGTAGCCTTTGTTCAGGTGGGAGGGTGTTCCATGCTTTGGCAACATCATGGGAGAATAAGGCCTCCCCAGAACTGTTATTGCATGGATTAACTTCAGTCAGGTTTTTGATACATGAAAGTAGCTCCCTTTTAGGGTTGTGAAAGTTTAGTGTGTTGGCAAAGGCAGGGCACTTCTCCGGATGGAAGACAATTTGATGGGCTATGATCAGTTGGTGGTAGCATAGGAGGTTTGGAAATTCTAACCAGTGCAGTTTAGTTAGGGATAGGCAATGGTGGGAATGTGATCTATTACTGGCAGCAAACCTAGCTATTTTATTGTAGCATGTTGATTTTGTTAATACTGGTGAGAACTGGAGAGGTATAAAGTAGTGTTGATAAGAGATGAGTTCTGGCTATTGTTGTTCTAGTATCGGGGGTTAGGAATAGTTTGCAACGATATAGGCAACCTAGTTTTTTATGGACTTTAGAGATAGTTTTGGATATGTGCTTGTATTTAAGTTGATGTTCAGTAGTGATGCCTAAGAGATTAGCCTCAGTTACTGGAGTGATGAGGGTGCCATTGGTAGACATGATGGTAAAGGTGGCATTGGATGTTGTAACTGAGAAGTGTGGTTTATTTTTAACTTATCTGCATTGTTCATATAACCAGCTTCATACTGTTATGCTAGTATGCATTAAGGAGCACATGTTACATGCTTTCTCTGGCACATGGGCATTGAATTAATGACTGTAAAGAGATGCAAACACACATATACAGTGTGTGCATATATGTGTATTGTGGTTGTTGCAGCAGTGCACTGTGAAACAGCTACAGGAACACATACCTGATAGGCCCATGTGTTGGCCAGCTAATGTCAAGCAGTGTGTGTTACTTCTGCAGATGTATGTCATGATGTGTTGTTTGGGCCGATAGCCTAGTACGTATCTATGAACCTATGAACATGTACCTGATAGGCCCATGTGTTTGCCGGCTAATGTCAAGCAGTGTGTGTAACTGCTGCAGATGCATGTCATGAAGATCAGACATTAGCATGTGTTGTTTAATTTTAGCCATCACAGCAGTTTATTCATTTAGATGCTTTTATCTGAGTTTTTGTAGGTGGTCTGTGCTCCATGGTTCACCAAGACTCTATGTGTGTGTGTGTGTGTGTGTGTGTGTGTGTGTGTGTGTGTGTGTGTGTGTGTGTGTGTGTGTGTGTGTTAGAAGACATTTACAGAGTGGCTATGGTGGATGATGTACAAGAAATAACTAAACAAAGTGGGGGTGGGAGATGATGTGGGATGCAGAATAAGTAGTAAAAATAACAGTTCACAGAATTAGAATAAGCTGCACTGAAATTGTTGATCTGTCAACAGCAAATTGCTTCCAAATGAATGTGGTGTATAACATGCTGGCTCAGATAGTTGTTTTTCACTTTTCAATAAGCTGTTAGAAATTTGGCTACAGAAAATTTAACTAATGGTTGTATCAGTATGCATTTTAAAGTACTGTTAGATTTAACTGAGCTAGAAAAAGTGTGCATGCTGTTAGAGACAATGATGTACGTTGTGCTTACAGAGAAATGTAATGAGTGACATACAAAAAGATACAGAACACAAAAGCAAGGGTAAGAGGTAGAAGGTGACATCACAGACCTGACTGAGATATGACAAGTCTTACGACTGATTTGTTATGTAAAGATGCTTGAAATAAGTCTTTTCATTTCATGATAAACAGTACTACCTTTCAGACTTATCCATGTCTGTGATCAGCTACTATCTGTGTATGTTACAGGACACAGCTTAAGGTTTATAAATATTCCTGCATATTAACGAATGTTAAAAAGAATTTTACAACATCAGTTACTCTGAAAGTGCTATTCAGATAACAGGAGTAAGGAGAGACATGAGGGAACACTTTTACTGGCACACCAGGTAGACTGCAGACTAATCTGTTTGACTCAAGCAGTAGACCTGTAATGAGTGGTGTACCCCAGGGATCAGTCTTGGGGACTCTTGTTATTCAGGATATATTTCTCTGAGGCACAGGCCAAAAGCACACACTCAGTCATGAGGGATTTGGGCTCACAGGTTGATAGCAACCTGACTTTTGACCACCATGTTACTTCTTTTGTATTGAAAGCATTCTACATGGCCCACCCCATAAATAAGGGTATCTCATCCAGGGGCAAGGAGGTCATAACTTCTCTGTATTCTTCCCTTATAAGGCCAATTATTGAGTACAATGCCCCCTCAGCATGTACCTCACAAAGCACACGCATCAGCTGGAGAGACCACAGAGGTTCCTCACTAGGAGAATCCAGGGCCTCAAACATCTACCCCACACAGATAGGCTAAAAGCCCAGTTCCTCTGCTCATTTTCATACAGACTCCTCAGCGGTAACCTTTGTCTGACATAGAAAGCAATCTCAGACCCCTCCTTGATGGGACTGCTGCATATCCACAAGTTAAGCTCCACTCGAGTAACCTGCATGCACGACCTCAACCTCATCTGTGGCATCAATAGGACCTGTTGGCAGGACAGATTTATGTCCCAGAGACTTCCCAATCTATGGAACAGACTCCTCTCCATGTAAAGCAGAGTACCTCATTACCGTTTTTAAGCACAACCTTGATAACTGTATGGGAAACAGAAAATACAGCCCTGGAATTCCACCTGAGTCCCTGATGGACAGAGGCTTTGGGTGCTGACTTGTCTAAATATGGGTTAAACATGGGCTAAACTCTTGGGAAGGCTTGTAAGGGCCTCAGGGCCAATAGCCTAGTAACTTCCTATGATCCTATGATCCTATGTGCGTTCTCATGCATAGGTGACTAATTAGCCAAACCTTGCAGCGTAGGAAGTGTGATGCTCTTGCTGGTTGAAGTAGTGACTGTAAGAGGAGTAACTGTAAGGAAAATAAACTCACTAATAGTTCACTCTGTAAAAGTCTGTTATCTCAGTAATTAGTTGATTCTTTACGAAGCTTTTTTCATTGAATGTGTAACACATCAGTAGGTGACAAATTTGTGAGAGTCACTGCAGAAATGAAGTTTGGCAACAAACCAAGTGGTCCAGGACATCTTCATGAGGGGTTAGATTGATATTAGTAGGAGTTAAGTGGGTTGGGGAGGTGAAAGGGTTAAGTGGAAGCAGGGATGGTTGGGAAGAAATGAGATAAGGATGGGGAGGGGCTTAAGAGGTTTAGACAAGTGTAGCTGGGTAAGCAATCACGTTTTGGCATGAACTTGCTACTGTAAGGATCATGTCCATGATGACCTATAGGTAGTTGGGAACAGTTAGGCCTGGGCTTAATTTTGTTAAGAGGGAAAAATAGATTAATAGCATTTTTTTTCACTGTTTCTTCTCTTGGGGGTAGGCTTTCATTGCTGAGTATGGTTGCTTTTCTGAGTTACAAATATTTTCTTTTCTCCAGTGGTTTTAGGGGGAACAGGGGTTCATAGGTTCATAGGTTTATACTAGTCTATCTGCCCTAAGGCATTTATAAGCCTAGCCCAAAGTTTTGTGGCTTACGCCACCCCTTATGTTAAAAAATACTGTGCCCATTAGTTTGTTGTGCCTCTGTCCAGCAGTGACACAGAGATGATTCCTGGGGGTAAACCTACGATCTCCCATCCACTGGTCAAGATTTCTCTTGAACAGAGCCAGCGAGGTGCTCTACCTCACATGGACTGTTATTCCACAGCATAGGGAGTCTCTGGGTGACAAATCTATCCCTCCGGCATGTCCTATTTATATCCGTGCAAAGGTTTAAGTCACTTGCTCTAGTGGATCTGGTAGATTTGGATTTTTTGAGGTGGCGCATGTCCATTAATTCCGGGTTGGACATGGCCTTGTATGTCAGGCACAGGTCACCTCTGAGCAGGCGGTATGCGACTGAATAGAGCTGGAGTTTCTTCAGTCTGGCAGCATATGACAGATTTTGGAGTCCCTTTATCCTTTTGGTGAGGAACTTTTGGGGTCTCTCCAATTGCTGCAGGTGTCAGGTGAGATACATCCCTAATGGGGCATTGTACTCGATCATTGGTCTGATAAGTGAAGAGTACAGGGGAACAATGACCTCACTTGATCTGGATGTGAATCCCTTCATGATCAGGTGGGCAATGTAGAAGGTCTTTCTAACCACTTTAGCAATGTGAGTGTCAAAAGAAAGGTGAGTGTCAAAAGAAAGGCCACTGTCAACCTGGGTCCCCAGGTCCCTGATAACCTCTTCTGTGCTTAATGGATTGCCACCTATATGGTAGCTTGGGGTTACCTTGTTTTTCCCGATGGGTATGACTATACATTTTTTGGCATTTAACTTCAGGCCATGGCTCTAGCACCAGTTATCAGTTGCCGTGAGACCCCTCTGAAGGATATCTGTGTCCGATGTACTTTCCACTATGGTGCCCAGTTTGCAGTCATCTGCAAACTTTGTCAGCCATAGTCCTCCTATGTTTGCCTGTTCTTCTAAGAAGTAGATGCCGAAAAACAGGGGGCCAAGGACTGAGCCCTGTGGGACCCCACTTGTGACCGGTTTGGGAATTCATGTGGAGAAGTAGGGTATTTTCGTGGGCAATTTGGATAATTTTGTCTTGGAGTCAACCTCTTCCAGTAATGTATGGTGGTTGGCGGTTGTTCTGCTGTGCATTTTTGTCCCCATGTTACTTGGTAGTTGTCAATTTGTTGGGCCCTGCTGAAGTTGGAGTTCCCTTGTGTGTTTTTTTTTTTTTTTTTTTTGTGAGTGGGGTTTGTGAGGCAGAGAGGTTTCCAGTGGATTGGTGCAGTTTGAGTGCTTGGATTGGAGTGCAGGAATGCTGCTGAACTGTTTGCTTTGTTGTGTCCTTTGCATTCTCTTTCATCCCTGCATGTATTGGAGGGGGAGAGTTGGCAGGTAGCTCTGCATGCTTCTGGAGGAGAGATATCATAAATCCTTATTCTTGGGTGCGAGGATCCTGTGTAGATTGCCTTCAGAGGTATGTTTACTCCGTTTCAGTATGCAGATGTCAAAGGGTCAGGTGTTTCTACATTTTCCGTGGATGAGTGCAGTATGGGAGGTGTGTGTGAGTGGTGAGGTGCAGGTGTGATCCTGTATCACAATTCAGGCAGTCAAAGACAACCAATGTAAAATAAATGTGAAGTGCTTGGTAAATTGGTAATGTTTTACACAAGGAGGAGGGTTGAGGATCCAGCTATTGAAAGTCAAGCGAGAAAGGGTGGTGATTGGCTGTTTGCAGCTTGATCACTCGTACCTCTGAACTGTACAAAATTCCCTTTTTGTGTTGTTTGCAATGGGGTTCTCAGCTCATCAGTGGTGGTGGTTTTGCAGCTGTCCCTCGGTTCGAGATTCATTGGTGGGGTTAGTGTGCCATGCTCAGCTTGAGGTATTAACCTCTGGAAGCTGCAAATGGTTTTCGCGGGCTCTGTGCAGGTCGGTGTCGCTGTTGCCACGCATGCGTGTCATGACCGGCAGGTCTCTCGACTGTGCTGATTTTGGTAGAATGTCCAGGCTGTTTAATTGGGCTGGGAAAATATGCTGCTAACCATACTAATACACTTACTTTGTGTAGGTGTAGTACAATGCTTACATGATTGTTGATGAATCACAGGGATTATTTGATACTAAATGTGAACTTCTAGGTTGTGTCCTGTATTTGTTATTCATTAAGATAAAATTGATAAACATTCATTAGACATGAATGAACTGTTATCATCCTAGTATTATTACTATAATACTATTATCAGTATTTGAAGAATAGTATACACAGTACAAGTGTTAAGACACACTCACAGCTGGCCTCAAACCTTTGACAATGTCACTCAAACATTTAACAGGGAATGGTGCTAAATTAACGTTTGAGTTGAATGGGGGGTTACTGGAGCAACTGCAGAATTATGGGCATTGGTTTTACTGTCGGTGTTAGTGTGCCCGTGGTTAAACAGCGGTGTCTTTTACTTATACAACTGGTAATGAGCACTAGAGTGTGGGGTGTTGATCTGTGGTTCACAGATTACAAAGTTGACATTTTCTCAAGCAGTTTGCACTTTCTTTCCTGACAGGTTTTGTTGTGCCTGCTTCATTCGAGGATGAGGAATGGCATCAGGAAACATGGGACTGTATGAATTTTGATTTTCTTATTGATAATAAGCCAAGAATACCTCTTTTGAGGGGCAGAATAGAAATGGTGCTACCATGCTGATGTCTGCTTGGTCTATCATTGTTTCTTTGAGGGCTGTAGCAAACATAAGGGGAATTAGGAGGAGATGAGGCAGCCATCGGGGTATTTGTGGAGCACATACTAACAGCTGACTAACAACTTTAAGTAGGAAGGTCATAGGATGGTTAGAATAGGCTGGTTTTACTTATAAATAAGATCCTTTAATACATTGATATGATTTAATTCTATTTACCATGGATATCAGTTAAAAATTGATAGGTGGTCTAACACTGACTATGTCGCAGGCCCTTTCAGTGTGGAACTTTGAGGAACATTAACATTTTAAGAACCCAAATGAGGTATGTTCCTTGTAATGAGGCACACTTGAGAGGTATGTTGCAGACTGTGCTCACACAGGCACGGGTAAAGTTAACTGTCAAGGGGGAGGGTTGGGAAGTAATGTTGAAGGATGGGCAAACATTGTGTCTTTTGACATTTATGGTGCTATTGCTGTGGGGTGAGTTAGGGGTGTTATCCAGCTTGGAGGGACATTGGTGGTGACCAGCTGGTGCTTCATGCCCTCATATAGGCGGGGTTGTGATCGCTGTAATTGCAGAGGACATTTTGTGGTTTCACGGGCTTTCACCATGCTGTTGTTCATGGTGCATGCCTGTTGTAACTTGGCCATAGTGGGGGAGGGTAGGGTTGCAAGACATTGGCATTGGATTTTGGTAATATGCTAGGTCTTTGTGGTTCTTTGCTAGTGAGCAGTGCATTAGCCATCCATCGGTAGGTAGGCTCCACTTTCAAAGTATAGTTTTGATTTGCAATATGGGTTTAGTTGTACTGTAATCAACTGGTAGTAAAATTTACATTAGGTATTTGATAGGATTATTAGAAGCTTAGCTTCAGTTATGGCTGCTTTGTCATATGTGTGTTTGGTGGTGGTAGATTCCTTCCCAGGTTGGCAGGTTAGGCTGTCTTTGAAGAGGTCTTCGAATGTGTGTTATGTATTTATATGATTTATATGTCCTCTTTTCTTTCTTGCAGATGGGGGTTTTGGAACGCTGCTGCTATAATTTGGAATCGGTGGGTATAAGGTGGAACCTTCTCTTTACATTTTAGAGGATTTATTTTGTCCTTTTTTTTGTAGATGGTGGTGTGATGAGTACCAGTTGTGGCACTACACAGTGAGTTCACAGATGATGGAAGCAATGGCGAGCGAGGAGATTACACATGGAGAGCTCAGGTGGGCAACAGTTACTGGATGAAGTAAGTGGATTTCAAAGTTGAGTTTTGGTAGAGGATTTACATTGGCAAACAGAGAAGAACAGGCATTTGAGTTTTTGATTTCATGGTTAATTGGTTGTACAATCTGTTTTACTAACCGTTTCAGTATGTTAAATCAATGCTGGAAAGTTGTCCCTGCTTTTGGGCATTTGCATTCAATAGTAAAGGGAGCAACAGCCATTTGGCCATAGGTAAGAGTTTGGGTTCCTGCAGTGGGCTTGATGAGGTTACAGGTAATTAGTTTATTTAGTGCTCATCAAGGCATGTCACTGTGGATGGGGTTCAGGTAGGTGGGGTGGAGTCACAGCAATATTAGGATCATAGGAAGTTATTAGACTACTGGCTCCGGGGTGATTACAAGCTAGACAAGTTCGGATCTTATTTCTGTGGGTAGCTCCTATCACTCTTGTCCAAGGAGATATGACTCATAACATTAAAAAACAGGGGGGGGGGGTGCTGGTATCATACTTTGGTACAGAGTTTTTGGCAAATGCTTGATGGGGTGCCCTTGTCAGTGCATCTATGTTAAGAAATTCTTGGTATGTGTGCACATAGAATTTATTGTTTTTCCTTTCTTTGCAGCTTGCTGAAGTGCAGAAGGCATCATGTAGTGGGCTGAAAGGTGATGTTTTTTGATAGTCTGGATGTTCTTGCCATTGGAATGGGGCACAATGAGAGTATGAAAAGCATGTTAGAGCATTGTGTTCAAGTAGTGGTGGGAGCTGAGCATTGCTTTGGTATGGGGGGCAAGTAAGAAAGAGGTAGGTGGAGGCCAGGGTAAAACTGTTGCCAATGGTTTAGGGAGAGGGTGGAGATCCCACGGGAGGAGTAGTCACAACATTCACAAGAGCACAGAAACTTATTAGGCTAAAGCCTTATGGCTCTTGCAAGCCAGCAGAGTTCAACCTTTGCAGTTGGGGGAAGGGCCAGTGATGTTTTTGACAGGATGATGGACTTTGTTCCTAAAGGGCAGTATCTTTGGGGTGACAAATTTGCCCCTTGAGTAGGTAGTGGTAATGTCACATACCAGATTAAGGTTTTACAGAGTAGCACAAGGACCACTTCACTTGTGGAGTGGGTGAATTTTGTAAGTAGGGTTTTAGGAAGTATGGTAGGTAGGTGGCTGTGTTGGAGTAATTTTAGAAACTAGATGCGTTGTTTACACAGGAGCAAGAAGGTTAAAGAGAGCTTGATTGCAGTATATTGTTCCCGTAGGTCAGGTCTTAGGTTCATAGGTTCATAGGTTCATACTAGGCTATCTGCCCGAGGGCATTTACAAGCCTAGCCCATAGTTTTGTGGCTTACGCCACCCCTTTAGTATGGGGAACTATACCCATTATTTTGCTGTGCCTCTGTTGAGCAGTGACACTGAGGTAATCCCTGGGGTATATCTGCGATCTCCCATCCATTGGTCAAGATTTCTCTTGAACAAGGCCAGCGAGGTGCTCTGCCTCACATATACTGGGATTTTATTCCACAGCATAGGGAGTCTTTGGGTGATGAATCTATCCCTCCAGCACGTCCTATTAATAGCCGTGCTCTTAATTCCTTGGTAGAGGTATAGGTAACACAGAGGAAGAGAGCCTTCAAGGGGAAAGGCCAGGGAAAAGCAGTGGTTAAGGATGGTTAGTAGTTTGAGTGTTCTACCTAGGATGGTTGCTAGGAAGAAGTGAGCGGGGGGGGGTTGAAGTTCTGAGTGGGGTGGCTTAGAGTTCTAGTCGATTGTCATTTAGTAATGAGTGAATTGGGGGTGGTTATGGTTGGGCACGTAGAGTTCTTCATTGCTGGGCATAGGCGAGTTTTCAGGAACTAGGTCAAGGGGTGCTGGTTTTCTGGCAATTAGTGTTAGGTCATGAAAGTTTTGCAGTTAGACTATTTTCTACAATAGGGTTACTGCAAATCCAGAACTGGGTAGTTTGGTGGGCTAAGGTGATATGCTACAGTTGACAGGGTTTTGGGTTAAGACTTGATACCAGTTTTCTTTGACTGGGTGTCGATTTGAGTTCAAGGGGTTATAGTCTGTGGCTTTTGTTGTGACTATAGGTTGTCATTCCGTTCAGGTTGAGTCATGATTAGTGCTTTGAAGGAAGCAGTCTAAAAGGGTGTGTATTCTCTGGCAGTGGATGTTCCGGTGGTACAGTGGGGTCATGGGTAATCCTACTTTAGTTTCATTAGGGTGTGTTTCAGTAATGGTATGTCAAGGTGGGTTTATGATGGGAATCTAAGGTGCTTTACAGATGATGGGTACACTGAATGATGTTTGGCTTAACCCTTCCCTTTATGGGAGGTAGTTGGTTGAACAATTTTGGGTAGAAGGGAGGAGGAACAGCCTGGTCAGACTGGTTGGCAAAGAAGAGGGATAGGAATGCCCTCTTCTGTTCCCCCTCTAGTGTCTGGATTTTCATTTCAAGGATCTGGGGAAAGGAAAATGAGTAGTTGGAGGAAGCTGGCTGAATAGATAAGCAAGCTGAGGGAAGGATGCTGTTTATTTGGTGGAAGGTAATTCACTGAATGGTATGAAGTGAGCTGGGACGCTGCTTCATAAGTAAAGTAAGTGAGCAGAGGTATGGACCCTGCTTACTGTACATGGTGAGTAGGTACGCTGCCCTGATTAACATTACAAGGATATTATGCTGTGTTTAGAATCAACTATATTATGGCTAGTTGTAAATAATGAATTTGGTGAACAAATCTATGTTATGAAAGTTTAATAAAGGTTGTCAAATGTCATTTGGTGTGATGTGTGTTTATTGAAGAGGACTGGGACAATAGTAAATTATACCTTTACTTAGGGCTTTCAAAGTTAACATTACTTCAGTTCTTCCATTCTAAGTGAAAGCAGCTAGGATCTGACAGTCCAGCCATAGGCACTGTAATCTCATAAACTGTCCCCTCACAGTGCATTATCGGGAGGATCTGTCCTCTTGCAGTGCATCATGGGGATGATTTGTCTTTGGAAGAAAAACAAACTATATAAGGATGTCTATCCACAAGAGAGCATGCAGAGATGTACCATATAGACTTATAGTTGTTACTAGGCTAATGACCTGTGGGGCCTTTCTAAGTCTAGCCAAGTTTTCCCAAATGAATAATGATGTCCTGCATGTAAATAGGACATTGAGGGACAGGCAATTATAAGCTACCTCTGTCCATGAGAGTCATGTGTGCCAGGCCGGTGTAAATTTCCTGTTCCCATACATTGGTCTAGGTTGTGGTTAAAGTGAGTAATAGATGAACTCAGATTCACATGGATGTGAAGCCTGTTCCTTAGCAGGAGAAATCTCTGGGAAACATATCTGTTTCTCCAGCAAGTTCCATTTAAGTCAGAGACAACATTCAGGTCCCTAAACCTTGTATTTCTAGTACTCTTCGACTTTTGAATATGTAGGAGATTCATAAGTGCATATAGCTATACTGCGTAGTCCTTAAAGGGTTTTACCTCCCGAATCACCTGAGCCCCAGTTAAATAGTCATACTTTGTTTTGCTATGCCCTCACCACATAAATTTAGATCTGATATTGTTAATCCTCGTTCATTCCTTATGCCTGGGTATCGGTTCCAACCTCGGAACTGAGCTGGCCAACTTCCAAGCTCGCAACAGCCACAAACTCTCGAGCTAAACTCTTACCCACAATTCCCCTCTCCCTGTTACCCCAGATTTAATTTGCCACGTCGCTATTCAGTCATGTCAAGTCACTTCTCTTGAGCTAAGTAAACTTCTTTGATAATACTTTATCATATTGCACTTATTCTCTGTTCTAAATTTGTTGAATATTTATCTCTTACCCTATCGCATCTAGAAGCTCTTTTTGTTTTTTTTTCAAGCCCTTCTCTCTTCTTACCGTGAGATAACTCTTTTACCATCGTTGGTAAATTCTTTCCTGCTTTACCTTTGGGTATTTCTTGTACCATTGTTGGTACCTTCTTCCTTCCTTTTCTTTCTTCCTCATGGCAGAGAAAAAAGGTAGTCCGGGATTTAAAAGATGTGTGGATTGACAGCATAAATTGCTTATTTTGGATGCACATGCATTATGTGTTTACTGTTTGGGTGTGCCTCACTTGACTGTTGACCCGCCTTGCAGGATTTGTGCTAATTTCTTTAATAGGACTTTGGTGAAGAGGAAAAATAAGCTGATTTTAAAGGGACTACTTAAATCTTCCTTTTCAGAGGCTGTTTCTGGGGTGGAGGCTTCAACCCCTCCTAGTTCTCATAAGAAGAGATGTACACAAGAAGGTCAAGTCTCTCCTTTTGGGGACAACCAGGAACCGAGACCTAAGAAGGCCAAACTTTCTAGTTCAGATTTGACTTCCTCGGCCCCAAGGCTTTCGGTGTCTAGATCTTTGGCACCACCCATTACTTCAGCACCAAGTTTTGTGCCCTATACCCCATCGGAACTGAGGGCCCCTCAGTTCAGACTTCCTTATCGGCACCAACTTTTTCCTTGATGCAGACCTTTCTGGCATCAATGACTGTTCTGACGCCAGCTTCTGCTTTGACTCAGACTATTTTCACACCATCGACTGTTCTCTCAGTACCGACTACCTCGTTTTCCACACAGACTCTTTTAGCACCTTCCATAGTGCTAACTACCACTTCAGCACCGACTTCGTTGGTGCAGACCTTACCTTCAGCACTGATGATCTTCTTGGTGCAGACACCAGTAGTACAAGCCTTTACTTCTCCACTGTTTTTGGTGCAGATGCCTATTTTAGCACCGTCTAAAGACCCCTTTGTGGGCATCGAGTTTCCTGCATCCTTAAATAGACCTGACTCCCCTTCAGCTATGTCTGTGAGCTCCACTAAAATCCTCTCAGAACATGATGCGGTGCACCTTGCGGATCAATTGCTTTTGACCAGAGGTATCCAACCCTCCAGGAACTACTCTTCCTTTGGAGGTGATCACCCTTCTCCAAGGACTCCTACTTATTCTCCTCCTTCATTACCTTTGAAGCCTCCTATTGTAGCACAGTCTTCCCTCTCTTCGGCTCCTTTCATGGACCTCACTAAGGAGTCACAATTGCCTTTGTGGCAAGAGAGACTTGTCACTCCAGTCACTGCTTTGGATGCTAGCTGTGACATGCGTACTCCTGTTTTTCACAGCCATACAGGGACTTTGAGTCGGTGGACTGATTTGCTAGAGTGGGGTGTGACCTCCTTGGGTGGACCAGCCTTCCAACTCATGGAGAAGGCTCTCATGTCTGTTGGTGATCCTGTGCTATCAATGTCCCCGTCCTCCTCTGGACCACAATTTACACAAGACACCTCTGAAGGACACCGGGTACAAGGGCCTCAGGACACACTCCCACTAGAGGAGTCCCCAGGTCCCTGATAACCTCTTCTGTGCTTAATGGATTGCCACCTATATGGTAGCTTGGGGTTACCTTGTTTTTCCCGAAGGGTATGACTATACATTTTTTGGCATTTAACTTCAGGCCATGGCTCTGGCACCAGTTATCAGTTTCCGTGAGACCCCTCTGAAGGATATCTGTGTCTGATGTACTTTCCACTATGGTGCCCAGTTTGCAGTCATCTGCAAACTTTGTCAGCCATAGTCCTCCTATGTTTGCCTGTACTTCTAAGAAGTAGATGCCGAACAACAGGGGGCCAAGGACTGAGCCCTATGGGACCCCACTTGTGACCGGTTTGGGAATTCATGTGGAGAAGTAGGGTATTTTCGTGGGCAATTTGGATAATTTTGTCTTGGAGTCAACCTCTTCCAGTAATGTATGGTGGTTGGCGGTTGTTCTGCTGTCCATTTTTGTCCCCATGTTACTTGGTAGTTGTCAATTTGTTGGGCCCTGCTGAAGTTGGAGTTCCCTTGTGTGTTTTTTTTTTTTTTTTTTTTGTGAGTGGGGTTTGTGAGGCAGAGAGGTTTCCAGTGGATTGGTGCAGTTTGAGTGCTTGGATTGGAGTGCAGGAATGCTGCTGAACTGTTTGCTTTGTTGTGTCCTTTGCATTCTCTTTCATCCCTGCATGTATTGGAGGGGGAGAGTTGGCAGGTAGCTCTGCATGCTTCTGGAGGGAGAGATATCATAAATCCTTATTCTTGGGTGCGAGGATCCTGTGTAGATTGCCTTCAGAGGTATGTTTACTCCGTTTCAGTATGCAGATGTCAAAGGGTCAGGTGTTTCTACATTTTCCGTGGATGAGTGCAGTATGGGAGGTGTGTGTGAGTGGTGAGGTGCAGGTGTGATCCTGTATCACAATTCAGGCAGTCAAAGACAACCAATGTAAAATAAATGTGAAGTGCTTGGTAAATTGGTAATGTTTTACACAAGGAGGAGGGTTGAGGATCCAGCTATTGAAAGTCAAGCGAGAAAGGGTGGTGATTGGCTGTTTGCAGCTTGATCACTCGTACCTCTGAACTGTACAAAATTCCCTTTTTTGGTTGTTTGCAATGGGGTTCTCGGCTCATCAGTGGTGGTGGTTTTGTAGCTGTCCCTCGGTTCGAGATTCATTGGTGGGGTTAGTGTGCCATGCTCAGCTTGAGGTATTAACCTCAGGAAGCTGCAAATGGTTTTCACGGGCTCTGTGCAAGTCGGTGTGGCTGTTGCCACGCATGCGTGTCATGACCGGCAGGTCTCTCGAACTGTGCTGATTTCGGTAGAATGTCCAGGCTGTTTAATGGGGCTGGGAAAATATGCTGCTAACCATACTAATACACTTACTTTGTGTAGGTGTAGTACAATGCTTACATGATTGTTGATGAATCACAGGGATTATTTGATACTAAATGTGAACTTCTAGGTTGTGTCCTGTATTTGTTATTCATTAAGATAAAATTGATAAACATTCATTAGACATGAATGAACTGTTATCATCCTAGTATTATTACTATAATACTATTATCAGTATTTGAAGAATAGTATACACAGTACAAGTGTTAAGACACACTCACAGCTGGCCTCAAACCTTTGACAATGTCACTCAAACATTTAACAGGGAATGGTGCTAAATTAACGTCTGAGTTGAATGGGGGGTTACTGGAGCAACTGCAGAATTCTGGGCATTGGTTTTACTGTCGGTGTTAGTGTGCCCGTGGTTAAACAGCGGTGTCTTTTACTTATACAACTGGTAATGAGCACTAGAGTGTGGGGTGTTGATCTGTGGTTCACAGATTACAAAGTTGACATTTTCTCAAGCAGTTTGCACTTTCTTTCCTGACAGGTTTTGTTGTGCCTGCTTCATTCGAGGATGAGGAATGGCATCAGGAAACATGGGACTGTATGAATTTTGATTTTCTTATTGATAATAAGCCAAGAATACCTCTTTTGAGGGGCAGAATAGAAATGGTGCTACCATGCTGATGTCTGCTTGGTCTATCATTGTTTCTTTGAGGGCTGTAGCAAACATAAGGGGAATTAGGAGGAGATGAGGCAGCCATCGGGGTCTTTGTGGAGCACATACTAACAGCTGACTAACAACTTTAAGTAGGAAGGTCATAGGAAGGTTAGAATAGGCTGGTTTTACTTATAAATAAGATCCTTTAATAAATTGATATGATTTAATTCTATTTACCATGGATATCAGTTAAAAATTGATAGGTGGCCTAACACTGACTATGTCGCAGGCCCTTTCAGTGTGGAACTTTGAGGAACATTAACATTTTAAGAACCCAAATGAGGTATGTTCCTTGTAATGAGGCACACTTGAGAGGTATGTTGCAGACTGTGCTCACACAGGCACAGGTAAAGTTAACTGTCAAGGGGGAGGGTTGGGAAGTAATGTTGAAGGATGGGCAAACATCGTGTCTTTTGACATTTATGGTGCTATTGCTGTGGGGTGAGTTAGGGGTGTTATCCAGCTTGGAGGGACATTGGTGGTGACCAGCTGGGGCTTCATGCCCTCATATAGGTGGGGTTGTGAACGCTGTAATTGCAGAGGACATTTTGTGGTTTCACGGGCTTTCACCATGCTGTTGTTCATGGTGCATGCCTGTTGTAACTTGGCCATAGTGGGGGAGGGTAGGGTTGCAAGACATTGGCATTGGATTTTGGTAATATGCTAGGTCTTCGTGGTTCTTTGCTAGTGAGCACTGCATTAGCCATCCATCGGTAGGTAGGCTCCACTTTCAAAGTATAGTTTTGATTTGCAATATGGGTTTAGTTGTACTGTAATCAACTGGTAGTAAAATTTACATTAGGTATTTGATAGGATTATTAGAAGCTTAGCTTCAGTTATGGCTGCTTTGTCATATGTGTGTTTGGTGGTGGTAGATTCCTTCCCAGGTTGGCAGGTTAGGCTGTCTTTGAAGAGGTCTTCGAATGTGTGTTATGTATTTATATGATTTATATGTCCTCTTTTCTTTCTTGCAGATGGGGGTTTTGGAACGCTGCTGCTATAATTTGGAATCGGTGGGTATAAGGTGGAACCTTCTCTTTACATTTTAGAGGATTTATTTTGTCCTTTTTTTTTGTAGATGGTGGTGTGATGAGTACCAGTTGTGGCACTACACAGTGAGTTCACAGATGATGGAAGCAATGGCGAGCGAGGAGATTACACATGGAGAGCTCAGGTGGGCAACAGTTACTGGATGAAGTAAGTGGATTTCAAAGTTGAGTTTTGGTAGAGGATTTACATTGGCAGCCAGAGAAGAACAGGCATTTGAGTTTTTGATTTCATGGTTAATTGGTTGTACAATCTGTTTTACTAACCGTTTCAGTATGTTAAATCAATGCTGGAAAGTTGTCCCTGCTTTTGGGCATTTGCATTCAATAGTAAAGGGAGCAACAGCCATTTGGCCATAGGTAAGAGTTTGGGTTCCTGCAGTGGGCTTGATGAGGTTACAGGTAATTTGTTTATTTAGTGCTCATCAAGGCATGTCACTGTGGATGGGCTTCAGGTAGGTGGGGTGGAGTCACAGCAATATTAGGATCATAGGAAGTTATTAGACTACTGGCTCTGGGGTGATTACAATCTAGACAAGTTCGGATCTTATTTCTGTGGGTAGCTCCTATCACTCTTGTCCAAGGAGATATGACTCATAACATTAAAAAACAGGGGGGGGGGTGCTGGTACCATACTTTGGTACAGAGTTTTTGGCAAATGCTTGATGGGGTGCCCTTGTCAGTGCATCTATGTTAAGAAATTCTTGGTATGTGTGCACATAGAATTTATTGTTTTTCCTTTCTTTGCAGATTGCTGAAGTGCAGAAGGCATCATGTAGTGGGCTGAAAGGTGATGCTTTTTGATAGTCTGGATGTTCTTGCCATTGGAATGGAGCACAATGAGAGTATGAGTAATCATCTTATTAAAGCATGTTAGAGCATTGTGTTCAAGTAGTGGTGGGAGATGAGCATTGCTTTGGTATGGGGGGCAAGTAAGAAAGAGGTAGGTGGAGGCCAGGGTAAAACTGTTGCCGATGGTTTAGGGAGAGGGTGGAGATCTCACGGGAGGAGTAGTCACAACATTCACAAGAGCACAGAAACTTATTAGGCTAAAGCCTTATGGCTCTTGCAAGCCAGCAGAGTTCAACCTTTGCAGTTGGGGGAAGGGCCAGTGATGTTTTTGACAGGATGATGGACTTTGTTCCTGAAGGGCGGTATCTTTGGGGTGACAAATTTGCCCCTTGAGTAGGTAGTGGTAATGTCACATACCAGATTAAGGTTTTACAGAGTAGCACAAGGACCACTTCACTTGTGGAGTGGGTGAATTTTGTAAGTAGGGTTTTAGGAAGTATGGTAGGTAGGTGGCTGTGTTGGGGTAATTTTAGAAACTAGATGCGTTGTTTACACAGGAGCAAGAAGGTTAAAGAGAGCTTGATTGCAGTATATTGCTCCCGTAGGTCAGGTCTTAATTCCTTGGTAGAGGTATAAGTAACATAGAGGAAGAGAGCCTTCAAGGGGAAAGGCCAGGGAAAAGCAGTGGTTAAGGATGGTTAGTAGTTTGAGTGTTCTAGCTAGGATGGTTGCTAGGAGGAAGTGAGCGGGGGGGGGGTTTGAAGTTCTGAGTGGGGTGGCTTGGAGTTCTAGTCGATTGTCATTTAGTAATGAGTGAATTGGGGGTGGTTATGGTTGGGCACGTAGAGTTCTTCATTGCTGGGCATAGGCGAGTTTTCAGGAACTAGGTCAAGGGGTGCTGGTTTTCTGGCAATTAGTGTTAGGTCATTAAAGTTTTGCAGTTAGACTATTTTCTACAATAGGGTTACTGCAAATCCAGAACTGGGTAGTTTGGTGGGCTAAGGTGATATGCTGCAGTTGACAGGGTTTTGGGTTAAGACTTGATACCAGTTTTCTTTGACTGGGTGTCGATTTGAGTTCAAGGGGTTATAGTCTATGGCTTTTGTTGTGACTATAGGTTGTCATTCCGTTCAGGTTGAGTCATGATTAGTGCTTTGAAGGAAGCAGTCTAAAAGGGTGTGTATTCTCTGGCAGTGGATGTTCCGGTGGTACAGTGGGGTCATGGGTAATCCTACTTTAGTTTCATTAGGGTGTATTTCAGTAATGGTATGTCAAGGTGGGTTTATGACAGGAATCTAAGGTGCTTTACAGATGATGGGTACACTGAATGATGTTTGGCTTAACCCTTCCCTTTATGGGAGGTAGTTGGTTGAGCAATTTTGGGTAGAAGGGAGGAGGAACAGCCTGGTCAGACTGGTTGGCAGAGAAGAGGGATAGGCTTGCCCTCTTCTGTCCCCCCTCTGGTGTCTGGATTTTCATTTCAAGGATCTGGGGAAAGGAAAATGAGTAGTTGGAGGAAGCTGGCTGAATAGATAAGCAAGCTGAGGGAAGGATGCTGCTTATTTGGTGGAAGGTAATTCACTGAATGGTATGAAGTGAGCTGGGACGCTGCTTCATAAGTAAAGTAAGTGAGCAGAGGTATGGACCCTGCTTACTGTACATGGTGAGTAGGTACGCTGCCCTGATTAACATTACAAGGATGTTATGCTGTGTTTAGAATCAACTATATTATGGCTAGTTGTAAATAATGAATTTGGTGAACAAATCTATGTTATGAAAGTTTAATAAAGGTTGTCAAATGTCATTTGGTGTGATGTGTGTTTATTGAAGAGGACCGGGACAATAGTAAATTATACCTTTACTTAGGGCTTTCAAAGTTAACATTACTTCAGTTCTTCCATTCTAAGTGAAAGCAGCTAGGATCTGACAGTCCAGCCATAGGCACTGTAATCTCATAAACTGTCCCCTCACAGTGCATTATCGGGAGGATCTGTCCTCTTGCAGTGCATCATGGGGATGATTTGTCTTTGGAAGAAAAACAAACTATATAAGGATGTCTATCCACAGGAGAGCATGCAGAGTTATGTACCATATAGATTTATAGTTGTTACTAGGCTAATGACCTGTGGGGCCTTTCTAAGTCCAGCCAAGTTTTCCCAAAAGAATAATGATGTCCTGCATCTAAATAAGCCATTGAGGGACAGGCAATTATACGTTACCTCTGTCCATGAGAGTCATGGGTGCCAGGCCCGGTGTAAATTTCCTATTCCCATACACTGATCTAGGTTGTGGTTAAAGTGAGTAATAGATGAACTCAGATTCACATGGATGTGAAGCCTGTTCCTTAGCAGGAGAAATCTCTGGGAAACATATCTGTTTCTCCAGCAAGTTCCATTTAAGTCAGAGACAACATTCAGGTCCCTAAACCTTGTATTTCTAGTACTCTTCGACTTTTGAATATGTAGGAGATTCATAAGTGCATATAGCTATACTGCGTAGTCCTTAAAGGGTTTTACTTCCCGAATCACCTGAGCCCCAGTTAAATAGTCATACTTTGTTTTGCTATGCCCTCACCACATAAATTTAGATCTGATATTGTTAATCCTCATTCATTCCTTATGCCTGGATATTGGTTCCAACCTCGGAACTGAGATGGCCATCTTCCAAGCTCGCAACAGCCACAAACTCTCGAGCTAAACTCTTACCCACAATTCCCCTCTCCCTGTTACCCCAGATTTAATTTGCCACGTCGCTATTCAGTCATGTCAAGCCACTTCTCTTGAGCTAAGTAAACTTCTTTGATAATACTTTATCATATTGCACTTATTCTCTGTTCTAAATTTGTTGAATATTTATCTCTTACCCTATCGCATCTAGAAACTCTTTTTGTTTTTTTTTTCAAGCCCTTCTCTCTTCTTACCGTGAGATAACTCTTTTACCATCGTTGGTAAATTCTTTCCTGCTTTACCTTTGGGTATTTCTTGTATCATTGTTGGTACTTTCTTCCTTCCTTTTCACCAAGTGCATGGCAGCCATTGCAGCTCACCTGCGACTGCAAGGAATTCGGGCATTTCCATACCTAGACGACTGTCTCATCACTGCCCCCACCAGACATCTATTGGAAAAAGCCTTAGCATACTCTCTTCACACTGCAGAAAGGTTAGGCATAACTATAAACTGGCAAAAATCCAACCTATCCCCATCCCAATCCATAGAATTCATTGGGGTCCTGTTGGATACAAAGAACTGCATGGCATCGATTCTGGAATACAGAATTTTAAGAATAAAACAACTCATACCCATCCTCTCAAGGGTAAGATCGACAGCACATTCTGTTCTCCAGCTGTTGGGTTCCATGGCAGCTTCCATCACCACTGTCCCCCTTGTGAGGTTTCACATGAGGCTTTTACAATGGTTACTACTCCCCAGTGGTACCCTTTTCAGTTTCCTCTCATTCCAGATTTGGGTGACTCAGAGATGCAAACAAGACTTGATTTGGTGGATATTGCAGAACCCATTGCAATGGTCTTGCTCCTTCACACCCCAACAGCCCAAAGCCACAGTGACCAAGGATGCTTCCTTGATGGGGTGGGGGATCTTTTTCAGGGGAAGATGGTCCAAGGCACATGGTCGGACCTAAAGGCTCATCTGCATATAAATGTTCTAGAACTGAGGGCGGTGCTTCTAGCGCTGCAAGCATTTCATCCCCTCCTTCCGTCAGGGATGATCGCAATACAATCGGACAACATGGCTGTAATCTGGTACATCAACAAACAAGGCGGAACCAAATCCTACCCACTCTGTCGGGAGGCCATGGGGATATGGCACTGGGTGATGGCTACCAACCACTTGCTTTTAGCAATGCACATTTGCGGGAGTTCCAACGTGTTAGCAGACAGATTGAGCAGGTGCATTCTGCAACCACAGGAGTGGTCTCGGAATCCTGTTGTAGTGGCAGACATTTTCAATCACTGGGGTTTCCCTTGCTGCAACCTTTTTGCATCCCCAACCAACTAGAAGTGCAGTGATTATTTTGCCCTGATTCCCCCTCGGGGACATTCACCCAGGGACACTCTAGTCCATGATTAGCCCTCGGGTTTGCTTTGTGCCTTTCCCCCTCTCCCTCTCATTCCCCAATTCCTAAAGAAAGCTCGCCAGTTGAAGAGCAAGATAATCCTCATTGCACCATATTGGCCTCGGCAAATTTGGTTCCCCTTCTTACGGTCTCACCTGCTAGATCAACCTTGGATTCTCGATCCAACTCCGGATTTGAACTCCCATCCACAGAACCTGATTCACCTCAACCTGAACAGCCTGAAGCTCACAGCTTGGTTCCTCCACTTCCAGTGATTGCCAGGCAGACTGATCTTTCTTCCCCAGTACGTGACATTCTTATTGCATCTCATAAGTCTTTCACCAGAACTACTTATCTCAGCAAGTGGAAAAGGTTTACCATTTTGCTGAAGGAAAAAGAGATAGACCCTTTTTCAGCATCAGTACCGGTAGTACTGGAGTACCTGTCCAGTTTATTCCAATCTGGCCTATCTGCTTCTACCATTCGAGTTCATTTGGCCACAATATCTAATTTTCACAATGGTGTCCATGACTCTTCTCTTATGTCATACAAATTATGCAAGACTTTTCTAAAAGGCATTAATCATTTGAAATCCCCTTTTAGAGAATCTAGCCAGCCATGGGATCTGTCTTTAGACCTGCAAGCATTGACTGTGGCTCCCTTTGAACCAGCTTTTTCATGTGACCTCAAGTTTCTTTCTTGGAAAACTTTGTTCTTGGTAGCCATTACTTCGGCCAAACATATCTCTGAACTTCAAGCTCTATGCATCAAACAGCCTTATTTAATCTTTCATAAAGCTAGAGTGTCATTTGAGAACTAATCCTTCCTTCCTACCAAAAGTGATCTCTGAAATGTCCATTAACCAATTCATTGAATTGCCAGTTTTCTTTCCCAATCATTATAACAGAGGAGAGTATTGTTCACATATCCTTGACATTCACAGGCAAATTCATTTCTATCTGGACAGAACTAAGGCTTCTCACAAATCAGATCAACTGTTCCTGGCCTATTCTGGTCCTAGACTTGGATGTGCTGTTTCTAAGGTCACATTGGCTAAATGGTTAAAAGACTGTGTAACATTTATTTTCAAAACTCATGATATTCCTTTGACTACAGCAGTTAGGGCTCATTCCACTAGGTCGGACGCTACCTCTGCTGCTTTTCATGCTAGAGCTTCTTTACCTGACATTTGTGCAGCTGCAACTTGGGCTAGACCCCATACCTTCATCAGCCATTACAAATTGGATTTGGCCTCCAGAAGAAGAGTGTCCTTTGGTTCAGTGGTGCTCAGGAATGTCCTTCCATGAGAGCCTCCCAGGAATAAAGGGAGTTGAGGACTCTGTCCCAGGCGTAAGGAATGAATGAGGATTAACAATATCAGATAAAGAAGTTATGCTTACCATAACGTTCCATCTGTATTGTTGATCCTCGTTCAGTCATTACGACCCTCCCTCCTTCCCCCTCCTCAGGCTTATAGTGGATCTCATCATCCTGTTCCATTAGGTTCTTTGACCAGAGGTAGCCTCTACTTCCTTTGACTTGCAAACTCAATCTGGGGTAACAGGAAGAGGGGAATTGTGGGTAAGTGTTTAGCTCGAGAGTTTGTGGCTGTCATGAGCTTGGAAGATGGCCGGCTTGGTTCCGAGGTTGGAACTGATACCCAGGCGTAATGACTGAAGGAGGATCAACAATACAGATGGAATGTTATGGTAAGCCATAACTTCTTTTTTTCCGAACATGAACATTAACTTTCATATTACTATTGTAGGCTCATATGACTAACTTTGCTAAACAAGAGTGGAGTATCTACTGGTTTGTGTTACTGGCTATGGGCTTATTTAATTATAAATCTTCCAGATATCAGCAAAAAGGCATCTGTTTCACTGGGCATGTACAATATACAGATACTAAAGAAGTAGGAACGTAAAATACATCCTTGCGGAACCCCAGTTCCATAACCTAAACTTTTGTCAGTTTAACTTGTAGCAGACATACCAAACTATCTTGCTAAGAAATGTAACAATCCAGGTTAGTGTACTAGAAAGATCTATTCTAAATAACTTGCTTTACAACAACCTTAGTGTTGTCAAAAGAGCCTTTTCTTATAAACAAATTTAACAATTGCTGATTACCTGAGCTTGATTAAAGTTGGCTTTAAAAATAAGTTGTGATGTTACAACTTCATATCTCAGTGTTCTTAGATCTGTCTATGACTTCTCTGACAGCTGTTCTTGCAGAATCCATTTTCTTTTACAGACCAAAAATATCGTCCATATAAAAGCTAATATCCTTACCCTTTATGATGTTTCTCTTCTCATGAAGCTTAGATGGGCTGAAGCCATATGCATCCACAAAGGAGTCATTAAAAGGACAAGCAATTATATTTCCTTCCCTATAAATCATACCACCATACTTGAGAGATCAGCAGGACCTAGCCTCCTTTCTTCTCATTAGATGTTTTAAAAAGGCTTTCTTATTATCTTCTACATTTTTAATAAGATATCTGATGTTGTCCTTTCATTCTTCCTCACTATTGAGTTACAGATCCGACCATCGGATCCAAATCAGCTGCAATCTATAGACTTAGATCCTAATCTTGAACTCCTCCCTTTACCCATAAAGCTGTACAGCCTCTACTGCCTCCCCAGATTTCATTTGCCACCAGAAGTGGTAGATGGAAACTTCCGACATCTCGAGCTTTAAGGAGTTTAGTTTTTCTATTTTTTATCTCCTTTATCTAGTTTTGTTCTTTGTTGATGGTTCCTTCATCCCTCTTGATGTCTGATCTCTAGTTTGTGGTTTCCATCAGTTATTCTTGTCTCCTGTATATCACTGATGTCTTTCTGGCTGATAGCTAATCTTTGATAATTGGCAGTCTCAGGCATTATGTTTTTTGGATGTAGATTGTCAGGTTTAATTGTTTATTTGTCACTGTCGTGCAGTGGAAGTTTTCTTTCTCTCAACCGGGTTTTCTCTATCTTTTACTTACTGAGAATGCAGCTATTGTTTGTCCCTGTGGTGGATTCCCAGTCCAGTGCTTCTTTTTCCCACTTTGCCTTCTACAGCTCTGGGACACTGAGCTGTGAGTGGCTTGTTCAGGACAGGTGGCAGAGAATTTTGGTCTGGAGATTAAAGTACAGGTGTTTAGTTATCTCTGTTTGATAGTTGCTGTATCATATAAGAGTGCCATCCACATGGAGTCCCTTCTCTTTGGGGTGTGTCATGAACGGATGTATTTTGTGAGCAGCATACCTCTCTAATTTCCAGTTTTTGGCTCATATGTTTGGTCTGTTCATCTAAAATTTCTGATTTTCTGGTGCATCACTAGATAATGACATACTTCGTGGTTTCAGAATTTATATCCTTCAGAAATGTAGGTTAAACAAACTTTAGTTTATAAGAACAAGATTTCAAAAAAAAATGTGTACCTGTTTCTGAGGTTTTATTCCTCTTTTTTTGTCCAGTTTTCTTGCACTAAGAGGTTGAGAGGTATGATGGGTGGCCTGTGGTCACTTCAGGGGCTTCTTCCCCTCCAAACTATTACAGAACCTTTAGATGGGATTGCCTTGTATGAATCCTGTTTTATTGTTGTTTCCTTGTTATTCACTGAGTTCTGCTCCCTGTTATGCATTCCTTTCAGTGTGTCTGGATTGATGCCTCTTATTTCAGTTGCTTTAGAGGGCTCAGCACTGAGAAGAAGTGGTGGATGATGCCATGATGAGAGCGGGGGTCTTGTTTTCAGATAGTTTTTTTTTTTTTATTGCTGCTGGCTAATCTTTCTCTCTCATTCCCTAAAAAAAAAAAAAAAAAAATTGCAGACAGTTTGAAACAGCTGTTCAACCTGTTTGGAGTATTGCTGGTTTCTATTGGGGCTCAACCCCCACTTTAAATAAACAGGATAACAAACACTAGGATCTCGGATATAATGCCTCGGGTACAAATTTTCCTAGAGCCTCCTTCAGATCCAAAGTTCCCCCTCAGATGTGACAGGTTCACTCACATGGTCATCAGCTGGTTTGAGTTTGTTTAAGAGACATTTTATATAGGATGTGGGCACAGGTTTGAAGGTGAAAGTAGATGTGATGATATGTGGCCATTGGACAGGTTTGGGATAAGATGTTGAGGAATCCTTGATTACAGATACTACACTACCTATGAAATAATCAAGTTGTATTGTGCTTTCAAGTGATATCATATGGGGAAAGGGGTTAGGATTGAATGTATGGCCAGGATGCAAGATTTTTTTAATGATGTCCATTTTTTTAGGGTTGTTTTACTATTAGTCTGATAGCTATTATGCTATAGTGTTTTGCCTTCATTAATTTGTTTTTAGTATGATTGCAAAGCATTTTGAAGTTTCCAAGATATTGAGGTGTTTTATATTTTTGCCATTCTTTGCATGCTTTTCTCTATCCTGCATTAATACTCTGCTCTTTCTGGACAGCCAGAGTTCATTACTTGTTTTTAGTCTCTTCATTCTAAGAAATGCAAGGCTATTTAGGATATTCAGGAAAGTTGTATTGAATTAATTTACAGCATCATCCAGGTGGAGGATTTCTAAGAAGTTCCAGTTAATAGATGATAGGTTAGTAATGAACATTTCTAGGTTACATGTTGTTTTATAAACCTGCTGTCTACATGGATATGTGAGATGTCTGGTTGTACAGACTGGGAGATGATCAGTGAGACAGTCAGACATTGTACCTTAGTTTGTGTATTTGCTGTGGTCCAAACCTAGATCCAGTGTAATAGGGAATTTGATGTCCTGCTATAATGTGTGTGGTTATTAACTAGTTGTGTGAAACCAAATAAGTTTATCCTTGATGTAGGGGGTTAGTTTATGTCCAGCCAACTAACATTCACTTCACTAGTAGTATTATTTCTTGTGGAATTGTTCTGGATATCCAGTGTAGGATATCTTCCAAAATATCTGGATTGTCACCAGGAGGGATGTAAAGAACAGTAATACATACTTGTTTAAAGTTGTTTATTTCAAGAAAGTTACAAGAAGCTCTGCTTTTTTTGAATTTTGTTATTGGTTTGTTGTAGGGGGAAATGTGGTAGTATTTGGGAAATATTATGGCAATACCAACACCTTTCCTTTTTATTTGGTCATTATGGATGATATTGTAGATGGACAATGTAATTTCAGAGTCTTTTATGCTGGGTTTAAGCAAAGTTTCAGTTACAGTGAGAATATCAGGTTTGTGTTGAGTATGTTCATAGGTTCATAGGTGTGTACTAGGCTAATGGCCCTGGAGCCTTTACAAGCCTAGCCCATAGATGTGCCCTGGCATCATGCCACCCGATGTTAGTTCCCAGTGCCTCTATCAAGTAGACCCACTGGAGTGATCCCAGGGGTGAACTTTCTATTACCAATCCACTCATCAAGATTTCTGTTAAAGAGGGACAGCGAGGTGGTCTGCTTGACATGTATGGGAAATCTATTCCAGAGCATGAGCAGTCTCTGGGTGAGGAACACGTCCCTCCAGCATGTTCTGTTGATTGCAGTAATGAGGTTGGGGTCTCTGGGGCGTGTGGTGTGGAGGGATTGGGATTTCTTTAGATGTAGCATTTCTAACAGATCTGGGTCAGACATGGCTTTGTAAGTTAAGCAGAGATTGCTTCTAGGTAGGCAATATGAGACAGAGAATAGCTGGAGTCTTTTGAGTCTGTCCATGTAGGACATGTGTTTAATGTCTAGGATTCTCTTTGTGAGTTACTTCTGTGGTGTTTCCAGCTGATGCAGGTGTCTAGTGAAGTACATGCCAAATGGGACATTATACTCAATGATTGGTCTAATGCGGGAAGAGTAGAGAGAGACAATGACCTCTTTCTTCCTAGATGCAAAACCCTTGGTAATGAGATGTGCCAAATAGAAGAACTTTCTGACCACAGTGGCAATGTGGTGGTCGAAGGAGAGGTTGCTGTCAGCCTTCTTCCTCAGATCTCTTATAACGCCTTCAGTGTTCAGTGGGCTTTCATCGATGTGGTAATTAGTGGGAACTGAGTTTTTACCAAAGGGGATGAGGACGCATTTTGTTTGTCATTAAGCTTAAGGCCATGGTTTCAACATCAGTCATTGGTCTCAGTGAGGCCTATCTGTAGGATGTCTGCATACTTGGGGAGTTAACAGTGGCTCCCCGCCTGCAGTCATCTGTGAACTTGTTTCACCACAGTCCCTTTATGTTGGCCTGGACTTCTGAGAAGTAGATGTCGAACAGGAAAGGATCTAGGACCAATTCCTGTGGGACTCTACTCATGACTGGTTGGCAGTCTGACTTGGAGTCTGCTACTTTCACATTGTGTGTTCTATCTGTGAGCCAATTTGCAACCCACCTGGTGATATAGAGGTTGATGCCTAGTTTTGAGTCAGGAATGGTATCAAAGGCCTTGGCCAAATTGTGGTAGGCTGTACGCACTGCCTTACCTTCATCCACAGCCCTGGTGACTGATTCAAAGAAGCCAACCAGATTAAGCAGGCATGATCTCCCTTTCACAAGGCCAAATTGCGTGGGGTCTAGAGTTTGGAGATTTCCTATACCTTTGTTAATCAGGTCCATGGTGATGTGCTCCATAGCTTTGCATATCAGATTCTTCCAGCTAATGGGGTGATAATTCCCAGGGTCTGTAGTCTCTCCCCTTTATGGAGAGGGATGACTGTAGCAGTGCACCATTTGGTATGGACAAAGCCTGAGGTGAAGCTGTGACTGAACAGATCATACAGATGTTGTGCCAGTTCACTTTGTAGTTCATGTAGAACACAGCCAGGGATATTTTTTGGTCCCATGGAAGTTGTATTCTTGGTTTGGACAATGCAGCTTTAACCTGTGCTGCAGTAATGCTGGGTACCTGGTATTCTTCTGGTATTGTGATTGGTCCTTTGGGGGGAGAGGGGTAAAGTTGGCACTGAATCTATCAGTCAGTATGTTGGCAATATCTGTTGGCTCAGTATAGGAGGTACCTTTGTGCAGTAACTCAGAGCAAATCTAGGTATTGCTGTGGAGGTTCTTGATATAACTATAGAAGGTTTTGTGATTGTTTTTAGTGTCTGCCACACTTCTGCCTTCACAGCTGGCTTTAGAGGTTTGATGAGGGATCTCAACATTTTGTTGAGGCCAATAAAGGAGTTTTTCCAGTGTTGAGACTTCACCTTTTTCTGCAACAGTTTCTTCCTTCTGTTGTAGAGTTTATTAATGGCAGGGGACCACTGGATTGGCTTCTTTTTTGGGGGGAGGAGAGTGTCTTGGTTCTGTTGAGTATGGCTAGTTCCATGCATTTATGTACAGGTTTGTACAGTGCAGTGGTGTATGATTTGGCAGTCATGCAGCTATTTTCCATTGGCATGGATGTTGTGAAGTTATCCACCTCTGTTTTTAGGAGCCCAAAGTCAGATTTGGAGAAGTTTTTCATGGCGGTTACCTTTCGGGGGGTGTGGGTGAGATGTGGATTTCCATGGTGATTAGTTTGTGATTGGATCTGACCAGGGAATGACTGACTATTGGTGTAGTGCAATGGTCACCTATGTTAGTAATAACCAGGTCAAGGATGTTGCTTCCTCTAGTGGGGGTCAGAATGAGTTGGTCCAGGGCATTGGAACTGATGAATTTCAGGAAGTGTTGATCCAGTGTATTGGTGCTTGAGTAGTTTCCCCAGTTGATAGAGGGATAGCTGAAGTCTCCTAGTATGAGAGTGTTTGGTTGGACCTTGATAGATTCCAGGGTGCTTAGGAACATGGAGTGAGAGTCTAGGGACATGGTTGGGGACCTATAGCAGGCTATGACCTGGATTGTTGTCTTACTCAATGTTAGTTGTACCTAAAGTATCTCAGATGCATTATGCTGGGCTACTACTCTGTAGGTGTGTATATCCTTTATGAATATGGAGACAGCACCACCTTTGGAGCTTCGGTCCATGTTTTGGGGACAAAAGTTGTGGAATGAGTTATAGCCTGACAGCACAGGGGTGCTTTCTGCCATTTTAAACCAGGTCTCTGTTACAGCACAAAGGTCGATGTTTTCCATTTTGAGGAGTGCTTCAAGTGAGTGCATATTGAGATTTAGACTTCTGGCATTGAGCAGCATGACTCTCAGATTGCATTTATAGCTGTTACGGTACTAATTTGGTCTTTGGAACACCACCTAAAAAAGGCACCGTAGGGATGGCAAGAGCCTTAGCCAGTACCTGGAAACCCAGGGGTGAAAGATCCAGGCCATCTCTGCAAAGCATCGAGGTATGTCATTCATGTCATCCCAAGCAGACAGACACTGGATCCACTTAGAATGACACCAGAAACTTATTGAATTGTTGAAGTCAATCATTTTTTGTTTGTAATGTGGCATAATTCTGGGTGAGGGTAGGATACTACTCAAAGCTAGGGTCATACCTGCCTGGGCCATATAATCCGAGAGTTTCACCATGTCTCTTTTCATGTAGTCCAGGGAGGTGTGTCTCATGTCATTCACACCAACATGGACAATGACAGAGTTATACTTGTACTTGTTGTGGAGTGACCTGAGTACGTGTGTTATGTGTCGGTTTCTGGCACCTGATAGACAGCTGACCATTACTTCTCCTTATTCAACCTAGTGATTGGGACATCTGTGTGCCTCACTATTGAGTCACCTATGATTAGTGTATTGGGCAAGGTGTTTAGCTTTAGGGGCTTAGGTTGAGGAACACACTGTGGAGAAGAGCTATGTGTCCTGTGGTTTGTGCTGTGTTGTGGTGGTCGAGTGCGTTTTTGTCTTGGAGGTCTCTGCTGTTTGGGTAAATTTCTTTCAAGAGCCTCAGTGAAGGTGGGTGTGTGGTTTGTGTTTTTATGTGAGAGCTGTGATGGTGGGTGTTCTGCAGGGCTATGTGTTTCAGGTGGTGTGGTGCAGGTGTTGAACTCCTCCTCTTGACCAGTTAGTCCTGTCTTGGTTGGAGAGCGCATAGCTTCCAATTTGGTGATATAAGTGCATCTTTCACAAGTCTGAGTGTTGGGAGGCAAGAGGAGAGGGTTGTCTGTGTACATGAGGCAGTTACTACACTGCCTCAAAATGCCCAAGTGCACCAGGTTAATAGGAGAAAGCACAGAGAACTGCCCTTTAATCATTACAGAAGTTGTAGTCATAACTGCTAAGTATTGGAGAAATTTCTTTGAAGAATGACTAATGCTGATGGCACTTAGGTGTGCTACAATAATTACTACAAAAACGTTTTGAAGTGTAAATCGATTAAGCTATTTGAAGTGCAAGAGAAAAAGAACTAGCAAGATCTAAAGGAAAAACTGAAGAACAAATTTTCTGGCACCAGTAATAGTTTACCTCAGTGCGGCGCCACTGTGTTGAGCTTAAACGAGCACAAACCCACACAAATGCAGGCTATTAAACCAGAAAGTTGAAAGGTATGGAAAGACTGCCCAAACAGCCAATAAACTACAATTTTTGTGACAGAAACCACTCCTCTTGGGGTAGATAAGCTACCTAGTGCTTACCACTCCCACTCCCACTGATAAGCTACAGGGTTTCCCTACAACACAGAAAGGCTTGGGCAGGCTCAGAAGCTTACAAACAGACCTGAATACAGCAAATCTGTATCTGGACTAGACTAATTACAGGAAAGGTGGGAAACAAGGTTATAACTTTTTTTTTTTTTTTTTTTTGTAGTCTGAGTAGTTCAGGTATGTAGTTCGGCAATTTTCTTTGGTATGTTTTTAAAATTTATGGTAGCAAAAGGTAGATTACCGAGCTAGGGGTTGACTGATGTAGGGTTAGAGTATTGTGTGGAAGGGAACTGTCTTGATCTTCATTGTGATAGGTGGGTCCAGGATTAGGGTGAAGGTCTTCTCTACGAAGGATTTTAGTATATTGGGGCATTACTGATATTTGTTTTTTAGAGAATATTTTTCCACCCAATTTTGTTCTGGTATGATCTAAAATGGAGTTAATCAATCTATATTTGGAGCAGAAGTGAGGGGCATCGTTAAATAGGTTTGGTGTGATGTGTGGAGAGTGTTGGTGGGAGGAAGTATGAATAGGTGGTTGGGACAGAATTTGAGATATGTTGAGCACTATTATAGAGTCAGGGTAGAATGAAGGCACTCCAGGTGCAGTTAACCATTGACAAGACCCCTATAAAAATCAAAGTCCTCCAAATCTGACTTGAGATGCCCAGTTCACCTATCAGGATCTCTTTGAATCTATCAGGATTCAACCCTTTACACTGAACTTGACTGACTTTAACTACCCAAACATAGACTGGAAGAATTACTCATGCCAGAATACAAATGCCCAGAGATTCCTCAATTTTGTCAATGCAAATACTTTGGAACAGCTAGTCAATACCCCCACAAGAGGTAATAATATCTTGAACTTGGTATTAACTAACATAAATAACCACTGCATCATCCCTGTAGTATAATCCTCCCTGGTAAGGTCTGATCATAAAGCGGTCACTTTTAAAGTTACCATCTACTCTGAACCCCCCCCCCCCCCCCAAGCTGGGTTCAAACAAAAAGAACTTCTCCAAAGCTGATTTACAGCCTCCTGAAGGAAGGTATAAACACCTTCACAGCCCATTCCCCCTCTCTAGGAACTGGCACCAGAATCCAAAACTATGCCAAAGCACTATACGAACATTTATATGGATGCATGGAATCAGGAATATCCAACAGGACTAAATCCTCATCCTCAAGGAAGAGTAAATCTGTCTGGTGGACATCTGCAATAAATTAACTCTATAACAAAAGGAAAACAATTGCTCTCCAGGACCAAGAAGGAGCAGGTGCCCAATTGAAAGCAATCCCTTCTAAGCCTGAACAAGCAAATAAGTGCACTAGTGAAATCCTCCAAAGCACATCTACAAGAGACAATCATAAGGCCTACTTCACATATGTCTGCAATCTCAAAGGAAGCACCCAGATCTGCTCAGAACTGGTGGTCAAGGACACCACATATACAAATGCTGGAGATATAGCAAACTTGCTGACTGACAGATTCAGAGAAACTTTCATCCCTCTGTCCCCCCATCAGTAAATCAGGACATTCCCAGTACCTGCCCCTTCCCCCAGTATCTAGGGAACAGGTCATAACTGCTCTTTTAAAGGCAAATAATACAGCCTCCATGAGACCTGATAACATCCCAAGCTGCATCCTACATGAACTCAGGCAGAAACTTCCAGCACCATT
The DNA here is from genome assembly GCF_019279795.1 of Protopterus annectens. Lineage (NCBI taxonomy): Eukaryota > Metazoa > Chordata > Ceratodontiformes > Protopteridae > Protopterus > Protopterus annectens. The sequence continues at coordinate 1,696,715,592 of NC_056744.1, read as the reverse complement.
AGGTGTCCTATTCAACCAAAGCCTGAGTACCGGCTTTGGCCCAGCTGAGAGGAGGACAGCCACTGTCAACCCTTTGTTCAAAGATGGAGCTCCACCGATCCAGGAAATTATAGACCCATCAGTCTAACTAGCCTGGTCTGCAAGGCCATGGATTGGATTATCATGGACCTCATTAACAAGGACACTGGCAACCTCCAAACACTTGATCCCATATAGTTTGGCTTTGTCAAGGGGAGGTCATGTCTATTGAATTTGGTCAACTTCTTTGAGACAGTCACCAAAGCCATGGATGAGGGGAAGATGATGCACACGACCTACTTTGACCTGGCCAAACCCTTTGACACTATTCCCATTTGGACATAATAGACAAACTCTCTGAACTAGGTGTCAATCTGTATGTTACCAAATGGGTAGCTAACTGGCTCATTGATAGAACCCACCTAGTAAAAATAGGGGTATCCACCTCAAGTAGTAGACCTGTAATGAACGGTGTATCCCACTGTTCGGTCTTGGGGCCTCTGTTATTTGGGATATATTTTTCTGAGGTGCAGGCCAAAACCAGTGGGCTATGGCTGACCAAGTTTGCAGATGACTGCAAGCTGGGCACTGTCATCAATTCCCCTAGTGATGTGGACATTATCCAAGAGGGTCTCACCCAAAAAATTACTGGTGCCAGAAACACGGCCTCAAACTGAATACCAAAAATGCATCATCATCCCCTTTGGGGAGAGTGACATCCCCACAAATTATCACATTAATAACAAGATCCTAAGCATGCAATCAGTCGTGTGGGATTTGGGTACCCAGATTGATAGCAACCTGACTTTTAACTACCGTGCTGCTTCTATTGTATGGAAAGCTTTCTACATGGCCCACATTATTAGTAAGGTTATCTCATCCAGGGACAAGAAGATCATAACATCCCTGTATTCTTCCCTTATAAGGGACATTATTGAGTACAATGCTCTATTCAGCCTGTACCTCACAAAGCACATGCAGCAACTGGAGAGACCACTGAGCTTCCTCACCAGGAGACTCCAAGGCCTCAAAAATCTACCATACACAGATACGCTAAAATCCTTATCCCTCTACTCAGTTTCATACAGACTCCTCAGAGGTGACCTCTGTCTGGCATACAAGGCAATCTCAGATCTCGCCTTGATGGGACTGCTGCATATCCACAAGTAAAGCTCCACTTGAATAATCCATATGGATGGCCTCAACCTGGTCTGTGACATCAATAGGACTTGTTGGTGGGACAGATTTGTATCCCAGAGACTCCCCATCTATGGAATAGACTCCCTCTGTGTCAAGCAGAGTACCTCTTTAACCTTTTTTAAGCAAAACCTGGATAAGTGGATGGAAAATAGAAAATAAATCCCTGCGATTCCACCCTTGTCCCTGTGGGACAAGGGTACTGGGTGCTGACATGTATAAACGTGGGGTAAACTCTTGGCTGGGCTTATAAGGGCATCAGGGGCAATAGCCTTGTAATTTCCTATGATCCTATGATCCTTTAAATGGATGGCCCAGTAGCAGGAAAAGAATATAGGATAAGCTGAGGAGTACCACAATTAAGTAAAAGGATCTGTATGGAACAGTTTTCAGGTAGTGGGAAGCTGGGATCAAGCAGGATAAATAAGTAGCAGGATAGAAGGATAGTGGTGGTGGAGTCTGAAAGCTGACAGAAGGTAGGTACGAAAGAAATATTTTCCATGAAGGAAGTGAGTTAGGTTGTTCTTGTATCTTCTCTGAAATGTAAGTACTAGGGGGTTTAAAAGGCTAGATATTAAGAATGTAGGTAAAATAGGAAGAATTGAGGGTTTATTTGGGAAAAGTAGAAGATACAATGATAACAGATTGCTGCTGTTAGGGAGAGGTGTGACTATGACTGTATACACAGCAAAGCAGTATGGGAGGGTTAAACTGGCAGATATTTTACTTGCCTTCATGATCAACGCTGTGGGTGAATACGGCTGTCAGTGGATGAATTCAGTACTGAGCACATCATTACATAACTGGAATCAGTGTTAAACCCTTTTTTCCCATTTTGAACATGGGATAGGGGTGTCACAACAACAATAGTGACCATCACCTAAAGCCAATGTTCACGCAACCAGCTGGCTATCAGAAATCATCATCATCATCATTATCCCCCTTGTTCCCATTTTCTACATGGGGTCAGGGTGTCATCTCATCTGTCGCTATCTGTCTCGAGTCATTGTCACTCTCCTACCTTCCAGTGATCATGTCCGACTGTCGCAGGTCTTCTCTCACAAAATCCATTCATCACTTTGCTGGATGCCGTCACAGAAAAAAACTGCAAAAAAAAAAAAGTAAAGAGAAAAAGCTTTCAAACTGGTAAGTATTTACTCAGGACTCAAAAGTACGATGCCTGACTAAACACCTTGATAAATGTAAGTAAACAAAAGGTCACTTTTTATACTTATAACAAAGAACAAGGCATCAGCAGAGGCACTCTACCAGCTTCTGTAAAGTGACTCAGTGGATGGCACAAAGAAACTCTATCAGGTTGCAAGGCAAAGACAGAAAGATAAATAAGATAGTCAGGCACCATTCATAATGGATGCCAGCAACAACCTGCTCACCAGTCCACTGGACATCAAAGGCAGATGGAAGGAGTACTTCCAGAAGCTACTGAATGAAGAAACTCCATAGAAGCTGTGCTGCCCTAGACACAGCCTATGATGAGAGAAGAGGAGGAGCCCATCCTAGAAGAAGTATGAACAACACTGAGGAAAATGAAGTCAGGGAAAGCAGCAGGGTCAGATGAGGTCACAGCAGATATGATTAAGATGCTGGGTGGGATAGGGGTGAAATGGCTCTCGGGTTACTCATAGCAATGTGGAGAGAAGGCATAAAACAGATGACTGGAGAATAAATACAATTATATGAAGAAAGGGGGCATTCACAACTGTGAAACTGTGAAATCAGAAGGAGATGAAAGTTAAGATGGAAGGGAAAATAGTGGAACAGATTAACAGCTTCAGGTATGTGAGAGGAGTGACTGAGGAGAAGGGAAGTCTGAATGAGGAGGTCAAAGCTAAAATCAGGGGGATGCAGCCAACTGGCACATAGTGTTAGGGGTAGTGTATGACAGACAAATGCCAAAGAGGCTGAAAAGTAAGCTGTATAAAACAGTAGTGAGACAAGTACTACTGTATGGTACAAAAATCTGGGTAGTAAAGGCAGAACAGAAGAGGAAGCTAGAGGTGATGGAGATGGAGTGCCTGAGACAGGTGGCAGGATGCACACTGATGGACAGAGAAAGAAATGAGAACACGAGCAGATCTAAAGTAACTCCAGTTGCAGAAAAGCTCAAATAGAACAGATTACAGTGGTATGGGCACATGTCCAGGAAAGCAGCAGACAACTTGTTGTAGAAGATTTGGGACAGACAGGAAGAAGGGAAGATGAAATGAGGGCATCCAGCAAAGAGGTGGATAGATTGTATGAGAGAAGAGCTGTGACAGTCAGGCATGAATGTCAAAGAAGGTAGGAGAGCGGCACTGAATAGGGAGAGATGGCAACAAACTACATGCTACCTCAACTCCATACAGAAAATAGAAAAAGATGGTTTGATGATGATGATGTGGAAAATGTTATAACTATAAAGGGTCAAGTGAAGGAAGGAGCTTACAGTATAGCTGTGCTATACAGAGTTTGGGTATTGGTGAGATAAGTTGTAAAATTAGCAGTGGAACAGAGTATTGGCATGGTCTTTCCCAAATAATTGTATTTGCTAAAACCTCATGTTAATACAGACGTCAGAAATTAACACCACATTTCCCATTAAACATATTGACTTGAAACCACTGTCTGGCTGTTAATGGGATAATTTTTGGTGTTAATTTTTCATTTAAGATGGATTTGTAATGAAAATGTAAAGTGAATGTCATTGCTATGTGGCCTTAAAGAGGTTCTTGCAAACCATCTCATAACTCAGGGCACTGAACAAGGATGGAGAAATGCTGACTTTAACTGGACACATTGTTGAGATGTAGAAGGAACAGAAGGAACACTTTCTATAAGGAACTCCTGAATCCAAGTCTGGGCTGTGCATGTCTGTGGTGCTAGAAGCAGATGGAGGAAATAGACCCATTTTGGCAGGTGAGGTCACTGCATTGATTAAACAGTTATGCTGCTGCAAGAATGCAAGAGTGGATGAGATCTGTCTGGACATGCTGAAGGTACTGGACATCGTTAGGATGCTGTAGACAGTGTGTGTTTTCAGTGTTGATGGAAGGCAAGGATAGTACCTCAGGATTGCTAAAATGAATTAGTGGTACCCATGTTTTAAAGGGAAGAGAAGGGTGTGTTGAACTTTACAGCCTCCCTGGAAAGCATGGGTTCTGGAAGGTAGACTGCATCCTATAGTGAAGCATCTGATTCAGAAAAAGCAATATAGATTCTGCCCTGATTGGGGAACAATGAATGAACTCTTTGACTAGGAACAGATACTGAAAGAACCATGGCAGCCTGCCAATACTGTCTACATGTATATTATGGACTTGGGGAGATCACATGATTGCATATCCTAGATTGCCTTGTGGGAGGTACTGCTACAGTACAGAGTCACAGGGCCACTGCTGTATGTCATCTGGTCCCTGTATCTGAGGAGCAAACATTGTGTTCACATTCCTGGCACTAAGTCAGATATATTAAAGATGGGTGTAGGACTCCATCAAGGGTATATATTGGTTTACATTATGTTTATGATATTCCTGGATAACATATTAAGATACAGCTTATGGTCATAAAAAATATCAGTTTGGATAGATGAGGGTTACATCTTTATTGCTGAAAAGGATGTTGTCCCCTTAGGCTCAAATGACTACCTCTATCTGTAACATGCACTGAGTTGTTCAGTTCATTTGCCCTAATTCCTCAGAGGTCTTCCAACAAGTACACACAACATCTAAGCACAAGTATTTATATAGAAACACACCTTTGAAATTACACCATACAAAAAAGAAGTTTTTGTTTTGAGAGTGCAAGCATCCCTGCATAATCTTGTGGGATAATTTGCCACCAGCTACCCCTTACTATATTATAGTTATTATATGTTCACTACAATTAAGAAAAATAGCATAAACTACAACAATGACAAAACCCTCTCTTTTTATAATTTATTTGGGTTCTAGAGACATATTAAGGTACATAGTTGGAGGGGAAAGCATGTCACCACAGTGGAGGAGAGAAATGATGCAAATATGGCCCAATAATCGGGCTTTTGGTTACAAAACCTTCATCATGTAGACACTACTGTTGGTGCACAGTAGTACGTACCTCCAACATGTAATAATCCCTGTAGATGCACAGTGGTGTGCACCTCCAACATGTAGCCATCACTGTGGGTGCACAGTAGTGTGCACCTCCAACATGTAGCCATCACTGTGGGTGCACAGTAGTGTGCCCCTCCAACATGTAGCCATCACTGTAGGTGCACAGTAGTGTGCACCTCCAACATGTAGCCATCACTGTGGTACACAGTAGTGTGCAACTCCAAGATGTAGCCCTCACTGTAGGTGCACAGTAGTTTGCACCTCCAACAAGTAGCCATCACTGTAGGTGCACAGTGGTGTACACCTACAACATGTAGACATTGCTTTGGATGCATAGTAGTGTGCCTCTCCAACATGTAGCCATCACTGTAGATGCACAGCGGTGTGCACCTACAACATGTAGACATCACTGTGGGTGCACAGTAGTTTGCACCTCCAACATGAAGGCATCACTGTAGGTGCACAGTTGTGTGCATCTCCAACATGTAGCCATCACTGTAGGTGCACAGTGTTGCACACCTCCAACATGTAGACATCACTGTGGGTCCACAGTAGTGTGAACCTCCAACATGTAGCCATCACTGTAGGTGCACAGTAGTGTGCACCTCCATGTAGCCATCACTGTTGTTGCACAGTAGTGTAAACCTCCAACATGTAGCCATCACTGTCAGTGCACAGTAGTGTGCCCCTCCAACATGTACCCATCACTGTTGGTGCACAGTAGTGTGCACCTCCAACATGCAGCCATCACTGTCGGTGCACAGTAGTGCGCACCTTCAACTTGTAGCCATCACTGTAGATGCATAGTAGTTTGCATCTCCAACATGTAGCCATCACTGTAGATGCACAGTAGTGTGCCTCTCCAACTTGTAGCCATCACTGTACGTGCACAGTAGAGTGCACCTCCAACATGTAACCATCACTGTAGATGCACAGTAGTGTGCCCGTCCAACATGTAGTCATCACTGTCGGTGCACAGTAGTCTGCACCTCCAACATGTAGCCATCACTGTCAGTGCAGAGTAGTCTGCACCTCCAACATGCAGCCATCACTGTAGATGCACAGTAGTGTGCACCTCCAACATGTAGCCATCACTGTAGATGCACAGTAGGGTGCATCTCCAACATGTAGCCATAACTGTATGTTCACAGTAGTCTGCAACTCCAACATGTAGTCATCATTGTAGATGCACAGTAGTGTTAACCTCCAACATGTAGCCATCACTGTAGGTGCACTGTAGTGTGCACTCACACTGGGAGAGCACAGTGGTCTTGCAGTTGGTTGTCCCCACTTAATGGAGAGGATATGATTGGCATAAAACAATTCTTGATAGATATCTGGATGATGACCTCAGTAACTCTCTCTCTACGTCATTCTCTATACTCCTAAATCCTTGAAACAAGAGTAATCCTTGCCCAAACCCTGAGAAATCTCCAGCAGAGATAGCCTCACTTTTCAACTCTTATTTTATAGAAACTATATCCAAACTAGCTGCCACCTTTCCTCAAAGTTGCCAGAAGCATAGCCCCATACCAATTCCCCAAGAAATTATTCACTGCATCCATTCTTTGTCTCTCCTATTCCTACCTCCACTATAACCAAGCTCCTGCTAAAACTTAAACCTGGTAGTACTGCCCCAGACAATCTACCCCCAGAATACTTACAACTTTCAGCCAGATCCATCAGCCACCCCATTAGTATTCTCATAAACAGATCTTTCCATGAATCCTACAAATCCCCCCATCTGGGAAAAAAGTCTACATCATTCCCCTACACAAAGGAGGCAACAATACAGACATCTCTAATTTTTGCCTCATAGCTATTTTATCTCCCAAATCTAAAATACTGAATAAATGCTTTCAAACCAAACTAATGGACTGTCTGCTGTAGAATCAATTCCTTTCTACCATACAGCATGTGTTTTGGCCTGGACACAGTACCACAACCACTTTCCTATCCTTCCTGAACACAGTAAACCACAATCACAATGAGGGTAAACTTGTCTCTGCAATTTTCTTCAATCCCTCTAAGGCATTCGACACTATCTCTCACTCTCTCCTCCTCTCTATGCTGTCACATCTTGGTATACCCACTCACGTCCTTGACTGGTTTACCAACTACCTTACTAACAGACAGCAGTTCACTAAATGGCTACACTCCATCTCAACTGTTCTCACTACCTCCGCTGGAGTTCCCCAGGGGTCCATCTTAGTACCTCTTCTCTTCAGTATCTTCATTAATGACTTTCACTCTGCTCTCAAACATGCATCTTTAGTACAATATGCAGATGATTCTATAAATATCTGCTCTGGCATGTCAGAAACAGAACTCATGTCCATGAACCAAAATGCTTTCTCCACTTCTGAAATCTGGATGACCAATAATCACTTTGCCCTTCAACCCAATAAAGCCAAACTCCTGCTGTTTACAATCAAAAAAAAAAAAAAAAAAAACACCACTCAAAATAAATCAGAATGTATCATTTATTCTTCTAACAAAACAACCATAGAGATAGTCCCACTTACCAAGCTACTCGGTGTCACTATTGATGCTAATTTAACTTTCGACCTACACATTCACAACAGCATTAAAAAAGCTCACCAAAAACTTGGCACCCTTTACAGGCACAAACCTTTTTTAAACTACTTCACTAGAAAAACACTTGCCCTTACATTTCACCTTTCCACACTCCTCTATGGTGCCCCCATTCTAACAACTATCCAATCCTGCCTAAAAACCAAGTTAGACACCTGCTTCAACAAAAATCACTAAGTTTGTGACTAGTGCAAAATATACTTCCCATTACTGTTCATTATGATCCCTGAAATGGCTTGAACTCCCACAACATCTCAAATACATACAGCTATCTACTGCTCTCCAAATTATTTATAAACCTCTCAAATGCCCAGCCGTTGCCTCTCTTTTGACTCCTTAGCAACCAAACAGATACCTTAGATCTGAAAATCAGTCTCTAATCTAAGTATACAGACCCAAACTCCCAGCAGGTCAGTACCTCTACACTTTTACTGTAGCTAAACTCCGGAATGCTCTTCCACCTCCTCTCTGGACCATAAATAGTGTCCCCCTATTCTAAAAGTCTTTACATCAATGTCTCTCATCTCATTGGCTCTGCCCGTGCACCTTTTCCAAATCCCCCATAACCTGATTTTCCTGTTATACCCCTACTATACCTACATTCATCATTATTCTCTCATCTTAGGCTCCACCCCTGAAATGCACCTTCTATATCCTTCTGCTCTATATTCTATAACAATAATGTTTGCAGTTCTTCCCCACATGATCCAAGAGTACTGTATAGGTTAATCACACAATCTGTCTAACAGTTATTAAATAACTATATAATTGTATAGCTTATCTGTTTCTTTAGTCCATCTCTTCTTATACTGGATACCTGCCAAGAGCAAAGTTTCTTTCATAACTTCTAGCCATACAATTTTACAATGTGAGTTGCCTGTTTGTTATTCTCTGAAAACTTCTTCTCCTTGTGAATACTTATATAACAAATTTCTGTTACCCTCTGTTTGTTTAAGAAGCTTGCTACTTTTTGTAAATACTTGTTCAACAAATTTCTATTCTATCGTATATTGTTTATGGAGCTTTTCTCCCCAGGCCTACACTGAAAATAAACTCATGTCAGCCCAGTGGATTTTCCTGATCAACAAAAGCAAACAAACAAACAAACAAATAAATAAATAAATAAATTACTGACTGTCACTCCATGGGAATGAATGGGCTGAGAATAACTCTCATGCAGAAAGAATGAGCCAATAGTTTGGCAGAGGGCTGATGGGTGGAAGGCACTGAATAACAAAAAATAGTAGTGAGCAAACATGAAAAAACAAACGCACAGTTGAACATCCTTACTCAAACTAAACTTGAGGAAATGGACCTTGAGCAGTTAAATGAAAACTTCTGCTAAGTGCAAAGCATTTGGGATGAAAATCATCACCTCCAAATCAGATGCTGTGCTCCCACTTAGAAAATAATGGCTTGTTCTCAGCAGACAATGGGGCACAACTGCCTGAGATTTTGTTTTATTTTTAAGCATCTTGAAGGTTTGTTCATAAATGAAGGTTTTGGATGAGGAGACTGACCATCAGATGGGTACAGCTAAAGCAAAATGGCAGACGTTGTACCAGGCTGTGGTACTGAAACTAAACCCACGTTATAGGAAGAAACTCTCAGTGTAGGTAAGTCTGTGTACCCATTCTCACCTGTAGAGGGTTATGAACTTTGGGTAGTGACTAAGGGTTGCATTTTGGATATAAGTAACAGATACAGTGTTTCTTTGCAGGGAAAGTGATCATTGGACACAGTAGTATGTGGAACTAAGCAAACCAAGAAGATCTGAATGTACATCTACTCCTCCTTCATGTTGGGATGAGTCAGTTGAAATCACTTGGACATCTAATAAAGATTTTTCCTGTGTGCAACCATGGGAAGTGAATTTGCCACAGTCCACTTGGGAGGAGACTTTAGGGTAAACCCAGGATACCCTGGAGGGATTATACCTCTCAGCTTGCCTGGGAATGCAGGGTATGATGCATGAAGAGCTGGAAATTACAGCTATGGATAGGGACATACAGTCAGTACTTCCTAATTTGTTAACACTGCTACTTTCATCAAGGTAATAGTAATAGGTGAATGCATGGATAATTCCCAGATTACTTCCATTGATTTGCATCTTGAGTCATATTCATTAAGTGTAAGCAGTGCACAGACTGATGGTTGAAACTGACTGTAACCTTTTTGCTAATGTTACCTGGACACTTTAGAAGTCCTCCACTATGTTTTTCTTCATAAAAATTGAGCAACCAGAAATCTATCCAATTTTTAACCACATAGTCTTTCTCTTCCCCTCTCTAAAATACTCATGCAATGTGTATACTAGCAATTCTTTTTCTACCTTACCCGCAGTGCCATCATTTATATTCCTAATATAACTTCTACTCTGGCCATGACACTGAAGCATCATTTCTTGACTTCAGTGACTATATGAGTATGAGCCTCACAGTGGTGAAATCCATATTTGTAGCTCTGTCCATTGTCTTCATTGCTGCTGGCCACCACATCCACATGCCTTGTCACCATCTTTGTGACCTCTCTGCACAATCTGTTAGCTGGTTCACAAGAAACCTTTCTGAACACATCCCAGCATTCTACTGGAAGGATTCTGTTTCTCTTCCAGAATCAGTCAACATTTTGTACCCTAGATATTTGTTTTCGGTCCACTCCTTTAAAAGGTTTATTAATGGTATGGAAGCTGAATATCATTTATGCTCTTGAAAATCTATATCCAAGGTCAATTTTAGACTTCAACTCAGCTTCACCAAAATTCTCATTGGCTTGAGTTCTGAGGGCTACTCCTAAATACTAATTACACTAAGATGATTTTATTTTCCACAGATAACTCTGTCTTCATTTGACCAACTGTCTTCCAAATTCCTTAAAAAATAAATTTCTACTGAAACTCATTAGTTCAGTCAAACTGGTACCATGATTAAGCACAATCTTTTATTTGTACTAATCCCAAGCTCAGCCTTTATATAAATCTAAACCACGTTCATCATGTACATATCTGCACAGCCTGCTTTTATTTACTACTGGCTCTGCTTTATTCCATTGCTGTTCTAACCAGTTTAATATATAGCCATTCATCTAAACCATGGCAAGTGCAAAACACAACTGCCAGCCACTAAAGCAGGCTTAATTCTTTGGACCAGAAATTCATCTACCAAGCCACACAATATGACCCACATCATTCTCTTGAAGCTATAACAGATGCTTATCTACCCCCACACATTAATTCATTTGCACAGTCCAGAAATATGCCTAAAGTCAGATTTATTCTATCCTGTATTAGTGTCTTAATCAAGAAAACAAAATGGGGTCTTAGCATTTTCAAGTCTGGTAGGATACGTCTGTTATAAACTTCCTGAATTCATCAGTCAAATTCCTTGAAAAACTGCATTCAAGAAAGTATTTATATGTTACACTGTACCTTAAACTGGGAAAGGTCTTGCTCACATGTTATCAGCTGATACACCAAGATGTTCTTCATGTTTCACTGTTGCAGTCATTACATTTGGGTAATCTGCTGGCAAGTTGCCCTCAGTCAGCCTGATTAACAAAGTCTTGGGTCCTGCATTGGTTGCTGTCCCTTCTTCCATGATGTCAGGTCGTCAGGGGTATAAAACATGCAGCCGACACCATTACATCAGTCTTTCTTGCCGTGCAATGCCTGAAGCAGAAGCAGTTCACAAGTGCCGGTCGGCCAACTTCTGAAATTTTCGTTTTCAAGTTTCAGAACCGAAGTCTTCAACTTAAAGCTAAGTACACTGTTGGGGAAACTTTTTCTTGCTCCTTACCAATGTCAGTAAAAGTTAATAATTGAATTACTTGTGGAAAGCAAATACTTCATAAGGATTTTCATTCATTTAGCCATCCAACTACCGGGATTCTGAAAAAACACAAAGATAAAGACAGAGACAGGCCGCCGAGGTCCAAAAGTGCCGACGACGCTTCTCCTAAGCCAGTCGCCAGTTCGCCGGTACTCATTGAGGTGCTTTCGCAGCCCCTGATACCTGCTACTTCTGATTCGCAGGACTCTACTGAGACCCATTCGGAGTCCGGAATGCCGCGAGATACTTCAACTATGGAACCCACAGATGTCTCTACCTTGAATGGGTCTGGAGCCACTGTGCAGGCACCGGCTTCTGAGGGTGTATTCAGCCCTACAGACTTGCATATAAAAATGACACTTCCTTCATTACTAAGGCCTAAATCTCGATCCATATCTAAAAACATGATGCCCAGGCCAAATGCTCAGGCCCTTATGCCTAAAAAACAAATGATAAAAATGGCTGAAGATCTAATAACTCTAATCAGGGGTAGTCAACCCCCACTCCCCCACAGAGGCCTAGGCCTGAGCTTGATTATGAATCTTCTGATCAGGATTCTGTTTCTTCTGTCTCTTCTGATGACCTGGATTTGTCCATACCTACTTATGAGGATTCTGATGCAAAGGATTCCATTCCCTCTGCTTCCCCTCCTGAGCATTTTTCTCTTGGGGAAACTTTACATACTTTAAGGGAGCATTTTCTCTGGGAAAGCCAGGAATTTTCTGATTCAAAAAAGAGGCTTAGGGATTTCCTTCTACTACCTCAGCTTAGGCATTTGGCTATACCTCCTGTATTAGACATTGTTGATGATGTTTTCTTTGAATCCAGTTTGGCCCCTGATCCCCTGCCTCCTGCTCCTAGTAAACCTGACAGATACTATAGGGTGCCTGAGTCCCACAAGTTCCTTTTCAAAAATCCTGTCGCAGATCCAGACTATTTCTCAGGGGCCCAAGGGCATTAAGGCTTCTACTGCTAAAACTTCTACCCCTTCTGATAGAGACTCCAGGGCACTGGATAGATGGGGTAAAAAGGTTTATACTTCTGCAACCTTGGCAATCAGAGCTTTAAACTTCCAGTTTCATATGTTAAAATATCAGCAACATGTTATTGGACTGCTTAAACAGAAAATTATGTTGATTCCTGACTGTGTGGAAAATAAAGATTTACAGGACTTAATGCATTCTGTTGAACAAGTTGGAAAGCATACTTTGCAATGTGGTTTTGATTCTTTAGAGGCCTCTTGCAGGGCTGCTGTTACTGGGACTGCGCTTAGAAGGCATGCTTGGCTTAAGGAGCAATCTTTGCCTGATCATGTTAAAGCTAAATTGTTGGATGCTCCTTTAAATCAGGACCCCCTGTTTGGCAACAAGGCTGAAGAAGTTCTTAAAAAGATGGAAGATAAAGCTAAATCGTTGCAAACTGTTAACGTTTTTTTTTTACAAGTGCAACCTCCTAGATTTAGTAGGCACTGGCCTACTAAGAAACTGCCCCTTTGGGGGGAAAGATTGCTCTTCATGCAAAGAACTGAGAACTCATAACCCAGGACAAATGGGTTTTAAATATAGTGTCCCAGGGATACAGATTTCATTTTCACATGTTGTCAGTACCAAATGGGTGGCCAGACCTGCCCCCTAATCAGTGGGCAGAGGCTTAAAGTGCTTTCCCTCTTAAGCATGGGGGCTATTCAACTGGTACCAGAAGAGGAAAAGGGACAAGGTTTCTATTCCAGACTTTTTCTGGCACACAGAAAAGACAAATCATGGTGTCCAATCCTGGACCTGTCTACTCTAAACACCTATCTGGAAATTCCAAAATTCAAGATGCTGACTCTTCATCAATTACTTCCTATGCTAGGCAAAGACACCTGGTTGGCAACACTAGATTTAAAAGAAGCATACCTGCACATTCCAATCAGGGAATCTTGCAGAAGATACCTATGCTTCAAAGCAGGCTGCACGCATTATCAGTTCTCTGCACTGCCCTTTGGCTTGTCTACTGTGCCCAGGGTATTCACAAAGTGCCTGGCTCCAGTTATTGCATTTTGCAGGCAAAGAAGTATTCAAATATACCCATACCTGGATGATTGTCTAATTCAGGAAGAAAGCAAGGACATACTTTTAAATCATCTGGCATTTGTAAAAAGGGTTATAACTTGTTTGGGGTACACCATAAACAAAAATAAATCACAACTGGTACTCTGTCAACAACTTATTCTGGGAGCAACCTTGAATACAACTTCCCAGATGGCTTACCTTATGCCAGAAAAGCAAATTCATTTGGTAACCTATTTCAAACAAGTGGCCACAAAAACCCTGCTATCTGCAAGACAAATACTGGAAGCCTCATGGCCTCCTGCATTCTTCTAATTCCATATGCAAGACTGCATATGAGGAAATTACAGTGGTATCTAAAAAGCCTATGGAATCAACATTCTCACAGCCTGGAAATAATGATTCTTATCATACCTTGCCTAAGCCTAGAGTTCCTCTGGTGGGCAGAGGCCTGCCACCAAAACAAGGGACTACCATTTACACTACCCCCTGCCACCCAAACCCTAACAACAGATGCATCAGGCTATGCATGGGGGGCTCACCTGGCAGGGAAGTGCATTCAGGGCAAATGGAACCCAAGTCAAATGCACCTACATATCAATCAAAAAGAAATGTTAGCTGTACAGAATGCTCTGACAGCCTTCAAGGACTACATTCTTCAGGAAAACTAATGGTAAAGACGGACAACACCACGGTTATGTGGTACATAAACAAGCAGGGGGTACACATTCTTACCCCCTCTGCAGACTAGCCATGGCACTGTGGAACACAGCCTTGAGCTACCAAGTGCACCTACAAGCTCAATTCCTGCCAGAAAAATTAAATACACTGGCAGACGGACTAAGCAGAAACCTCATGGACCCACACGAGTGGAAACTGGAGCCAAGGATTTTCAACATGTCAACAAGTGGATGGGGAAGCCCAAACATAGATCTATTTGCCTCCCCCCAGAACTATCAGTTTGACAAGTGTTGCACAAGGATTCCCCACGAACAAGCCTGGAAAGTGGATGCTCTGTCTTTCATCTGGAAAAACCTAACAGTTTACGCCTTCCCCCCGCTGCCTCTGCTCCCCAAAGTTCTACTAAAAGTCAAACAGGACAAACCAAGGATGATGTTGATTGCTCCAGACTGGCTGAGCCAACACTAGTACTCCCTCCTGCGCAGTGTGTCACAGTTATCTCCATGGCACCTGCCTCAGACCCCTTCCCTTATGTCCCAGCAGGAGAACCAATTTCTGCACCCTCAGATTCCAGCATTGGCCCTTGCAGCCTGGCTAATCACTTAAATTCTCCCTTTTCATCCCTCAGCAAACCTGTGATAGATGTCATCTTAGAGGCAAGGAGACCTCGTACTAGAAAATCTTATGCTGACAAATGGAAAAGATTCTGTGCCTGGAACCAATCTCAAGGGATGAGCACAGCAGTGCCCAATTTACCTCAGACTTTGCACTACTTAACTGAGATGCTTCATAAGGGCCTGTCTTTTTCCTCCATTAAAATCCATGCCTCAGCCATTTCAGTACATTATAACACAGAACTTCCCCTCTTCTCTCATCCTCTGCTCAAGCAGTACCTCAGAGTGGCAAAAAACTTGTGACCACCCACGAGATCTCCAACCTCTGCCTGCGACCTTAACTTTGTATTGGAGAAGCTCACTCTGCCTCCTTTAGAGCCAGCTGCTACTGCAGACTTAAAATTTCTTTCTTGGAAAACAGCCTTCCTTTTAGCAATCATTTCAGCTAGAAGGATATCTGATTTACAGGCCCTTATGGCAGTGGAGCCTTTCATCATCTTTCATGCGGACAGGGTGTCACTCCAGACCAATCCATCCTTCATGCCCAAGGTGGTATCCAGTGTGGCTCTTAATCAGTCCATTCATTTGCCAACATTCTTTCCCAATCCACAGAACAAAGGGGAACAGTTTATGCATTCCTTAATGTGCACAGACAACTTAGATTCTACTTGGACAGGACTAAACCTTGAAGAAAATTTGAACAACTGCTGGTAGCATTTGTTGCAGGGGCAGAGGGGAAGGTATTTCAAAACAAACCATTTCTAAATGGATAAGCCGTTGCATTAATTTCTGCTATAAGTACCATGGAAAACCTATCCCCCAGGGGATCAGATCTCACTCCACCAGGGCTGCATCTACTTCTGCAGCCTTTCTCAGAGGTGTTCCTACCAGGGACATCCTAGAAGCTGCTACCTGGAGTTCTGTACATACTTTCACCAAGCATTATCATTTGCCATTTTACTCTAAATCCAGAGCTGGCTTTGCCACTACTGTCTTGCAGGGCGTTATAGCTGGCCCTAATACTACACAAACTCCTTCTCCCAACCATAGCTTTGGGAATCTACCCAAATGTAATGACTGCAACAGTGAAACACGAAGAACATATTACAGATGTGTACACTTACCATAAATGTAGATGTTCGAGTGTATTTACTGTTGCAGTCCTGGTTACCCTCCCTCCTGCCCCCTAATTTATTCTGGCTTTACCTCTACTTTCATTTACTATGCTTAAAGGCCTTTTTGGTGTATTTGCTTTTTGTTGGAGGTATACCTTTGTGTTTTGTATGTTTATTTGCTCCCCATTAAGGGGGCACCTGACATCTAGGGAAAGAAATACTGATGTAATGGCGTCAGCTGCATGCTTTATATCCCTGACGACCTGACATCATGGAAGAAGGGATAGCAACTGACGCAGGACCCAAGACTTTGTTAATCAGGCCGACTGAGGGAAACCTGCTAGCAGATAACCCAAGTGTAATGACTGCAACAGTGAATACACTCGAACATCTACATTTATTGTAAGTGTACACAACTGTACTTTTCTTCTCCTTGTTTTACCTTCTCTAGATCCATGACACTAGCCTGCTTTTTCTTGACTTTTATAATATCTCCTCAGTTACTCCCCCTTTCCCAAACCCACACTTTTAGTAAGTTCCACCTTAACTACAGTATTAAAATATTCTCAATTTCTAGCTGCTGTTATTATGCCGTTAAATATCATAAGGACAGGCACTAGAACTGTTACCTAGTTTTTAAATTTATTTATTTATTTATTTATTTTACATTTGTTTACCGGGCTAGTCCAACTGGATATATGTCCATTTTCAGTGGAGGCCCGGGGAGAAAAGCTCCACTACATACTACTAAACAATTTCAAGATATACATCAATATACAAAAATAGAGGGAAAAAAAACATATGCAATAACTTTGAAACAGGTTGAATTAAATTTTGAGTAAAATGAAAAACCTAGGATGGTAAAGAGAGAGAAAGGAAAAAGAATATTTAATAATTAGTTAGAGTAAGTAGAAGAGAAGAAAAAGAAAGGATGTTAAGGAGTCAGATAATGATGGAAAAAAAAAAGAGAGCTAACCTGGGTTATGACAAGAGCATAGCCAATGGATATTTAGGAAGGATTTTAGTTTAGTTTGAAATTGGGAGAGTGATGTTAGGGATGAGAGTTCCTGTGGTAACTTGTTCCATATTTTGCCAACTGAGTTGGAAAATGTGGAGTCACCTGCTGAGTTTTTGGATCGGGATGTTTGGACTAGTATTTTGTTGGTGGAGCGTAGATGCCTCTGATTGTTATAGGGTGTTATGAGGGAGGAGAGTATTGGGGTGTTTTCAGGGTGATGTAGGGCATTATGGGCAATAGTGAGTTGATAGTATTGTATGAGGTGTGGTAGTTCCAGCCACCCAAGCTTTTTGAGATTTAAACAATGATGAGTTCTATATGGAGAGGCAGTTGCAAATCTGGCAATATTATTATATGATGAAGTAAGTTTGCTAAGATTAAGTTTAGAGAGATTTGTGTATATGGAGGAAGCATATAAAAGAGTTGAGATTAAGTGAGTTCTGGCTATGGTAGTTTTGGCTTCAGGAGTAAGAAAAGATTTGATTCTATAGAGAGAGCCTAGTTTTCTGTTGGTCGATTTTATTGTAAGATTAATATGATTGTCACATTTTAATTGATTATCAATAGTGATACCCAAGAGTTTTGTTGTTTGGTCAGGAGAGATAATGGTTCCATTATCAGATATTAGTGTGAAATGGATAGAGGTAGACAAGTGGGTGGGTGAAAAAGCAAGAGTTTGGTTTTCTTGGGGTTAAGGAGAAGGCAATGATTAGAGAACCATTGTTCTATAGTTGAGAAGGTTTTTTGTGTGAGAGAGTGAAGTTCTGACTGTGTTGAGGCTGCACAAATGATGGTAGTATCATCTGCATATTGAATACAAGTTGTTTGTGGAGTAGCTAGATGAAGTTCATTAATGAAAATGGAAAACAAGAGTGGACCTAAAATAGAGCCCTGAGGGACTCCTATAGTGGTGGGGAGAAGATCAGAGAGTTGGTTGTCCCATAGAACTGCTTGTTTGCGGTTGTCTAGGTAAGATGTGAACCAGCATAAGGCAAGATTATCTAGAGAGAAAGATTTTAAACGATGGAGAAGAAGCTGGTGATTTACCATGTCGAAGGCTTTGGACAGGTCTACGAAGAATGCTGAAGAAGGAGTATTATTGTTACGGTTTTTATTAATTGAGTCAATGAAGGATAGTAAGGCTGTACTAGTACTATGGTATGGTCGAAACCCATGTTGGCAATTAGCCAGGGGTTTGTGGTCTAGTAGGTGATTTAGTAACTGTTTGTGGATACACTTCTCCATAATTTTTGCAAGTGGAGATAATAGTGCTATTGGGCGGTAGTTAGAATGCTCAGTAGAGTCACCTCCTTTAAAAAGAGGGATAATATAAGAGATTTTCCAGACTGATGGAATTGAACTTTCTTTTATTGTCCTATTAATAAGTATAGAGATGGGGTATGCTAAGGCTTTTGCAGCTAGTTGGAGGTATTCAGCTGGTAATTGGTCAGCAGAGGGGGTTGTAGGTTTTAGTTTATAAAGTAAGGACAGTATTTGAGAGGTAGGTATGGGTTGAAGGTGAAATGGGGGGGGGATAAAGCTAGGTGTAAATAGTTTGGAGGTGTCTGGGTTTTGTTGATTAGCTAGGTTTAGTATGGCTGAAGTGAAGAAAGTGTTGAAGGCATTGGCTGTTTGTAAGGGGGAGTCGGGGTCAGAGCCAGACGGGTTTGGTGTGGCAACTTTACCAGGGGATAATAGTTTATTGATAGAGGACCAAAATTTATGTGGTTGGTGTGGTGAAGATTGCTGAAGCTGAGTATAAAAATTCTTTTTATCTTGTATGATGGCTTTCTTTGTCACATTTCTTTGTTGTCTAAAAGTGACATTATCATTTAGGCTTTTTGTAGTTCGCCATTTAGCCCAGGCCTTGTTCCTATTTAAGATAAGTTTCTTAGTGTTATTTGAGAGCCATTGGGCTGTTTTAGATTTGACACGCATAGAGCGCATTGGGGCATGGTGTTCCAGGATAGTGAGAAAAGTATTATTAAAGTGACTAACTGCTTCATCTATTGGGAGAGATTTAAGAGGTGACCAGTTAACTTGCATGAGTTCATTTTGAAACTGGTTGAGGTCAAAATATTTCTTACTATGGAATGATCTGACTTGGATAGGGACAGTAGTGCTGGTTTTTTGCCTAATAATATAAGTGAGGGAGTGATCACTGAGGTCATCTGGGAGAGTTCCTGTTGTATATTTTTGCTGAGGACTATTTGTTAATATCCAGTCAAGTATACTTTCTTTGTTGTTAAGTTTGTTTATTCTAGTTGGGAGGTTGATTATTTGAGAGAAACCATGTAGATTAATAAGGGTGGATGGATTAGTCTGTTTGCATAAGTTCCAGTCAATGTTAAAATCCCCTAAGAGTATAGTCTCTTGAGGGTGGTTTAGTGAGAGCCAGTTTAGAAGGTCTTCTAATATGGTTGTATTCTTTCCTGGGGGAAGATAGGTACAGACAATATTTAATGTTTTTTGTAGGTTGAGTTGCAGTTTTGTAATAATTATTTCAATAGCAGTGTCAAATGAGAGGTTATGATTTGTTCTACTAATCTGCAGTCCTGTTCTATAGAGAATAGCAACCCCACCACCTTTTTTGTTTAAGCGGTCCTGTCTTAGGATGTTGTAGCCTGGATGAATAACCTCTTTGTCATTAATTATAGGTTTAAGCCATGCTTCTGTTAGACAGAGAATATCAAACTGTTGGACTTCTAGTAGGGCATGAATTTGTGCTATTTTATTACAAATGCTTCGTATGTTTAGTTGGGCAATAGATAGTGATTTGGGAGGTTTAGTAGATGGTGTACTATTTCTAATTAGTGGATGGCATTTAGAGGGAATTGGGGAGGGGTTTGGACCAGGGTTTGGGTGAATATCTCCATCTATTAATGAGCAAGATATTATAGGGTTAAAGAGTTGAGGGTGTTTGCAGTAGTAGTAAGGAAATTTTTTAAGGTGGTAGATAAGATATTTTATGTGAGAAAGGCGGTGGTACTTAGGTTGAAGAAAGGAGGTTGTGTGGATGGTATTGAGATAGTTTATAGATAAGGTTGGTGGAGATGTTTGGGTATGTTTGTTTGGGATTATAAGTGTAAGGGATAGGGGTAGTTCATAGAAGGTTAAAAGATAGGTAGAGGTTAGAGTAGTTAGGAAAGTTATTAAAAGGAGATGTTGAGTATAATTAGGCATGTTAAGAAGGCCTGTGCAGGGATGTTAGAAATTTAATAAGGGAAAGTTTGGTCAGGGAGTGGGAAAGGAAATGGCTATATAGAAGGAGGTGTGGATGAAGTGTATAATATGATTGATTGAGATAAATGAGGGGTGTGTCTTAGAAGGAAACAATTAGAAGATAGTAGAAGTGGGTTGGATGGGTCTGGACTGTGATTGGTTGTGAAGTAAGAGGGTGGGTCTACAGTGTGATTGGTTGTGAAGTGAGAGGGGTGTGTCTTTGTGGGGGATAAATGTAGAGGTGCTAGGGGCGGGTGGGATTTGAGGGCAGGGAGGGGAGCGGAGTGAGCCCGGAGGGCGAACGGAGTGGGTAAACACAAAAAATTACTTTTGTGTGGTACAGACAAGAAACAATCAGTGAAGTGTGGAAGCAGCAGGTAGGTTTGAACTAGGTCTGTGTGTATATGTAGTGTACCCTTGTAAAAAGTAGCCTAGGTGTATGTATAGTAAAGAATAATTAAGGTAAAGCTATGGTGATGTACAGATATGGGTTAAAGGAGGTAAACAGAGGGGTGATGGGCAGGACCAGGATATAAGAGAAAGTATAGAGGGTAGTCATAAAAGAAAAAGAATGATTTGGGGGAGTTAGGAAAGAAGACAAAAGGGAGTAAAGCAGATAGTAGTAAGTATGCCACCTAGTGGCCAGAGGGAGAATTACCACAGTAATTCAGGTGGGAATGGGGAAAATGTGGTAGAAATAAAGCAGAAGGTTTACAGCTAAAAGAGAGAGAAGGTATATAAAATGGTGAGAGGAGACTGATGGAAGAGGGTCTAGGTTAGAAAGGTGATAGGGACTGGTGATATTGGCTGCTGGCTGTCCTGGGCGGGTAGCTGGAGTGGGGTACACTGGTTAAAGTTTGTATTTAAACACTTATCAAAGACATACTTCCACAGTTTGTTGGAAGGCTAAACCAGGTTTGGAGAGTAGTTTTCCACTAGTCAGAGGTTCAGGTCTTCCTGGAGGGCTGAGGTAGAGGTGTAGATTTGTGGGGTCCACTTAGTAATACTACTGTAATAGCAAGAGAAGAAAGAGGAAGATAGTAAGACAAAAATGTAGTACAATATTTCCTTGCAGAAACAGTATCAACTTAATCAAATAAAAACAATACTAAACAGTAATAAACCTAGTATTAAAGTGCAGGTTAGAAAAATAAACAGCTATTAGGTATTCACAGGGAAAGTGTTATAGCAGTAGTATGAATAAGCATTCACAATGAGATTATTACAGCATAAGTATGAGCCAGCGTGGTTATAGTCAGATGTTACAAATGTGATATTTAACTCAAGTAAAGCAGGAAGGGGGCTGTGCTTAAACGGCTATAAAAGATTATTCGCACAGTTAAAACCAAGCTATTAAACATATATGGACATAAATGATTCAGAATGCTTTGCAATGTATATTCGGTAATACAGTCTACCTGAATATCGTCAGCAGCTAAAAAGGCGCCAACTAAGAGATAGCGCTATGGGTACCAGGTATACAGTAACACAGATTACCTACGTATCATCAGCAGCTAAAAAGGCGCCGACTGAGGGATAGCGCTATGCGTACCAGGTAAAGGTATGACTGGATCATGCCTTGTACAAACTTGAAGCGCTATTAGCAGCAGGACTAAGTATGAACATAAGCAAAACCAGAATAGTATACCTATGAAGTCCAGCACTAAAGGTACTGACCAAATATGCAAACAGCTATTTATAAAAGCTGAACGTAGTCTATAGCACTAGCAAGGCTTTCAACTGTGAATCCAGTGAACCCTAAGGCCAACAGTGTAGTTAATCGCGCAATAAGTCCGCCCTGTGGTACAGGATTAGAGTTACACAATATACATATCAGTGCTACATCAGCGAGATACCAATGGCAGTTAATGCAAAAGAGCAATTAATGGTACAATATGCCATTTGTGGTTTTCTTTGGTAGGGATAACGTGCACGCTAAAAACACGCTCGTTCTATACAAGCAAGATGTAGTTTGAAAAGGCAAAGGCAACGCAGAAGCAGTAAGCGGTTACAAGGAGCTCAGTAACAAGTTAGCGACGCTATCATTTGTATTACAATAAACAACCTTTCCACAATAAACAGCTACAATTTGTTCAGTACAGGGTTAGCGACTATAACAAACATGTTACAACACTACTTTCAGTATCAGTAAATAGTTGCAAGTGGTCTATTAACAAGTTAGGAACACTTAATAAGTCATTGCAAGAGGACCAGTAATAATTTAGCAACGCTTACAGACAAGTAAAGACAGTAATATGTCTACATTCAAACCCGCAAACACGAGTATATAAGCAGGTTCAAAAGCACAATAATTATTACTCAGTGACAATAATCATCATTAACTAAGTTTAACAAAACATATACACAGTATTGAACCACTAAATATATTGTGCTGTATAACAACTTACTTTGGGTTTAAATCCAGTACCAGGCGCAGGTCGCACAACAGCCAAACAGCTCGGAGTTAGAGAAAAGATGGCGCCCAGGGAGATAGGGATATATTTATAGGGTTGGGTGGGGAGTTTGGGGGAGGGTTATGAAGGAGGAGCACAGGTACAGGTCTAAGGTGGGAAATATTGGTAAAGGAGAGTGCCTGAAAACAGAGAGGGGGTTGACTGCAAAAGTGGAAGGGGTGTAGTGTTGTGAGCACAGGTACAGGTCTAAGGCGGGAAATATTGGTAAAGGAGAGTGCCTGAAAACAGAGAGGGGGTTGACTGCAAAAGTGGGAGGGGTGTAGTGTTTTGAGCAGAGGTAAGATAAGTGTGTGGAGGAGGGAAAGGGGAAAAAAAAGGTGAGCGTCAAAAGTAAACAGAGACACAAAAAATTACTTTTGTGTGGTACAGACAAGAAACAATCAGTGAAGTGTGGAAGCAGCAGGTAGGTTTGAACTAGGTCTGTGTGTATATGTAGTGTACCCTTGTAAAAAGTAGCCTAGGTGTATGTATAGTAAAGAATAATTAAGGTAAAGCTATAGTGATGTACAGATATGGGTTAAAGGAGGTAAACAGAGGGGTGATGGGCAGGACCAGGATATAAGAGAAAGTATAGAGGGTAGTCATAAAAGAAAAAGAACGATTTGGGGGAGTTAGGAAAGAAGACAAAAGGGAGTAAAGCAGATAGTAGTAAGTATGCCACCTAGTGGCCAGAGGGAGAATTACCACAGTAATTCAGGTGGGAATGGGGAAAATGTGGTAGAAATAAAGCAGAAGGTTTACAGCTAAAAGAGAGAGAAGGTATATAAAATGGTGAGAGGAGACTGATGGAAGAGGGTCTAGGTTAGAAAGGTGATAGGGACTGGTGATATTGGCTGCTGGCTGTCCTGGGCAGGTAGCTGGAGTGGGGTACACTGGTTAAAGTTTGTATTTAAACACTTATCAAAGACATACTTCCACAGTTTGTTGGAAGGCTAAACCAGGTTTGGAGAGTAGTTTTCCACTAGTCAGAGGTTCAGGTCTTCCTGGAGGGCTGAGGTAGAGGTGTAGATTTGTGGGGTCCACTTAGTAATACTATTCCACAGTTTGTTGGAAGGCTAAACCAGGTTTGGAGAGTAGTTTTCCACTAGTCAGAGGTTCAGGTCTTCCTGGAGGGCTGAGGTAGAGGTGTAGATTTGTGGGGTCCACTTAGTAATACTATTCCACAGTTTGTTGAAAGGCTAAACCAGGTTTGGAGAGTAGTTTTCCACTAGTCAGAGGTTCAGGTCTTCCTGGAGGGCTGAGGTAGAGGTGTTGATTTGTGGGGTCCACTTAGTAATACTATTCCACAGTTTGTTGGAAGGCTAAACCAGGTTTGGAGAGTAGTTTTCCACTAGTCAGTGGTTCAGGTTTTCCTGGAGGGCTGAGGTAGAGGTGTAGATTTGTGGGGTCCACTTAGTAATACTATTCCACAGTTTGTTGGAAGGCTAAACCAGGTTTGGAGAGTAGTTTTTCACTAGTCAGAGGTTCAGGTCTTCCTGGAGGGCTGAGGTAGAGGTGTAGATTTGTGGGGTCCACTTAGTAATACTATTCCACAGTTTGTTGGAAGGCTAAACCAGGTTTGGAGAGTAGTTTTCCACTAGTCAGAGGTTCAGGTCTTCCTGGGGGGCTGAGGTAGAGGTGTAGATTTGTGGGGTCCACTTAGTAATACTATTCCACAGTTTGTTGGAAGGCTAAACCAGGTTTGGAGAGTAGTTTTCCACTAGTCAGAGGTTCAGGTCTTCCTGGAGGGCTGAGGTAGAGGTGTAGATTTGTGGGGTCCACTTAGTAATACTATTCCACAGTTTGTTGGAAGGCTAAACCAGGTTTGGAGAGTAGTTTTCCACTAGTCAGAGGTTCAGGTCTTCCTGGAGGGCTGAGGTAGAGGTGTAGATTTGTGGGGTCCACTTAGTAATACTATTTGGGTTTAAATCCAGTACCAGGCGCAGGTCGCACAACAGCCAAACAGCTCGGAGTTAGCGAAAAGATGGGAATAATAAATAGTGTAAATGCTGATGTAAACACCTTCTCTATTCTTACATACCTTGTTTTCTGTTATTCTGAAATAATCAGTCATAGCCTGCCTTATGCAGAGTGCCTTAAAGCTCTTTCCTTCTACTCAGTCTCCTATAGATTGCTGAGGGGTGATGTATCCATGGCTTAAAAGGCATCTGCAAACCCTACACTTATGTATCACCTGCATATTCCTAAGACAAACAGTATCAGAAATACAAGGTCTATGGACCGGAATTTTGTCTGGACAAACAGATATGTACCCCAGAGACTGCCACTCCTATGGAACAGGCTTCCCATCCATGCAAAGCTGGGTTTGTCTATTACCCTGTTTAAGCACTAACAAGACTAGTGAATGGGGAGCAGGAAATTTACACCAGGCCTGGCACCCATGCCCCTTATGGCAGAGGTAGCTTGTAAATGCGTGGCCCTCAGTGTCCTGTTTGGAGACAGAATATCATTATTCTTTGGGAAAATGTGGCTGGGCTTAGAAAGGCCCCTCAGTTCACTAGCCTAGTAAGAATCTATGAATCTATGTTGTCCTAACAAATGAAATGTTAGTAAAATCATGACTTTCATGAGTACAATTTTCTGCTATAGTTACTTCATTTACTTACAGTTCATTATTATTCAGAAAAGAGTTTCTCTTAACTGCAAAAAAAGATGTAGATGTTTATTCAGATATTCTATTGTCATTGCTCTGTTCAAAAACAGTGATGGAGAACCTGAACCATCTGTATTGTTAGCAGTTTCCATGTCCTGCAAGCACACTTAGTAAAAATGTCCTAGAAGATAAGTAGCCCAAAGCAGGCAAAATCCAAGCCAGTGCTTCATCTCATGGAACTTATGACATAACTACAATTCTTTGTTAGCACTGAAATCTCAGACATTTACAAAACTGCAATGGCAGTGTTTAAGTTGAAAAGTTTAATTGCAGCATAAAAGTAATTTCAAGATGGCTTAGAATCTTAAAGATATGATGGCAATCCATATTGAGAACTGTTACACAGGTCACAGGCCTTTAACCTGCAATTTAGTAAAGTGGGGTCCACTTAGTAATACTATTTGGGTTTAAATCCAGTACCAGGCGCAGGTCGCACAACAGCCAAACAGCTCGGAGTTAGAGAAAAGATGGGAATAATAAATAGTGTAAATGCTGATGCAAACACCTTCTCTATTCTTACATACCTTGTTTTCTGTTATTCTGAAATAATCAGTCATAGCCTGCCTTATGCAGAGTGCCTTAAAGCTCTTTCCTTCTACTCAGTCTCCTATAGATTGCTGAAGGGTGATGTATCCATGGCTTAAAAGGCATCTGCAAACCCCACACTTATGTATCACCTGCATATTCCTAAGACAAACAGTATCAGAAATACAAGGTCTATGGACCGGAATTTTGTCTGGACAAACAGATATGTACCCCAGAGACTGCCACTCCTATGGAACAGGCTTCCCATCCATGCAAAGCTGGGTTTGTCTATTACCCTGTTTAAGCACTAACAAGACTAGTGAATGGGGAGCTGGAAATTTACACCAGGCCTGGCACCCATGCCCCTTATGGCAGAGGTAGCTTGTAAATGCGTGGCCCTCAGTGTCCTGTTTGGAGACAGAATATCATTATTCTTTGGGAAAACGTGGCTGGTCTTAGAAAGGCCCCTCAGTTCACTAGCCAGAAAGGCTCATCCAGACTCTGCTACACTTTGCTGTGAAGGAAAGGTTAGTTTGCTGTTATTTTTTTGTATTTCTGTATTGCCTTTCTATATTTTGAATACTGTAGTTTGTTTTCTTTACCTTGTGTTTTGCTTGCATTCTGTTTTAACAGCATATTAAAACTTCAAAAGAGACCACAGCTCTCTCGGTTCTGAGTCAGGCAGAATTTTTCCCGCCCTCCCACCCATTTAAGTTGTCTTGTTAAATACCACTGTCTTTCTAGTTGCCCGCCTCTTATGTTAATCTGACCATATATCTCATTTCTCTCTACTTTCACTGGCTTATGTGAGTAATCACAAAACCATCACTTTTGAAATCCCACCCCTTCAATTATTTAAATTTATTGACCATCCTACAGTATTTCATAGTACCAAAATACAAAAGTAACCACCCCTTTCAGTCCATCTTGCTGTTTTAAAAATAGTAACTCTCCACTAAACCTTAACTTTTAAACAGGTAAAACTCAAGTTACCTACTTTCATATCTAACTTCTCTAGTGCACACTGCAGAGTGCATTCTTTTCAATCTTACCTTTAAGCATCCCTGTTACTAGCACTTTCTCTAATATCTAAAAAGATCATCTCTACTTGACTCCAAGTAGACTTTTCTCTATCTGTTAAACCTAGCACTTGCTCCTACAGTACTTATTACCTTGATACGGCACTCTTATAGGTAGCACCCCAAAAGGCAAACCCCAATTTCTCGGTCACCCACGTCCCCGGAATCTCTTTTAAAGTTTTTGTCTAGTCCTTCTAGCATGTCGAGGATCAGTTGCTAGTGTCCTCTCCTGCTCAGCTGGTGAACCTGGGAATATTGAGGCAATGTTACAATTGCCTCATGTACACAGACAACCCTCTCCTCCTCCCACAAAACACAAATACATGCGAGAGATGCAACTATACGGCCAAACTGGAGGCTGACCTCTCTCAACATAGGACTGGCAAGACCAGTCAGGAGGAGAAGGTTACCACACACACTATAGACCCAGTCTCACATAGTACCATCACAACCTCAAATCATACACATAAACACACAAAGACATACTCAGCGGCTCTGATCAAAAATCTACCAAAACAGCAGAGGCCACCAAAGCAGACACCCAAACAACCACCACCTCAAAACACAACACCTGCAACACATAGACCTCACAGTCAGAGTGTCAAACAGTCACAGCCCTTAAGGCCAAACACAATGCCAGACACACTAGTCATTGGTGACTCCATAGTCAGACACACTGACGTCCCGCTCACCAGACTGAGTAAGGAGAAGGTCACAGTAAGCTGCCTGTCGGGCGCTAGAATCCGCCACATAACGCAAGCACTCAGGTCTCTCAACAGCAGGTACAAATACGACTCAGTCATTGTCCACGCTGGTGTAAACGACCTGAGATGTACTTCCTTGGACTACATGAAAAGAGACATTGAGGAGCTCTCTGATTATGTAGCCCAGGCAGGTATGACCCTGACCTTGAACAGTATCCTACCTTCACCAAGAATGATGCCACAATACAGAGATAAGATGATCAGCTTTAACAATTGGCTTAAACTCTGGTGTCATTCAAAGGGGATCCAATGTCTGTCTGCCTGGGATGACATGCTGGACAAGCCACGCTGCTTCGCAAGGGACGGCTTGCACCTGTCACCCCTGGGATTCCGGATATTGGCAAAGGCTCTTGCCACCCCCATAGTGCCTTTTTTAGGCAAGGCTCAAATTCTAAACCTACCACCCTAGAACACAAAAAAAGAAAAAAACTAAGGGTAATGCTGCTCAATGCCAGAAGTCTAAATCTCAAAATGCACGCACTCGAGGCCCTTCTCAGTATGGAGAACATCGATGTCTGTGCAGTGACAGAAACCTGGTTCAAGGCTCCTGAGAGCACCCCAGCACTATCAGGTTTTACCTCTTATCATGTGTTCCAGCCCCAAAATCCGGACAATACCAAGAAAGGGGGGGGGTATCCATATTCATCAAGGACACCCACACTTCAAGACTGGTGGCAACGCACGATGCATCGGAGACCATCCAGGTGCAATTAACCATAGGCAAGACTGCTCTGCAAATTGTAGCATGTTACAGGCCACCCTCACACACTCAGGAACCTCACATGGCCTGCCTGAAAACACTAGAGGGGATAAATGTATCACCAAACACCATCATACTAGGTGACTTCAATTACCCTAATATAGACTGGGAACACTACTCAAGCCCAAACACCCTAGCCCAAAAGTTTCTGGAATTCATAAACTCAAATGCCATGGAACAACTAGTCACCATCCCCACAAGAGGAGAAAACATACTTGATCTCATCATCACGAACATGGGAGCACAATGTTCAACACCGGAAGTATACCCCTCACTGGTGAGATCAGATCACAAACTAATCTCACTGGAGGTCCTCATCCCACCCCCACCTGAAATAAAAAAGACCACAGTAAAGAACTTCTCGAAAGCTGACTTCACACTTCTAAAGACTAGTGTGGTCTCCTTTAAGGCCCCCGAGCCGGCGGAAAACAGTACTCAAGCCGCTGAATCACTTACAAATGCCTTCTACCAGCACCTGCAGGACTGCATGGATAAGGCAATCCCAAGCAAAACAAAGACTCTTTGTACCAAAGGCAAGCGTCCAGTCTGGTGGACCCCAGCCATAAACAAACTCTACAACAAAAGGAGGAAGCTACTACAAGATAGAGCAAAATCCTTAAAAGGTAAGACACCCTTGATCACTATAAGTAAAAAACTAAGAGCTCTCATAAAATCATCCAAAGCAAATTTTGAGAGAAAAATAGCTAAAGACTCAAAGACAATCATAAGGCCTTCTTTAGCTATGTTAGAAACCTGGGAGGAAACTCCCAGATATGCTCAGAACTAGTTCAAAATGATGTGAAGATTACTGATCCTACAGACATTGCCAACATACTGGCTGACAGGTTCAGTGCAAACTTCTCTCCCCCCCCCCAAAAGGACAGATATCTATACCAAGCGATTGCAGCCCCCCAAACTTCTCCAACGCCCAAGTGAGAACTGCTCTCTCCAAAGCAAAAAACACAGCATCCATGGGACCTGATGGTGTCCCCGGCTGTGTGCTCCACGAACTCAATGAGGAATTAAACCCACAGCTAGGACAGCTGTTTAATCATAGTCTTACCTCTGTATACGCATTCCAGGAGTGGCGCACTGCAACTGTGGTCCCACTTCACAAAGGCGGTGCCTCCACCGACCCTGGAAATTACCGGCCCATTAGCTTGACAAGCCTTATCTGCAAAGCCATGGAGAGGATCATAATGGACCTCATAAATAAAGACATAGGGAATTTGCAGACTTTGGATCCATCCCAGTTTGGCTTTGTCAAATGCAGATCATGCCTTCTAAACTTGGTTGACTTTTTCGAAACAGTCACCAAAGCCATTGATGAGGGAAAGGCAGTCCATACAGCCTACCTCAATCTGGCGAAGGCCTTCGATACAATACCCCACTCGGGTATCATTGAAAAACTCATCAGCTTAAATGTTAACCCATACATCACAAGATGGGTTGCAAACTGGCTGAGTGACAGAACCCACAGGGTCAGAGTTGCTGGTGCCATGTCAGACTCAAAGCCTGTCACAAGTGGTGTACCACAGGGCTCAGTCCTGGGCCCACTCTTGTTTGGCATCTACTTTTCCGAAGTACAAGCAAACACAGGAGGGTTATGGCTGACAAAGTTTGCAGATGACTGCAAACTGGGCCATAGTAGAAAACACATCTGACACAGATATCCTTCAGAAGGGTCTCACAGAAACGGATAACTGGTGCCAGAGCCATGGCCTAAAGTTAAATGCCAAAAAATGCATAGTCATACCCTTCGGGAAAAACAAGGTTACCCCTAGCTATCAAATAGGTGGCAATCCACTGAGCACAGAAGAAGTTATCAGGGACCTGGGGACCCAGGTTGATAGTAGTCTGTCATTCGACACCCATGTAGCTAAAGTAGTTAGGAAGACCTTCTACATTGCCCACCTTATCATGAAGGATTCTCATCTAGATCAAGGGAGGTCATAGTCTCCCTATACTCATCACTCATCAGACCAATGATTGAGTACAATGCCCCATTCGAATGTATCTGACCCGACACTTGCAGCAGCTGGAGAGGCCACAAAAGTTCCTCACCAAAAGGATAAAGGGTCTCAAACATCTGTCCTATGCTGCCCGACTGAAAGAACTCCAGCTCTATTCAGTCGCCACCGCTTGCTCAGAGGTGACCTTTGCCTAACATACAAGGCCATGTCAAACCCAGATTTGATGAATATGCTTCACCTCAAAAATCTAGATCCGTCAGAGCCACAAGGGCGGAGACTTAAACCTCGACACGGCTATTAATAGGACGTGCTGGAGGGATAGATTCATCACCCAAAGACTCCCTATGCTGTGGAATAAAATCCCGGTATATGTGAGGCAGAGCACCTCGTTGGCCTTGTTCAAGAGAAATCTTGACCAATGGATGGGAGATCGCAGATATACCCCAGGGATTACCTCAGTGTCACTGCTCGACAGAGGCACAGCAAAATAATGGGTATAGTTCCCCATACTAAAGGGGTGGCGTAAGCCACAAAATTATGGGCTAGGCTTGTAAATGCCCTCGGGCAGATAGCCTAGTATGAACCTATGAACCTATGAACCTAGTAAGAATCTATGAATCTATGTTGTCCTAACAAATGAAATGTTAGTAAAATCATGACTTTCATGAGTACAATTTTCTGCTATAGTTACTTCATTTACTTCCAGTTCATTATTATTCAGAAAAGAGTTTCTCTTAACTGCAAAAAAGATGTAGATGTTTATTCAGATATTCTGTTGTCAT
Organism: Protopterus annectens; assembly: GCF_019279795.1. NCBI lineage: Eukaryota > Metazoa > Chordata > Ceratodontiformes > Protopteridae > Protopterus > Protopterus annectens. Next base: position 1,696,684,153 of record NC_056744.1, on the reverse strand, counting down.
TGCTCTGTTCAAAAACAGTGATGGAGAACCTGAACCATCTGTATTGTTAGCAGTTTCCATGTCCTGCAAGCACACTTAGTAAAAATGTCCTAGAAGATAAGTAGCCCAAAGCAGGCAAAATCCAAGCCAGTGCTTCATCTCATGGAACTTATGACATATCTACAATTCTTTGTTAGCACTGAAATCTCAGACATTTACAAAACAGCAATGGCAGTGTTTAAGTTGAAAAGTTTAATTGCAGCATAAAAGTAATTTCAAGATGGCTTAGAATCTTAAAGATATGATGGCAATCCATATTGAGAACTGTTACACAGGTCACAGGCCTTTAACCTGCAATTTAGTAAATGAATTTATGTCACTGGTGGATCAGTGTGAATCCATGGAATAACAGTTTTTCAGTGAAATAAAAGTGTTAGATACCATCTAAAATTAATGAGATAAGTACAGAAAATAAGAAACTATATGATGATATGATGGATGTTTTACTGATTGTTGAACAAAAACTTATTGCTACAAAGAAAAGAAAGTTAACACAAGATTTAAATACTTTTAAGACCCCACTATTCTCCTCCTGATCCTTGTCTTTGCAATCACACCAGTAACATCAGTATTAGTATCACAGGATCATAGGAAGTTACTAGGGTAATTGTCCTAGGGCCCTTGCAGGCCTAGCCAAGTTTTATCCTTATTTCCACAATCAGCACCAATTGCCCCTGTCCAAGACATCACAGTTGGAACCCCCAGGGTGTATTTATGGTTACCCATGGCACCATTAGCATCAACATCAGTATGAAGGCGCTACATTTCATCACATTATGCTGAGAAGTCACTAACATTGCTTCACTGACCACAAGAACATCTTCCCAGGTTGTACACCTAATCATGTTGATGCTAGCATCAGTTCAGCTCTTGGGCCCTTTAGTGGAGCAATTCGGGGGACTACTTCAAACTATTCCACTAGCAATGCCTCAGAGACCAACAAACAACCTACCAAGGGGAAGAAGAGGAGAAAGAAAAAGCTCAGGGCAGAGCTGCCAAGGACTGGCAATAAAGTACAAGGCACACCAGCAGTGGCAACATTGTTTCTAATGCCTCAGACTATAATTTAACTACATCAGAAATCAGTATTGGTTTCACTTTTATCTTCACTTGTGATGACAATATTTCTCTAAAGCTGAGCGTAGAGGTTCACCAGAAACTTTAATGATTAGCGCTTTCGTCTGTTCAAAAACAATTGGACTTCATCAGATGTGATGAAGTCCAATTGTTTTTGAATGGATGAAAGCACTAATCATTAAAGTTTCTGGTGAACCTCTATGCTCAGCTTTGGCGTTTTGTCTTTTCCAGTTTGTGTCTTGTGTTTCCTGTGATGACAATATTTCTAATAGTTAGACTGAACTCTCAAAGTTTGCTAGAAATCTAAATTAAAAACTTACTTGTTGGAGCAAGCTTCATTATGCATATCAAGTACTTTTATTTCAAATAATCATCCCATAATTAAGCCGCGGTGGTACAGCAGTTGTGTTGTTGCCTCACAGCAAGAGCTTCTCCCATTTGATTCTCAGCTAGTGTGCAGGGAGTGCCTTCTGTGTGAAGTCTGCATGTCCTCCATGCAGTCGAGTGGCCTCCGAAAGACGTGCGTGAATGGGCGTGCCTTCACTGAAGGTTGGGCATCGGGCTGGCAACTTGGCACCATAAAAATCTACTGCCAATCATTAGCAGACCGGAGTTCCGCTGTGGCAACCCCTTACTGGGAAAAGCCGAAAAGACAAACAAACACCATAATTAATGCCTTTCAAAAGGCCTGTTAGGGTGATGAGCACAACCAATTATATAATGAAAAACAAGTCATTAATATTATTCATATCTGACTGATTCAGGGAGACTAGCATTAAATTATCTGTTAGCCATTCATGATATAATCATAAAAGGAGCTGATAAAGGATGTGAAAACAGTGGTGATAAATAGAAATTATTATTTCTGATAGTGTTTATAGTTATTTTATGACACATACACTTATAATAAAATTGAAGAGTGAATTGTCAAATATCATAGCAAGAATAAACACTATTTATGATCTGCATTTGAAGAATTACATCATCATTGATAATCTTAATTACTTTTATACTCCTCACTCGAAGATACCCATTTATTATTATTTAACCAAAATCCATATAGACATGGAAAAGCCAGCACTGAGGCCTATAATCTCAGCTAGGGAGTGGTCAACTGATCTAATATCCACATTTTGGAATGTAAATTGAAAAATATTTGGCTGAAGGAAAATACTTTATTAACAACAGTAAAGATTTTTAGATAAGGTACACTTGTGGTGTGAACAACATACGTGAAAAAGTTATATCTTCAATACAGTAGCTGTAAGCTTGTTATTTACTACAGTATTTAATATGGGAGTTGGATCTATTAGGACAAATTTAAGTAAATTGTCTAATTATTCAAACTTTTGAAAATACAAACCTATAACTAAAGCTGGTTGTAATATATATAGCTACCGTCTGTCCATTGCGTGGAATAAATTCTCAATTGAAATTAGGACTCTCACATATCCCAGACAATTTAGATCAGCCGTCAAAGATTATCTTATTAGTCAATGGACCTGCCACTGTACTTGCCCCCTCCTGAATAATTAGACTACAACATACCTCCTATATATCCTTCTTAACTAATCCCTCAACTGTCTTCTTAAGCCAGTTTACATCTTTTGAGTAACACTCATTTTGTCCTTATCTTAAGTAATCTGTACTTTCCAAACTAAGCTCTAAAGCATTAAGTATTGTCCTAAGTTAATATTTCTCATAAGACATATCTCTTAAATCTAATGTATTTTTTTCAATTATGTATCATCACATGAGGTTAACTTGCATTAGTCTCTCATATTGTATTCTTTGAAATACAATGAGATGTTTTTTTTTTCTATGTAAAATTTTTTTTTCTCAATGTAAATTTCATTGTATCTGTCTTGGAGTTTTTCTTCCCAGGACTCCACTGAAAACGGGGCCCAATGGACTATCCTGGTAAAATAACTGCAAATAAAAATAAAATAAAATATGTATTATCATATGTGTTTAATCTGTATTTGTCATGTATTAAATGTGTAAATTTATGGAGCTTTTCTCCCTGGGCCTCCACTAAAAACGGGCTCTTCAACTCAGTCAGACATACCCAGTCAACAAATGTAAAATAAATAAACAAATAATAAGTAAATACCATGTTTGATCTGCTATAATTGGTTTTATAAAACAATGTCTTCTTATCTAACAAATACATTTACATCTTAAGAAGGGGAGTAGTTATGGGTGCTCCTGTTGCCAATTCCTATGCATATATTTTATTTACTTGGGAAGACGAATTTGTGTTTAATGAACAATATTTATTTTTAAAAAGTTAGTTTTTATAACTACATTGTTGAAATTTTCCTACTCTGTGAAGGAATAATGGATTAGTTGCAAAGCTTTGTGGATTATTTGATATGCACTACATATATTTTGAAGTTTAAAATTGTTACATCTTAGTCTGGCATTCATATTTTGGCTATTACTTTGACCTGTCCACAACATGGCACAATATTAACAGCTGTGCATAAGAAATCAGCTAAAAGCAATACCTATATGCATAGATCCAGTATGCACCTTGAAGATATATTTCAGAATGTTATAAAAGGTCATATTATATGAATATGTGGTTTAAATCATTTAAGACAAGCACCTCACCCATTACGGGAACCAGTGACACCCCCCTTTACCTGTAGAACCTGCTGTAACTATGTAAGCTAATAGCCATGGATTCAGTTATGCCCAAATGCAGTGCTAGGTATTTTTTTCCTGCTTGCTAAACAGAGGTCAGCCTTTTTAGACCTCTCTCATCATTTGCGTTACCTTCCCAGTCTGTCAAACAGACTCTGATATTTTTGGGCAAACTACTGAAGCAGAAATGATAGCTTAAACATTAATCTCTCCCACATTCAATATATGATCTATACACAAACAGTTCAATGCATGCAGGAAAGATATCTTTTATCTATCTATTTATCTATCTATCTATCTATCTATCTATCTATCTATCTATCTATCTATCTATCTATCTAATCTATTTCTTTATTTGATCTATCTATCTATCTATCATCTATCTATCTATCTATCTATCTATCTATCTATCTATCTATCTATCTATCTATCTATCTATCTAATCTATTTCTTTATTTGACCAGGTAAATGGGCTGGTCCATTGACCATTTTCATGAAAAAACAAGCTGCTTTGGTAGCTGAATGAGTAAAATAGCTAGACGAGTGATCTGGAGAATCTACGTTTGAGTCTTAATTAAAGCATACACTTTGTTAGTGTTGTACTCCTAGACTTTCACTATGTCCTATGCTTCTAAATGCTTCTCAGTGACATAGCATTTTAATTGCATTCTGATTCTGGGAAATTTGTTGATGCTGTCTGTCCTTTTTATTTCTTTGTCTGATTACATTATGGATATTGAGCTAGGGAATGAAGATTCTCCTGCAGTTAATTCTATATCTATGTCTTGCACTGGGGTCTATGTTAAATTATTGAACGCTTAAAAAAGTGAACAATGATTTATCGAACCCATGTAAGCTATAGCTTACAGTCTTGACTGCTTAGAACAGCTATTTTTTCCTAAGAAAAAAAAATTGCTGTTCCAAAAAAAAAAAAAAATTATAAAACATTACATGAAGTGGGGGGCTTTGCTCCCACACCCCCCGATGTGGGGGGCTATGCCCCCCACAAACCCTCTACTTAAATATACCAACATCAAGATCACACTACAGTGACAAAAACGGCAGAGTAATAGAAGTGGCCAAGCAAGTTTTTTCCCAGGGAAAGAATTCACTTATATGCTGTTTCACTATTTTGCCTTTTTGCGCTTTCAAGTTCAATCAAGATGCATTTGAAAGAACGTGTCTTCGATCATTTAATAGTAATCCTTGCACTGAGCCTTGTTTATGGATTAAAATGGTTTATAGACTAGCTCTCTTACCTGGTGGAAAATAAATAATTCATATCAGAAATGGGCACGTGCACCTCCTCTTACCACATTCTGTTGATTAAACTCGGTTCAAACTGTCACAAATAAATAAATAAATAACATGAAAATAGCTAAAGGAGGGGGAAATTCATCAGTAAAGGGAGATTAAATATAAAAAGAAAGTATGCTTTGGGGATTAAAATGGAATTTATATGTATGTATATTGCTATATGATTCTACTGCATTATTTATTTATTTAACATTTGTTGACCGGGAAAGCCTGACTAGGACAGAGCCTATTTTCAGTCTAGACCCAGGGAAAAACACACCACACACATGTCTTTGGAATGTGGGAGGAAACTGGAGTACCCAGAGGGAACCAACATGAATGCAGGGAGGACATGAAGACTCTGCACAGAAGGCACCCAAGCTGAGAATTGAACTAGAGAACCTCTTGCTGTGAGGTGACAATGTTACCTGCTGCACCACTGTAAATACTGTTTAACTGTATATTGTAATATCTGTATATTGTAATTACTGTTTGTATTACTAAGCCCATTACTGCAATATTTTAGTTTTTGTTTTTTGGAGATTTTCTCTCCAAGCCTCCACTGAAAATGGGCATGTGGCCCAGTCTGACTATCCCGGTAAACAAATGTAAAATAAATGTGTGTGTGTGTGTGTGTGTGTGTGTGTGTGTGTGTGTGTGTGTGTGTGTGTGTATATATATATATATATATATATATATATATATTAAAATACATAATTTAGTTACCGTTTACTAGATATTTCTATATTCTGAATATTAAAACTAAAAGTAAGTGCTTAAAAGACTGCCATTCCATCTGTACCAGCCTTTGATAGCAATTTAGTCGAAAACACAGCATTTACTGCATTTTTTCTGTCTGTTTACAAAAAAAAAAAACAAAAAAATACTTCTCCTTTCCTGAACTTTCCTAGCTAGTTGTTCCAGTGATCAGATTTTGCTGATCCCTGGGCTTTGTATTTGGTTTCTGTGTTCCTCCATTTTCTTGTGTGGCCAGAGGTAGTTTCTTTACTCACCAGTGGGAGTGGGGAGTACTGAGCTGCTTGTTTGTCCTCAGAGGAGTGGTTAGAAGCAGCAACTTGTAATTTGTTGGCCATTTTGGGTCATTTCCTGTTTTTTTCCAGCCCCCTGCTATAAAGCACGCTTTG
>NC_056744.1:1696558083-1696677447 GCF_019279795.1 Protopterus annectens | reverse complement strand
GAAAATTATTTCAATGGATTTATATCTTACAGTGGGTATCCACAACAATTCCATAAGAAATACTACTAGTGATGTGAATGTCAGTTGGTTGGACATAAACTAACTCCCCTACATCTAGCATGAACTTATTTGGTTTCACACAACTAATTAATAACCGCACACATTATAGCAGGACATCAAATTCCCTATTAGACTGGATCCTAGTATTGGACCTTAGGAAATACACAACCTAAGGTACAATGTCTGACTGTCTCAGTGATCACCTCCCAATCTGAACAACCAGACCTCTCACATATACATGTAAACAGCAGGTTTATAAAACAACACGTAACCTTTCCAAGTTTAACCTAGAGATGTTCATTACTAACCTATCATCTATTAACCGAAACTTCCTAAAAATCATCCATTTGGATGATGCTGTAAATGAATTCAATACAACTTTCCTGAATATCCTAAATAACCTTGCACTTCTAGAAGGAAGAGACTAAAAATAAATAATGCGCTCTGACTGTCCAGAAAGAGCAGAGTATTAATGCAGGATAGAGAAAAGCGTGGAAAGAATGGTAAACATATAAAACACCTCAATATCGTGAAAAATTTCAGAATGCTTTGCAGTCATTCTAAAAATCAAATTAATGAAGGCAAAAAATATACTATAATAGCTATTAGAATAATAGTAAAACAACCTTAAAAAATTCTGGACAGAAATTAAAAAAATCTTGCATCCTGGCCATAAATTCAACCCTAACCCCTTTCCCAATACGTTTTCACATGTAACCACAATACATCTTGACTGTTAAATAAAAATAATAAAGTCCCAACACAAACATGGTTACACGGATTTAATAGCACAAAACACAGAGATCCCAATGACTGAGCGCTTTCACCATAAGAATGGCTTCATCAGAGTAATGTTGGTTGGTACAAACAGCAATTAAATACCCCATCCCCTAGTTGCTGACCAATCCACATTAAATGACATCATCACATAAATTTGAAAAAAAAAATGATTATACATGAAATATAAAAACATGTTTGAACCAAGATACAAGATAAAGATACACTTGTACAATATGCTTAAAGATAAAAAGTGTTATGATGCTGATATACGTTGAATATATAAAAAAGGAACTTTTATTTAATCACATTTGCTTTTGCCTTAAGTGTAGGCAGAATAGCAATACTGTCATTGAGGCCAGGTGGATGCATGGCATTTAGCCTAAGTTGCCACATAGTGTCTACAATTTCCACCTTTAGTTTCAAGTCACCTCATCTTTCGCTACTTTTCACCTTGTCAATGACAAAGAAAATAAACTTTTTGAAATTAGTACAACATGTACTATGCCTATAGAGTGCATTGTGGGCATCTTTGTTTCTGATGGAGTTTATCAATATGTGACAGTTTAGTGTTTAAAATGCGTGTAATGCCAGAGGAGTCAGTCCTTTTCATTCCTGTAGCCAAAATTCTAGAATATCAGTCCATCAGATGTTACTGCTTAACATGTCAAATGACCTTTTAGAGTGCCCTCTGAGACAGAATATCCATGGGATACTTTTTTTCTAGTGCCCTCTCATGTGGCTCTTAAAAAAATCATAAATCCTTGCAACCATCAAGATATTGCCACATTTGGTTTACGCTAGGACTCCAACATTTGAGCTAAGGACCATGTACACCCCAATGGTCAATTATTCTTAAACCCTCTTTGAATGTAATTTTATCTACAAGAATATTAACTAATTTTAAGACTATAGTGTTATATCCTTGAACATTAATTTCCAGGACAGCCCCATCAGAGACCCACAAAAGCATTGGAAGCAAGGGAATGATGGTTAAATATAACCAAATTGAAAATGACCAAGAGAAAGACAAGCTAATAATAGGATTATTCAGATAACTGTCATATCATAATCTGAAAGGTTCTCAGGGTAAAATGTAGGTAGAATCCTAAGTAAAACTCCATAATCATTAGTGGGTAGCAGCGGTGAAAAACACAACAAAGAACTGCAAAACAAGCTGACCTGAAGCATGTCCTTCTTAAAGGATGCCTGCTTCTTGGCTGTAGGTTATTGGTAAATATATACCCTGATGACTAAGTGGCTGCAGAGGTCAACAGAAGACATAGCTCTGAAGTATGTACAAAATTTGGCCGTCTTCCTTTAAAAAAAAACAAAAAAACTCCTCCCACACTACAGCAATTACATCCACTTCCACTTTGACTGCACTGGTCAAAGGCAGATTAACATTTTGATGGTAAATATCAAGGCATTAGACATAGTTATGTGAAAACAGTCTGTTTAGATACAAAAGCACTCCCTCTCTGTCCCTGCAGCAAGTAAGATAAATATTTAATTTTTTTTCTCTCTCTCTCTCTCTCTGAATGTGTGCACTCTTCAAACACATAATCACAAACAGAGGTAACCACAATTAGAACATGGAGAACACATCCTCAGTCACGGACTTCTGGAAAGAATGTAGGATTATGCATGGACTGGCTGAAGTAAATCTCTGAAGTGACAGAGAGATTTGCCTGGAGGGACACCCAAGCTCTTCCTGAAAAATAAAGAAAGAAAGAAAGAAAACAAACAACATTTCTGTAAAAAGTCTGTTCTCATGATCAAACTGCATGGGAGCCAGGAGAGAGACAACTGTAGTACATCATGACCAATCAGGATAAATAAAGGCTTCAGACTTCAGTCACTTAGCTCTACCCTTTAACTAATTTGTACATATGCATGTTTGCTAGATTAGTTTTGTGTGTTGCCTTGTGTGATTGAAGCATACAGTGGTTGAAAGGCAGCTCACACACAGCACTTTTGTTTCAGTGTAACTTAATCATGATACTAAATTCATGATATCCAGTGTTGTGGTTAATCAGTTTAAATATGAAAATATTATTTTAACCAATAAGAGAGGAAAAAATGTTTCATGTGCTCAGCTGAAAAGTTATTTTAAACATTCAAGTTTCCTTTGACTCTCTAATAGGCAATTGTTGTCCAATATACCAGCATTCAAGAATGTAACACTTTAATTGTCAATCAGCATGTGCTAATGAGTTAACATTTAGTAAATAAATGAGAACCTACCTGTCCCAACAATTCCTTATTACTCCACAGGTAATGACAACTACACAGATGTATTGCAGTTGGATGTATGTAAAAAAAAAAAAAAATCACCACATGGGAAGTTTTCTAGCTGAAGGGAGAAATAATTAATGTTAATGGATGCTCAGTACCTAAGTGGGCAAAGTCCCTTAGTTTGTTGGTTCTAAGGCAGTGACAACCATATGGAATGCTGGAGGTCCTAGGTTCAAGTCCCAGAAAGTGTTTTCATTTCATGTTCCATAAAAATAAACAGTTTTGTCCAAATAGATTGCTATAAAAGGGAGTCAACCAAAGCCTGAGGATAAAGTTAGTTAACTACCTGAGTGTTCTTGTTCCAAATTACCATAGTTTGTGTTTGCAAGTCTAGCTATTTTTATCATTGTATTTATTTTATTTATTTAACATTTATTTATTTAATGTAATCTTATGCATATTTAATTAATGTTGGTTTGGCAGTTTTTCTTCAATTACAATATTTATTTTTCTTGCTGTTAGTATTGGATGGTTCCGTGTGATTATCTCTTTACTTTCTGTCTGCTTCTATACCTTAGTATTTTATAACCTTATGTCTCTCACTACACAGACACTTAACTTAACAGCAAGGGATATGTTCTTAAGATACTCTCAAAGACCAGGAACACATCCTCCACTGGAACAGACAACATTCTGGATTATTTAATAAAATGTTAAACATGTACTTGCCTTACATGGTAAGATGGATAGCCACCTGGTTTAAAGGGTTCGTGTGGGATATGTCCGGGCCTCCTCCTGTTTGGTATCTATTTTTCAGACCTTTAAATTGGTAACAGTAATCTCTGGTTAGCAAGGTTTGCTGATGACTGAAAGTTGTGTCCATCCATCCTCAATCCATTTTCCCATTTTATGTCACTGTCAAATCCCATTTGGATACATATACTCTCCATAAACATAAATAAATAATAATTAAAGTCAGTTTCTTGTGCTTAGAAAAAGGGCTCGAACTAAACATCAAGAAATATTGCATCATACCCTTCAGGAAGTAGAAATACTTGGCATCCTACTGCATTGAAAATACCCCAATTCCATAAAAAATGGTGATCAAAAATGAGTACCTAGGCTGATAGCTTCCTCTCCTTTAACCATCATTTGGTGACGGTAATTATGAAATCCTTCTCCATTTTGCAACCGATTTCCAAAGGCATCTTTTATAAAACTAAGGAACTCATTGTTACCCTGTATTCTGCCCTATTCAGACTTATTAGAAAATAGAATGGACTCTTTGGCATGTATCTGGCCGGGTACATTAAAAACATGAAAAAAAGCAAGTATGTGTAACACAAAAAAAAAAAAAGATCTCTGGTTTAAGAAACTATAGTTACCAGAACAGACTGGCGTTCTTATCCTTGTATTCAGTGTTCAGGGTTCTGAGGGGAGGCTTGTGCCTAGCTTACTGTGCCCTCAAGTATCTTGTTCTTTTCAACCTCTTTTTCCTTGGCAAATCAAATTGTGGAGCAAATACCAGAACCAGAGTTATCAACTTGAATCATGGAATAAATAAAACTGGGTGGGGAGAAAGCTTCATCATCCAGACCCTCCCCAATCTCTGGAACAGGCTCCCGCATGTATTTTAAGCAATGTGATTCCATGTCATCCTTCAAACATAGGTTGAACAGGTGGATGGGTACCTTTAAATTTACCCCTGAACTAACAGGTACTACCCAACTTGCAAAGGGTGGTAGGGCCTAAAGGTACATGCTGGCAAGGTACACATATATATGTTGGAATCATGAAAGTTTTCTTTCTACATGCAGTTTTGTTATATCTGTGCTGCAAAATCCATAGCAGTTTAACTCCTCTGAAAAATGGCATGTAGACAGATAACTTTCACCATTCTAACATACAACCTTCACAGCTATTCATGGAAAATATTAAGTATTCATTTTATTGCAATATTCCTTTTTTACAGTTAAAACCTGGCAGTGTAAAACTCAGCAAATACAACTCAACAGATGTATTTTTGTGCAAATTTATCCTACCATAAAACCAGCTGTTTTTCTTTTCTGAAGCAGCTACCTCAAGTGATTATAATATACCGGTGCATGGGAGGCATGGTGGTTTTGAACACACAGAAAGGGAAGCTGCCCCTGCTTAACCAGGATGTTGTGACTATCCCTGAGAAAGTTATTGCTGACATTAAAAATGTGCCTTAATTTTCCCAAAAAGAAACAGAAAACTAAATGCATAGCTTCTCCTGCTTCAGTTTCACTGGACATGAGTAATTTATTAAGTCTGGTTTAGGGTCTTGTACAGTCTATTGTTTTTTTATCAGGTGGTTTCTGGTAAGAGACAAAGGGATTCTTCTTTTCTTGAAGACATTCAAGAAATTAAAGCTGGATAGGAACATGATGGAATAGATAATTTTTTTCCTCTCAGAATTCTGATTCGGACTCAGAGGACAGCATGTTATCTGAATCTCCATACCAATGATTTCCTTTCTCTTAGACTATTTCCTAATGGTGCAAGTATGTTGAGTAGGAGAACACTGAGGTTTCTCAATCTCCCAGGAATACTATAGCTGCTACAGATGGAATTTGCAGACCCTTTACTATTTCCCCAGTTCTGTCAGCTCTGGAGGAAGTGTGCGTCACTGCCTGCAATTTTCCTGATACCCAGCCTGCTGCCCCTAAAATGTGAAATAGAATTTATAAAGTTACTCGGTCTTTTAAGTTTTTATATACTCTTCCCAAGCAGGACCCAACAGTTACAGTTAATCCAGCTGCTGCCAAACTTTAGTGCAATAACTCTGGACAAAGCCATAAATAATAGAGGAACAAAGTCCCAAAAATAGATAGATTTTTTTTAAATATTGCTCTTACAAACTTAGAAAGTTGACAGAACAGCTTTTGCATTAGTATGAATTTTATGGAGGTATGAAGTCTTAAACTCAAGTGCCTACTATTATTTTCTGATTTCAATCCTCAATGATTTGTCAGTGGTTTACCAGAAAACCACAGTTTTATGACAAACATACCAAAAATTTGAAGCAAATCTGGACATTCTGTGAAAATATGGACAGTTGAGAGGCATTGGTCTCAGCACCAACACCTGTTATCTTTACAGATTCCAGTTCTGGGATGTGTGGGAAGAGAAATCAATTGGTGGAGACATCAAATACCCCGAACCCCTTTGCAGACTAGCCATGTTATCACAGAATATAGATTTACAGCAGAATCTCACTTTACTTCCTACATTCTATCAAAGCAAAACTGCATGGCAAACAAGGTGGGCAGGACAAAAGCAGACCCTCATGAATGGAATTAAGATCAGGGGGTCTTCCAAGATCTGATCCATCTGTGGGGAATTTCTCAAGTAAACCTTTTCACCTTCTTGATGAACAATCAGTTGGCAAAATTCTGCTCCAAGACTTCATGCAAGAAGGCCTTGAAGGCTGATGCCCTCTCCTTTCCCTGGACAGGAATATTCCTATATACTTTTCCAACCTTTCCACCGATAGTCAATATAATTTTGTAGATTCAGAAGGAATTCCTAACAGTCACTGTGGTAACTGCCTTCTGGCCCAGGCAATAGTTATTCTCCCTACTTTTGGCATTGGCTAGGGGCAATTACCATAAGTTTCCTTACAGCTCTAGCTAGACAAGGACAGGGACAAAAAGAGGTAATGTTTGACTGACAATGACTGGATAGATTAGGAGTGATGTATAATGTTTGCAACTGATAATACGTCAATATGGTTTGTTATCACTCATATACATAATTGATTGCCTATGGCATAAGTGATAATTTAATAAGATGTTTCTTATTTAAAAAAAAAAAAAAACATTTTATATATCCCAACACTAAACAACTTTAACTGACTGCCTGGTTGGTAGAGTCTTAATACCTTTTAGGGACCTGTTTACTGATGATATGCAGGAAGTAGTAAAGGGGACAAGAAAGCCTTTACTATAAAATCATATGTCAGCAAATAGAAAAAGTTTTCTAGTTGGTGCAAAAAACATAACCAGTACCCATTCAGAGTAGTGTTCCTCTTGTTCTACAATATCTTTGAGAGTTACCCAGAACCCATTCAGAGTAGTGTTCCTCTTGTTTTACAATATCTGTGAGAGTTACCCAGAACTCATTCAGAGTAGTGTTCCTCTTGTTCTACAATATCTGTGAGAGTTACCCACAACCCATTCAGAATAGTGTTCCTCTTGTTCTACAATATCTGTGAGAGTTACCCAGAACCCATTCAGGTTAGTGTTCTTCCTCTTGTTCTACAATATCTGTGAGAGTTACCCAGAACCCATTCAGAGTAGTGTTCCTCTTGTTCTACAATATCTGTGAGAGTTACCCAGAACCCATTCAGGTAGTGTTCCTCTTGTTTTACAATATCTGTGAGAGTTATCCAGAACCCATTCAGAGTAGTGTTCCTCTTGTTCTACAATATCTGTGAGAGTTACCCACAACCCATTCACAGTAGTATTCCTCTTGTTCTACAATATCTGTGAGAGTTACCCAGAACCCATTCAGAGTAGTGTTCCTCTTATTCTACAATATCTGTGAGAGCTACCCAGAACCCATTCAGACAGAGTAGTGTTCCTCTTGTTCTACAATATCTGTGAGAGTTACCCACAACCCATTCAGAGTAGTATTCCTCTTGTTCTACAATATCTGTGAGAGTTACCCAGAACCCATTCAGAGTAGTGTTCCTCTTGTTCTACAATATCTGTGAGAGCTACCCAGAACCCATTCAGACAGAGTAGTGTTCCTCTTGTTCTACAATATCTGTGAGAGTTACCCAGACCCATACAGAGTAGTGTTCCTCTTGTTCTACAATATCTGTGAGAGTTACCCAGAACCCATTCAGACTAGTGTTTCTCTTGTTTTACAATATCTGTGAGAGTTACCCAGAACCCATTCAGAGTAGTGTTCCTCTTGTTTTACTGTGAGAGTTACTTTCCTACTGCCTGTCTTACTCCTCCTTCAAGGTTCATTTGTTTGCTATTTCAGCATGTCTGCTCATGGATCCCCCCCCCTTTCAAGGCATTCCAATGTCAAAATGTTTTTGAAATGGGTTTGCATAAGACACTTCCTCCTTGGGACATTAATTTTGTGTTAGAGAATCTAAAACTTGCTCCATTTGAACCAGCTCCTCTGGCTGACTTGAGATTCTTAACATGAAAAACAGTTTTACTGTTCACTGTGACCTCTACAAGAAGAGCACCTGAGTTGTAAGCTCTTATGGTGGGTCAAACTTATTTCATTTTCTACAGGACAGGGTTTCCTTGAGAACAGCCTTTTTTATGCTTAAAGTGGTATCCAAATTTATTTAAAGCCAAACTATCCATATCCCTGTGTTCTTCCCTGAACCCCAAAATGACGGCAAAAGGATACTTCATACATTGGATGTCCACAAACAGTTCAGGTACTATCTTGACATTACAAAATCGTTCATAACTTCCAATCAGTTGTTTATTTCTTGTGAAGGTAAGGAGAAGGGACAGCCTGTGTCAATGCAGACTATTTCCAAATGGATATCTCAGGCTTTTGTTATTCTGACTGCACCAAAAGTACTCCAGGCATGGTCAAGCCATATTGTACTAAGGCCTTGGCTTCATCTATGGCTTTTGCAAAGGGTTGTATTCTTGTAGTGTTCTAGAAGCAGCAACTTGGTCCTCTGTGCATACTTTTACAAAGCACTACAAACAGATTCCTTCTCCAGATCTATGTAAAGTTTTGCTAGGACCATTCTCAAGGGGCTCTTGAACCCTTCTTCATCTACTTCCCAGTAGTTCTAAGCTATGGTGATCTATGCATGCAGCGCAGGCTACTGCAGCAGTGATCAATATAAAGAACATAGTACACTTGTATAAATAAATTTATCACAGCAGTAGATGTTATCATTTTCACTGCTTTTTTATTCCTAGCAATGTCTTCTCAGGGCTCAGTTTTCCTCTCTCAGTTGACATGAACGCTCTGAAGGTCTTGGCTCCCAAATCTGTCTTTTTAGCTAGTTCAGCTCAAGCTAATGGTTTGAGTGAATGTAAGGTGTCCTGAAACTTTGCAGGATATATACCTTAGGCTACTGCACCAGGGATCATTTGAACATCTGATGTTGTAGTAAGTTTACTTCCACAACTGTACTTTTTCTACAATCCAAAATGTTTACATGCAAATTTGTATTTTTTTTTCAATATTATTTTCTACAGGTGAAGTACTAGTTGGACTGAAAATTCATAATGTAAATTTAAGTGGCAAAGTCTGTGACTATGCATATGTGCGTGTCCTTTTAATTAAACTCAGAAACCAGAATTTATTGTTTCCAACATGCTAGGACATAGCAGAGGATGCAGAAGCAAAGACTCTAGTTTTAGTCTATTTCTAACTGTAGTGCTGACAGCCCACTGTATACTTTTTATTCTGAATTTGGAAATGGCTGACCTATCTTCACTATATCCACTTTTACAATATAAAGTGTACACTGGGCTATCTGGACTATGGCCAGAAACAGACTGAAACCATAGAGTCCATGCCATATAGTAGTTACAATTACTGGTCACCACAATGTAATTTAGGTTTTGACATGCCCAAATTCCACACAGAAGCCAGAGTTTAATGTTGTGTATTAAAATTGCTGTCCTTTCATTTACTCATTGAGGCTTTTAGAACACAGTCTTTGTGAACTGTATAATGAAAGGCCATGCATTCAGGTGAAAGTATATGTCCCAGTAACACTTGGAATGGGGTGATTAAAGGCAGTAGTTTCATTTATTATTTTAGTATGAAATTTACATAGAATTATTCTTAATACAGCTACAGTAGGCTGTATATGCAGCTATTAAACATGTATCATGCATGTGCATTTTTTATCACAGTTAACAGTAGAAGAAAAAATAAAAATGCCCTTTTCAGGTCACTACAAGACCCTCTAGATATCTGCCCCACCCCCTGCCTTCAGTATTTTCCAGCAGCTGTGATTACATGTGATTTGTACTTCTCCATTTTCAGTAATGCTTTGTGATTTATGTTTCCAGTGTTTCTCAGCTACCTGTATACTATAGTGTTTTTACAATCCTCAGTGTAACAGTCTGGCCACATTACTGTGCCTTTCAGTGAAGAAGCCCTCAGCCATGAATACATCACAAGTAGCAACATGATGTGTAGTCTAACCCAAGACTACAGAACCTGTATTTGCTTGACTCTTCCATTTGTCTATGGATTTTGTAAATCAGCATGTACACAGCCTACATTTTGAGCTTTCATTATTAACCTTCTATTGTTTTTGTTTAAATTCATCTCTCCTTAACCATTCATGAGTCAAATCTTGATCAACATATGTTTTTTTTTCAGCAGTTCTCTATACTTGCCACAACTATTCTGTGTTTTTCAGTTTTCTTCCTATTTCTTTTTTCATCTGGTCATCATCTTTATGTGCTTTTGAGTTTGGCACTTTCTATTGCTGCTTATCTTCTGTCCACTTCACAATTTATTTCTATATCCAGTCCTTTCTGTAATGCATCTGCTAGACTTGTTTTCTTCATTATTTAGAACTTTCACTAAGTTTTGCTGTGATGATGTCAGCGAATATGCATGTAGTCCCACAATTGCAAATATATATATGTGGATACATGTGTTTATTCAATTTCAAGGAGAACCATATATTGCTCAGAGTGAGGGATATATACAATCTTACCATTTACTGTTTATCAGTTGATAAACATGAAGCATTTTTCCTGCTTTTTTTTTTTTTTTTTTGTCTACCTGATTCAACATTTTTTTTGAGCTGGTCAGTCGTGCCAAAGATGTAAGTTAGAACAGGAAGGGCATGGTAATTTGTAGTGTGAATTTTATTCCTAGCAGTTTTTAGTTTTCATTTTCATCATATAAAATATTATTTATTAAACTTTATTGTCATTTGTCCATGCTATATTGATGACTCTTCATATATTCCTAGATATTTGTACAGTCTGGGTTGTTCAAGTTTTTATATATTCCTCTCGCCAGTTGATATTTCCTTGATGCTTCAATTTTCCTGCTATAAATGCTGCTTTCACAGTTATTGAGACCAAATGCCATTCTTAAGTTATCTGAAAATGTTTTAACTATTTGTAATAGAATTTTCAGTTACTTCACTGATGAGATGTATGGTTTGAAATCACCCACAAAAAGTAGACAACATAATTTGACAAAGTTGTTTTCTGGAAAAAGTACTTCCAAGATGGCTTCACATTGAGTAACTACTTAGCTCTCCCAGTGAGAAAATAGAAAGATAACAGAGAAAGCCAGTGGACCTAGATTTATGGTTAAAGTTCAGTAACTGGCTAGTAACAGCACTGCCTGGATGTCAGGAAAATACAGAGAACCCAAAGGAAAATCAACTACAAAAGGTGAAGCAAAAATATTGACTGGGAAGTGTATTGCAGCTGTTCAGCAAAAAGCAGTGCATGCTCCAGATACAACTTCCAGTAACCTAGATGAAAGTATAAGCCAACTGCACACAGACCTGACTAAAATAAATGAAACACTGGTGGAGTGTATCAACGCAAACAATAAAAGACTGGAAACAATAGCAGAAACTTTAAACAGATATTCAGGTAAGGTGATAACACTGCAAAACTCAGAGGTTAAGATGAAGAAGTGGCTGGCTGAATATGAGACTGCTCAAGAAGTGATATTTTAAAAAATAATAGAATTATAGGACAGAGCTTGCAAGGAAATGTAAGATTTTCTGCTGTGCCCTAGAAGCTGGAAGGAACAGACTGTAGTAATTTTATGAAAGTACAAATAAGCTACTGGACTGGTATTCCACAGGTCTATATTAGAACACCGAACATTCAAACTTTTGAGTGTTCTAATATTGAACCCTATGAATCGAAAATTTAAAACATCGAACATTCAGAACAGCAAATTTTTTCCTAGGGAAAAAAATTTGCTGTTCCAAACCACGTACACACAATACAAGCACACCAAACAAACAGCAATCCACACACATACACCTAATCTCTTACACCTAACCCTACACTAAACTATACATACACCACTAACTATCCACTTACTTAACCCAAACCCTAAGGTCCGTCACTATTGCACAGTCACCTTACCCGTGCCCTAACCCTAACTCAATTACCCCGCCCTAACCCTCATGTCCACACAATCGCACACTTACCTGACCCACGCCCTAACCCTAACTCACCTACCCCGATCTAACCCTCATGTCCATACAATCACAGTTACCTGACCCGCGCCCTAACCCTAACTCACCTAACTTGCCCTAACCCTCACATCCACACAATTGCACACTTACCTGAACCCGACCCGTAACTTTCCACCACAGCGCTGAAAATACCGAAGCAACAGAAATGGACAACCAAATTCTTTCCCTAGGAAAAAATTTGTTTTTCTGTTTTTTTGATATTTTCAGAGTTCGCTGAAAATGGGTCGATATTAGAACACTCGAAATTTTGAACGTTCAGTGTTCTAATATAGACCCATATTCCACAACAGGAATTGTTAATTGAAAGGGCACATTGTGTATATGCTCCAGATCTGGGTACAAGAAACATCCAAATCAGATAAAATAAATAAAAAAATAAATAAAATAAAAACAAACATTTAATAGTAAAGATGCAATCTTTCTATCAGAAAGGGTTGAGTCTGACAAAACTGTGGGAGAAGGACAAAGTACTAAAAATGGGAAACATCAAAGTGTGAAGAATGCCTACTCATTGTAAATGAAGCAGAAGAGGAACAAATTTATTCCAGTATTCAGGGAATGTTGAGAAGCAGGTATGAGATTCAAACTGTTGTTCCCAGCTATCTTCAAAATATTTCCCCTAGGGGAACAAAATCATTGTTTGATGAAGTACTTGCTAAAGAAAAAATACAAAAGTCTGTCCAACAAAAATTGAGCTGTCAAACAGAAGGACATTCTGCTTCTTGTTCTTCTGGTAACAAAGAACACATATAGACTGAAACTTGTTCCAGTGTTTCCAATGAAAATGTTTGAGAGAGGGGGAAAAACACAACAGTTGACTAGAAGAATCAAGAGTATGTTAGAAATGAAGCAGAAACAGGGTTTGGGAGAAGGAAGTGAACAGGAAAAGAACAAGAGAATCTGGAAACATAGGACTTTTTTGGACTTCACTAAACTTGTGTGGGGCTGTAAAGCATATGCCCTACTTTGTGTCTTGAATGTTTGCAGAATAAAATCAATAACATGGAAACTGACAAATCTGTGATTACAAAGCAATACTTATATTTGTGAAACATAAAAGAACAAGAAAATCTGTAAGTATTAGACTTTGGGGAGCTTAACTTGTAGGAGACTGTAAAGCATATGCCATACTTTATGTCATTAATGTTTGGAAAAATACTCAGGAGAGGGTTAACTGTAAGTAAAACAATTTGTTTTCTTAATAGTACTATTTTGATGGTGCATGGTTTTCTTTGCATGTTATAAAGTGAAGTTTTTTTCAGTTATTTTTAAGTGTAATGGGGATACTAATGTAAATAGGTGTCCTGTTTTTTTTTCTCCCTTCTCTCTCTCTCTTTCCTTCTTCGGTTTTAAGAAATGTAGGCACTGCAATTTAAAAAGCATCTGGTTAAAAAAAGAGTATGACAAGAGAAAAATGACTGTGCTTTTTCTCATTCATGTATAGAGGAATGACTGGGTTAAGGCCATTAGCTTAAGTGAGTAAAAGGTTTTAAGAGAAAGCAAGTAAATGAAAAAGAATATTGAATATTACCAGGCTTTTATCATCTAGTAAACAAAGACATGCTTGGCAGTTTTCTGTCTGGTTTTCATGTCTCTAGCAGACAATCTGATAAAGAGATCTGACTTGGATAAAATGCTTTATGAAAGCATTCAAGTGTTTTCCCAGTTGAGAGATAAGACAAAGCCAGACAGTACTTAGAGGGAGTACTTATTAGACCCACAGGCTATACCATGCATCTTAACATGAATTTCCTTTCTATTAGGTTATCTCAAATCTGTGCATGTGTGGCTATCAGTCTGGAATATTTGTTCCTGTTCAGACCTCTCAACCATACCAAATTGATAATTTTTTACCATTTTTTGAGGTCAAAATGATGGGGTGCCATGATTCCCGAGTGGTACCTTTTAATTTCTGATTTTCCCAGCTTTTGTTTTTAAATATTTTTTTCACCTTTTTTCCGGGTTGACGTCATTGCGTGGAGGTGTGCTTGGTGATGTCAGATCCATAAGCAGCCTGCGCTGGGCACTAGCACTATGACTCAATAATGCATCTGCAAATGGCAGAAATGATCCCATTCATTCTCTCTAATTTGGGCAAAGAAAGAATGAAACAAACCAGCGTACCCAGCACTGGTTTTCAGGAAAAAAATCCAATGAAGATTTGCAGTTAATTTATGTAAAATCAGACTTTGTATAGAAACTCTGGCAAGCTTATTTCATGTTAGTTTTGTGTCATGGGACTTTAGACGTTCTGCTTTTAAAGGTCTTACTTGTTTTTTAAATTAGTGTTTATCTTCAAAACTGCCATTTTAGTTCATGAAACCTTAGAGTTGAGTTAAAGCACATTGGTAGAAGCAGTTTTGTTTCATAACTATTTTGTTGACATTACATATGTTTTTTCTGCTTCCCCCAACGGCATCTCCATGCAAAAGACTGTGCCCCTTCAGCTTGTTTCTATTGTAACAATCAGCAGGGAGACTGCTGCTGTTGTAATAAAAAACAATTTTTTTGTATACTGTCACCAAGTTCCTGCCTGATAGCTCCACTACCAGAACCTTGCTGACTTATTCTTTCCAGGAACACAGAAGCTAGACATTCCTGGGCTGGGCAAGAGCCCTACAGCCTATGTCTGTGTGTGTGTGTGTGTGTGTGTGTGTGTGTGTGTGTGCGTGCGTGCGTGCGTGTGTGTGTGTGTGTGTGTGTGTGTGTGTGTGTGTGTGTGTGTAAGTAGACTTTTATGATGGAAATGTTCAGAATTGGGCAGTTTTGTCATTATTGGTTCATGCATTTTGTTTCATTGCCTACTGGAAAAATGTTCAAACAATAAGTTTAAAATGTGCTTTAAGTCTATGACGTGTGCTGTATTGTACAAATAATATAATTTAATGAAGTCATGAAGGTGTATCAAAGAACACATGTATGTTTCTTGTTTTGTGTGCAAGGGTCCTATGATTTGAAAACAGCTCAAAGGTAATCTTTATCCACCACTCGCCAGAAGAGAAGCATTTTCTTTGGATGCGGTATGGGTTTCAATGCTCTTTTAATGAATGTGAGTTTCAAGGGCAGAAAAGTTTTAATGCTAAGTCTATTTTCATTGTGAGACTTGTTTAGAGATGTCTATTAGTGTGTGTGCATTGTGCTATAAAATGTATATATAAAATCCAAACAATCATTGTAGAAGTAAAGTAGTATGCACATTAGTGTTTATGGTAAATGGGGTGAAATAGCCAGGTAATGGGACATTGAAATGGCTGCAGTGGGACTCTGGTGCCATATTTTGGTTGCCTGTTCTTCCATTTGCATTTAAAAGCTGGTATCCCACAATTCCATTGGAGTGGGTGGGGTTACATACTTATGTATGTAAATCTTATGTTAATCAGTGCACAGATTTGTACCTATTTTTCATGGGCCTTGTCCAGATTTTTGATGTTTCTAAGTTGAGAGGTATGTTCCTGTTAGAAGGGTAAAACTTCAATATTTGAAGATGTACACAGTTTTTGTGTTATTATTAAATTAATAGGTTTTAGAGGGGTATTGGGGGTGTATGTATTTTTGTTTGAGGGTTTTCAACAAAACAAATAATTCTGTAAGATGTGACATAGGCTCAAATGGAATTGACAAGTAAAAAAATTGCATAAAAGATTAATCTGCCAAACAGTACATGCATGTGACACAAAAGCTGGAACTAGACATTTAACAAAAAATGGTTATATATAAAAGGTATGAATAATACATTTTCAATAATGTGATGCTTTGTATAATGTCTTTAAATGTTAATGGTCTCACAGATAAACACAAAAAAGAAAGAGTAGTGAACTATATGAAAAATGTAGAGTGCAAATAGCTATGCTAGAGGAGGCACACTTGGAAATAATTGAACATGTGAATTTGATAAAGATGAATGGGTATTCAGCAGAATACCTGGGGCATAGGAAGAGAGGATTACTTACATTAATTGCAAAAGGAGTTCAAATAGCAATAGAGGAGGATAAAAAGACACTAATGATAAATTTGTAATGCTAAGGGGCCACTGGCAAAGAAGGAGGATTACACTGGGATGTATTTATATTCCAACAAAAAACTGGTATAATGGAGCTTAAGAAAATTCTGGGGAAACTAGTCAGTTTTCAGCAAGGACTATTACTTATGGGTGGGGACTGTTATTTGATTTGCAACAATGAAGATGTGTCTGGTGGGCCCAGAAGGAAAAATATAACAAAGGAGGGTATATTTTATATAAATTTATAAAAAATATTTTACATGGAAGATGTGAATTCGGTACTAGGAGTATGGAGTCAATTTGCATATTATTACTCAAGATACAAAAATTGGGTTAGGCTAGATGGACTTTACATTTCACAGGAACATGTGCATTTAATTGAAGGTCTTGATATGCACCAAATAACTATTTCAGATCATGCACCAATAATAACTAAAATAAAAACGTAGGGTAATGAAATAAAAATGAGACACTGGCACTTTAACACCTATCTGTTGAAAAGAGAGGAATTTAAGGAATGGGTAGCGGAAATTATTCAGGCGCTATTAGAGAAGATAGAAATTTCTTTTAAAAATATAGTTAGGGAGTGGGATAAAGTGGAGTTTAAAAATAGGGTGGAAATAAAGGGGAGACATGGCTAAGAAGTAACAAGAATTATTTAGAAGGTTTGACAAATGTCGAAGTATTGCAATATGGGGGAATCTCACAGAGCAAATCTCAAATCTCAAAGAAACTCAAAGAGGAGTAAATGCAAAATGCTAAACCAGAAATAAGGGATTACCCCATAATATGCATGAGTTTAGAAAGATTGCTGTTAAGCAACTGTTTTTTGATACTAACTCTAGAGCACAAAAACTTTTAGCACAACGACTCATTCTACAGAAAGTAGAAAGGGCAGTCACCAAGCTTAAGGAACCTATAACAAGGAAGATAACAAGGGATCCTGTGGAAGTATCAGAAATATTTCGGAAATTCTATGAAAGTCTACATAAAGCAGAGAAATATGGAAATCAAGAAAAGGTACAAATGGAAATGTTTATGGAAGAATTAAATATGCCAAGGTTAGTGGTAGAGTAGGCTCAATTACTAACAGTTAGGATTGGAGAAAATGAGATAAAAATGGTGATGTATAACCAATCCACAGGAAAGTCCCCAGGAATAGATAGTATTCCTCTGGAAGTTTGGAAGCAAGGAGGGAAAAACTGATAATGATCTACAAGGTTTTGTTTAACAGTATTTTAAGAGGAGAAGTACCAACATCCAAGGTGGTAGTTGTAATACCTAAAAGGGGTAAAGATCCATCAGATCCAGCTTCATACAGGCCCATTTCAATACTAAGCCATCATTATAAAGTGTTTATGTCTATATTGGCTAAAAGAATGGCAAACGTGATGCCAAAAGTGATAGATATGGATCAATGTGGTTTTGTGGAGGGAGGCAAACATTTGATAACATTAACATAATATTGATGATTCAGGGGGAACCAGAATGTAAGAAAATACCACTGTTGTTGGTGGGTCATGATGCAGAGAAAGCATTTGACAGAGAAAGCTGTGACTTTACAAGCAGAGCAATGGAAGCATTTGCATTAGCTGATAAAATTATCAGGTTGATTAGGAGGATACATGAGGGAAATTAGGTGAAATTTAAAGTGAGTGGGGTCTTCTCTGATAATTTCTGCTTGAGCAGAGCAACCAGGCAGGGTTGTCCTCTCTTTACTTTGTTATTTGCATTATAATTAGAACCATTGCAAAGAAAATAAGGTATCCAGGAATTTAAAGACATAATTGGTATGATAGTCAAGAAAAGCTGGCTTTATTTGCAGTTGATATTATTTTATACCTGATAAAAACAGAAAAAGGCACTACAGGAACATTTTGAGACAGTTTCATATATTTTTGGGATACAAAATTAATGAAGCTAAAACAAAGGCAATAATGTACATTATGCACACACACACACACACACACACACACACACACACACACACACACACTCACTGGTTTAGCAATATCCATATTTATGGTGACATTTTAAAATGAAATACTTTAAAAATGTTTCCACTGGGCAGCTAAGGATATGTGGGAAGAGACTAAATAAAACATAATATAAAAATTGACAAAATGGAAGTTCTGTTATATGGAAATTGATAGTAAGATACAAGCATTTGAAGTGTTTTAGTCCCTATAGTCTTATACACAGGTGATGCATATTTTTATCAACCAGAGGAAAAGTTGTGAATAGCAATTAATAAAGAGCTGAAGGATTTTATCCAGGAGAGGAAGACAAGAGTGAAGTGGGATAAGCTTAATCTTCCAATAGAACAGGAAAGACTGGAATTACCCTATTTGAAGGGTATTTCAGAGAAACACAGTTAAGGCTCCTATACATAGCACACTCAGAAAACTATAATTCAAAGTTGAAAAATATTATGAAGAAACAGGGGAGAAGCACAAGAGATAATGGGAGACTGGGATTTTGGATGCAGACCTTTAAGGAGAATAACAATAATTATACAGAATATTATATTCATAAAGTAGCAGAAAGTATTCTAAGAACTAAGCCAATATAGCAATGGAGAAAGGAGATTCTGCCAATAGGGATGACTGCAACTGAGGATAGCAACAGTAGGCAAGAGGGGTATGGAATTCCTTGGAGAAAACTGGCAAAGGAACCAAGGTATTGGGAGCAAATAACTATCAAGAGAAAGGTAATAGAACGGGAAGATGCCAAGAACTTATTTGGACTGCAGGTTAAAGATTGCCTTCCCTATCAAGGATTGATATCAGAGTATAGGGAAAGAGGAAGAAACAGGGGGGTCCTAAATGAAAGACCAGCACTGGTAGAGTTTTTACTAGAATCTAGAACAGAAATTGCCATTACAAAAGGAATAATTAGTACAGTATATAAAATGTTGCATGATTTATTTTACTTGACATTTGTTTACCAGGACAGTCTGATTGCGACAGAGCCCATTTTCAGAGGAGGCCAGGGGAGAAGCACTCCAGATGCATGTCTTTGGAATGTGGGAAGAAATGTATGCAAATGCAGGGTGGATATGCAGACTCTGCACAGAAGGCACCTCAGCCGAGAATCGATCCTGAGAACCTTTTGCTATGAGGCGACAATGCTAACCAGTGTAACACTGTACCATTGTGCTGCCCAGATGGTAATGATAAGAATCAATCAGAGGCAAGGGCGCCCGCAGGCAGGTGCAAGGGGGTGCACTTGCACCCCCCTGGAATCCGCTGACAAGTTAATCCTTTGATTTAAAAAAAAAGTTTTTTTTTTTTTTTTTTAGGCGTTCTTCTTTAAGAAGCCCAGTCACAGGCGTGCTGACATCATTGCGCGATGTTTGCAAGCGGGAACAGTTTAGAGGATCATCGCGTGGGAGCTGAAATGACTTGGAGGACCGTACTGAAGATGGGGCCCTGGCAAGTGAGCGGGAACCGAAACGGACGGAAGATGGGATCCTTGTGAGCGGGAACCGAAACGGATGGAAAATGGGACGCTTTAGTGGAGCGGGAACTGAAACGGGCAGCTTTGGTAAGGTGTGTGTGTGTGTGTGTGTGTGTGTGTGTGTCTGTGTGTAGGTTTTCATGTGCAGCCCATCATATTATGTATGTGTCACATATTTGGAATTAATCCCTGTCTCCACTAGGGAAAACCTGCACAGAATCATCTAGATCCCCTCACAAAGCAGGAGCCACTGGCCATGCAATTCTACTACCTCCAGTCCTCAATGAGATGGAATGCTAATCAACATAGGTCACTGCTGGTATGGAAGAACACCATGCTTCATGACCTGTACTCAAGAATGGTTCCAAGGTTTGGATGGCCAATTGCATGCTCCTCAGGTGTTATGGTAACCTCTAGTGGAGATTAAAAGTACGCCTGTTCAAGAAACCATAATCAAAACTGTGTGTGTGTGTGTGTGTGTGTGTGTGTGTGTGTGTGTGTGTGTGTGTGTGTGTGTGTGTGTGTGTGTGTGTGTGTGTGTCACCTGTGCTCCAAATTCATTATAATGACACTTGGAGAAAAACGTCAAAGTTTTTGACTACTACTTAGTCTAAACCATGTTAAACCAGTGTGAATACTATTAATACCATGACATAACCAAAGGAAATTAGTGCCACTTATACCTACTTTCTTAGGCAAGAAATTACTGACCTCCATTTATAAAATTTCAGTATCAGACTTCATATTCTTCAGAAACTGCATGGTAACAAAAGCTTTTATTCTAGCAATTTTTTAAGTGTACAAGATGGATATTTGAAATGCATCCCTGTCTTTGGGACTGTATCCCCCCCCCCCATTATTGGCTTCATCCAGGTTTTGTGCTAAGGTTGACAGCTATGGTAAGAACTGAATTCACTGAATATGTTAGGGCTGTATTCACCCAGTATTGGCTTTGTTCAGGTATTTATTGGCTTCATCCAGGTTTTGTGCTAAGGTTGAGAGCTACGGTAAGAACTGAATTCACTGAATATGTTTGGGGGCTATATTCCCCCATTACTGGCTTTGTCCAGGTGTTTTTTGCTAAGAGGTTGAGAGCTATGGTGAGAACTGAATTCACTGAATGTTTGGGGGTTGTATTCACCCATTATTGACTTTGTTCAGGTATTTTGTGCTAAGAGGTTGACAGCTGTGCTATGGTGAGAACTGAATTCACTAAATGGTAGCCATTTAAGTTTCAGTCTTCCTCTTTCACAAAACAGCTGATTTGGCGTAGTGGTATGTTGCTCTGACTGTTTTGCACAGGGTCCCCTGGGTTCAAGACGTGGCAGTGAAATGTATGGTGGTAACGCAGCATTTTATTCTAGCAACTTTCCAACATTATACAAGCAATGTTTAAAATGTGTCCCTGGTTTTTGCCCCCCCCCCCCCAATAAATTTTGGCTTTTTCCAGATTTCTTGTGCTGCAAAGTTCAGAGATACAGCTGAGTGTCGAGTAGATTTTATGAGCTGAGAGCTGCAGGGAAACAAAAATTTAGTGCTGCTTATGTTTACTCTGCTTGCATTGTTAATAGCACAACAGATAGTGTCCTTGCTTTTGATGCTGAAGGCTGTGGGTTCTACTCCCACAATAGGTAGATGCATTGCTGATACTGTACTGTGTTGTAAAGGGGGTGGATGCTGCAGTCCTTTTGTTAAAGATACCTAGTAACTATGAACCTGTTATCAGTTTGCTATCCAGTCCCTATTGCTGTATTACTAGCTTATCATTTTTTATTGCATGCAACAAAGGCAATTTATTCTTCAAGGGTAACAGGCACTTTATTTGTAGATTAAACAATGACATATAAAGCAGCAACTTTTTTATTAGTTACAAATTTCTTTAATGTGGATTTTACTACTTCAGAGATTGTGCATATTTTTTACTGATACTGGTGGACTATAGAAGGTTAAGTAGACTTTTTATGATGGAAATGTTCTGAATTGGGCAGTTTTGTCAGTGGTGTATGCATTTTGTTTCATTGTTTACTGGAAAAATGTTCAAAACAATAATTTTAAAATGCCCTCTAACAACTGTACTGTATTGTACAAGGAATATAATGTAATACAGTCAGGAAGGTGTATCAAGGAGCATGTGTATGTTATGTTCGAGGGGCCTATGATTTTGAAGACAGCCCAGAGTTAATATTTATATGCCACTGGCAAAATGTATTTTCTTTGAATGTGGGTTTCAATGCTGTTTCAATGCATGTGAGTTTCAAGGGCAGAGAAGTTTTAATGTTAGTCTATTTTCATTGTGAGACTGCATTGCTTTGTTTAACAGATATGTATTAGAGTTTGTGCTGTAAAATGCAAAATAAAACTTTCAAATGAAATCCTAAATCATCGCAGAAGTAAAGCAGTATGCACATTACAGTGTTTATGGTAAATGGGGCAAAATAACCAAGGAATGGGACATTGGAATGGCTGCAGGGGGAGGCTCCATTCGACCATGATTTTGTGAAGGGGGGATAGCGAACTCAGACAGCCCCGATTTGAACTATACCTCTCAGTTGTCCATATCTTTGCAGAATGAATAGATATTTGCTTCTTATTTTTGGTTTGTTCCTCATAAAATTTGTGGTTTTCTAGCAAATCATTTAGGAATGAAGTCACTAAATGACACATAGTTTCAGACGTCATAACCTTCAGAAAAATGCATGCTAATGCAAGACTGTCTTAAGTTTATACAAGAGCAATTTTTAGTAGTGTTTGTATGTTCCCCCAATATATTTGGCCTTGTCCAGATTTCCTGCATTAAGAGGTTGAGAGGTATGTGCAAATCACTGTAGATTAGGAATATCCAAACCTCTCAATTGTCCCCAATTTTGGCTCAAAATGTTGCTCTCCCCTAATAATCCCTCCTCCAAAATGGCAATTTTGGAAGAAAATGTGGAAGGTTTACAATTGTATATAACTAATGATCAGAGTTATAGATTACTTTTATTTCGGAAATGCATGTAGATGCTCTTATTTTGTTAGCTGCTCAAGTTAACAATGTTAATACTAAAAAGGTGTCCCTTTTTTGACAGGTATTTTTGCATCACATTTTGGTCCGTTTTTCATAAACTTGTGGTTTTCTGGCAAATTAGTGGCAAGTCATTAAAGATTGAAGTTAGAAAATAATGGCAGACATTTGAGTTTCAGATTTTATACCCTTCAGAAAATACGTACTAATGCAAGATCTACTACTGTTCTATTATCTAAGTTAATAAGAGCAATATTTAAAAATTGGCCTTATTTTTGGACCTGTGTTCTATGTATGGCTTTGTCCAGATTTCTTGCTCTGAAGTTGAGAGGTATGAGTGTTACAGCCATCACTGTCAGCCAGAGACATTTCAAATTATGACATACGTATTGCACCCCACCCTCCATTGTAGTGGCTCTGGATGTGTCCAAGGAAGGCAAGGAGCAGTTATGCAGTGTAAGTGTGCAGAGCATCCCCCCATCCAAGGTAGATCACAAATACGACCATGGCTTTTCATCTCTCCTTGATTTTGCAGAATGTTCTGGTTTTCTATCAGATTTTTATACTGTTGATTTATGCTTCTTATTATTCAGGAACTGCATGCTGTCACAGTGCCCTGTTGCTCTGTTTAAGTAGCCATGGTTTAATGAACATCAGGTAAGCTTGTCGGAGATTGTAAGATGCAAGTAAGCTTTAGTAAGCATATTGTTAAAGAATTACCAGCATTGAAAGCCTTTTCGTTGTTGTCATGCAGAGAATATTTACATAACTAGATAATGTATAAGCCTTGGGTATTGAAATGCATATGACAGTATTTGTAATAAAAGGACAGGATTACAGTATTTTCAGAAGCTCATTACATTTTATTGGAGACCAGTGTCTTATAGCAGTGTCTCTGTGTTAGTACACTTAGTTGGGTGGCTTTAATGGTATATGGTAAATAAGCATTGCTACCTTACTTAAAAGCCAAGCCCTGCAACAACTAGGTAAGCTCCACACTGAAGTCAAAACACAATAGCTCTGGTGGGTAAATGTACTCTGTAGTAATCAAAAAAGGCAAATGTTTGAAATAACTACAGCTTATGTGCAAACACAATAGGTAGTGATGAAACAATGCTCTGCTAAAAATGCTTTAATGCTCCACATTGCTGAGCTGCAGATCAGTTATTATCACTGGCTACCAGGATTTCACCCACTTCAGATCAAGCACGGTGCCGTTCAGTGCAACCTTCCCAGAACTAATTCAAGTCTGACCAGAATTATTTTGTGTGTGTGTGTGTGAGGGAGGTAGCATACCCCTCAGCTGTCCAGGTTTTTGCAGACTGTCCAGATTTTTGCCCCATATTCCTCCTAAAAAGGATTGAAGTTGCTAAATAATGAGACATTTCAGTTTTAGATGTCATATCGTTTAGAAAATGCATACTAACACAAATCCTGTTACTCTTGCAATTTTCTAAGTTTATGAGAGCCATATTTATAATCTGTCCCTATTTATTTTAGGTTTTGTCCAGATTTCTTGCACTAAGGTTGAGGCCTTGAGGGGTATGGTATGTTTGTGAGGGAGAGAGAAAGTGAAATGCCCAAGTTAGAGTTAGCAGGTGGAATTTATTTTCAAGTGCATTTTCAAGGAACTGAGTTTTAAGGGAAGTGAAGTTTACTGCTGCTCATGCCAAGTCTATTTACAATGTGCAACTGTTTTGTTTAGCAAGTGGTATCTCTATTGTGGTATAAAGTTTTAAAGCTATGTTAGTAGCACCACAAGTAGAATACTTGCATCTTAATGTAGAGGCTTGAGGTTCTATTCCTACAGCATGTATATTTGTATGCTGCAGTCCTGAGGATGTCCTCCTTTGGATGAGATGCCTAATAACTATGAACCTGTTTTTCAGCTTGCCATCCATTTTCTATTGCAATATACCAGCTTACCATTTTTTTAATTTAACATAGGCAATTTTTTCTTTGACGGCAGCAGGCACTGAATTTGTAGATGAAACAGTGAAATATACAGTTGTTTTCTAGCAACAACATCTTCATTAGTTTCATATATCTTTAATGTGGAATTATGCAGATTACTTTTACTTCAGCAGAGACACTCAAACAAGTGTTGCTGTATAATACAAGGGATATAATTCAATTATACATTATAATTAATACAATCCGGTAAATCAAAACTTTTGCATTGCCCTAACAGTGTGCAAGGAGCCTATTGCTTGAAAACAGTTCAAAGGTAAATAACCTGCCACTGGCCAGATGCATTTTCTTTGAATGTGGGTTTCAACGCTGTTTCATTGAATGTGAGTTTCAAAAGAAGAGAAGCTTTATTGCCAAGTCTGTTTTCATTGTAAGACTATTGCTTTGTTTAGGTTTAGTAAATGTCTCAGTGTTTGGGCTATAATGTTTGAAATAAAAGTTGTAAATTAAATCCAACTGCCTGTAATTATTGTAGAACTAAAGCATAAAACAGTATGCACACAGATTTGAACAGTGTCTACGGCAAATGGGGAGAAATAGCCAAGTAATGGGACACTGGAATGGCTGTGTGGGCGGGGCTTGGGGTGGGTGGATGTGGGCGGGGCTGTTGGCAGGGGGCGGGGAGAGCTATGTGGGTGGGGCTCTGGGTTTGCACCCCCCTGCAAAAAATCCTGCGGGCTCCCTTGATCAGAGGATGTTTGAAAGGAGTGGTAAGAGAGATTGGATAAGCAATTCACAAAGAACAATGGGTATATATATATATATATATATATATATATATATATATATATATATATATATATATATATATATCTATATACATATATATCCCAAATATGCAACAAAGTCTAGAAGATGGATTTTTTGCTTGGAAGTGTTTATATAGGCATTTTCATACCCCAAGTAGACTCCAAAGAATTTTTCCTTAGTTAGACAGCAAATGTTGGAGGTGTGATGGGGAAGAAAGAGGCAACTGGGAACCTATTTTCTGGGAGTATAATGCATTGGCAGACTTTAAATATTTCCTGCAGACTGCTATGTCAGAGATACTAGGTGAGCAAAGTCGTGGAACTAAGGAAATGTTTTTTTTTTTTTTTAGTTATTATACAGAATCGGAATTGCCTAGACATAGTAAGGTCTTGCTGAGCCTAACTATGGTGGTTGCCAAAAAAAGCAATTACTAGAAAATAGAAATCAAGGTTTAAACCAACGTTACTTGAAGTAGTGAAGATAGTAACAAAGATAAAACAGCTGGAATTGAGACCTTTAGAAAAGGGTAGGAGCAAATAACATAGGAAAAATGGGAATAGTAGGATCAATACATGCAGAGCAGGAACAAGATTTAAAAGAAGGGAGGATTTGAATAAGCTATGTAATGCTTGACTGACAATGACTGGACATGTTATAACTGGTGTATACTGCTTGCAGTTGCAGTTGTGTCAGCATGGTTTGTAATGTATAATGATTGTAACTGAAATTGTGTCAGTATGGTTTATTTTCAACTATTTAAGACTATGTAAGATTACCTATATCATATGTGATAATTTAATAAAGATGTTTCTTGTTAAAAAAGGTTTTTTTCTGGAAGTCAAGCTGTAGCCCTGGCAAAGTCTTTTAAATTAACACCTTAATGGGTTAAGGGTAAGGCAAAACAGAATTGCTGACAAAGAATCACCCTGGAATATCCCTCTGGATGTTCATAGGTAATAACTAGGCTATCTGCCTGAGGGCATCAATAAGCCTAGCCAGAATGTGTTGGCTTTTGCCACCCCCTTAGATTAGTTCCCTGTGCCTCTGTCCAGCAGAGCCATTAGTTCCATGTGCCTCTGTCCAGTAGAGCCGCTGCAATGATCCCCGGGGTAAATTTTCTGTTTCCCATCCACTCGTCAAGTTTCTCTTGAAGAGTGTTAGTGAGGGGCTCTAACTAATGTAGATTGGAATCCTGTTCCAAAGCATGGGGAGTCTCTGGGACAGGAATCTATCCCTCCATCATCCTATTTATCTTTGTGGTGAGGTTTAGATCCCAAGAGCGTGTGGCTCTTGGGGATTTGTTTTTTTTTTTTTTTAGGTGGAGCATGCCCATCAATTCTGGGTTGGAGATGGCCTTGTATGTCAGGCAGAGATCACCTCTGAGTAAGTGGTATACAACCAAGTACAGCTGGAGTTTCTTCAGTTGGACTGCATAGGGAATCTGTTTGAGGCCAGTAATCATCTTGGTGAGGTACTTCTGTGGTCTTTCCAGCTGTTGCAGGTGTCTTGTAAGGTACATCCCAAATGGGGTGTTGTAATCTATGATGGGTCTGATGATTGATGAGTAGAGGGGCACAATAACCTCTTTTTTTCTAGATGCGAACCCTTTTGTGATTAGGTGTACACATAGAAGGATTTTCTAACCACATTGGCAATATGATTATCAAAGGAGAGATTACTATCTACTTGGATCCCCAGATCCCTTATTACATTTTCTGTATTTAGGGGACTACCACATATGTGGTAGTTCATGGGTACTTTGTTTTTTCCAAAGTGGATGACTATGCACTTTTTGGTATTTAGTTTGAGGCCATGACTTTGACCCCAGGTGTCCGTCTCAGTGAGACCCTTCTGGAGGATGTCTGTATCAGCCAGAGAGTCAGTTATGGCCCCCAGTTTGCAGTCATCTGTGAACTTGGTCAGCCATAGTCCTCCTGTGCTTGCCTGTACCTCTGAGTAGTATACACCAAACAGGAGGGGTCCCAGGACTGAGACCTGGGGGACATCACTTGTAACTAGTTTAGAGTCAGACCTAGAGCCTGCAACTCTCACCATGTGGGTTCTATCTGTGAGCCAATTGGCAACCCATCTCGTGACGTAGGGGTTTATGTTCAGGCTGGTTTGTTTGTCTATAATGCCAGAATGGGGGATGGTGTTGAAAGCCTTTGTGAGGTCTAGGTAGGTTGTGTGGACCTCCTTTCCCTCGTCTAAAGCCTTGGTAACTGTTTCAAAGAAGTCCAACAGGTTTAGGAGGCATGATCTGCCCTTAGCAAAGCCAAACTGGGTAAGGTCCAATGTTTGGAGGTTCCCAATGTCTCTGTTAATGGGTTCCAGACCAGGCTAGTCAGGCTTATATGGTGATAGTTCCCGGGGTCCGTTGTGGCTCCACCTTTGTGGAGTGGGATAACTGTTGCTGTGTGCCACTCTATATGTACGTAGCCTGTAGAGAGGCTGAGTTTGAACAGTGTGTTTAGGTGAGGGGTTAGTTAATTTTGGAGGTCATGTAAGACACAGCCTGGGACACTGTCCGGTCCCATTGAAGCTGTGTTTTTGGCTTTGGATAGGGCTGTTTTAACCTGTGTGTCAGTGATTGCCAGGGCTGTACATTCTTCTGGTATGGTTAAGGGCCCTTTAGGGGGTGAGAGGGGGGTGATGTTTGCACTAAACCTGTTTGCCAGAATATTGGCAATATCAGTCAATTCCGTTTATTTTGTGCCATTCTGCACTAACTCAGAGCAGATCGGAGAGTTTCCACTTAGGATCTTGACATAGCTAAAGAACGCTTTGTGGTTATCTTTGGAGTCCTTGGCAATTTTTCTTTCGAAGCTAGCCTTGGATGATTTTATGAGGGATCGTAGTTTCTTGCTGATACTGATCATAAATGTCTTTCCTTCTTGGGATTTTACTCTTTTCTGTACTAGTTTCCTCCTTCTATTGTATTGCTTATTTATGGCAGGGGTCCACCAGACTAGTTTCCTTTTCTTGGAGGAGTGAGTCTTGGTTTTGCTTGGGATAGCATGATCCATGCATTCTTGCAGGTACTCATAGAGTGCCTTTGTAAGAGATTCAGCAGCTTGGACAGCATTGTCCTTTAGCATGGGGGCTGTTAACCTTTCCACCTCAGTCTTAAGTAATGTGAAGTTTGCTTTCGAAACATTTTTCAGGGTGGTTTTCTTGATTGGGGGTGGGGGCAGAATGTGGATATCCAGAGTGATTAGTCTATGGTCTGATCTAACCAGCGAAGGGTTGACCTCCAGTGTAGAACACCGGTCGCCCATGTTGGTGATGACCAGGTCTAATATGTTGTCACCTCTGGTGGGGGTGTTGACCAGCTGATCCAGTGCATTTGAGTTTATAAATTCTAGGAAGCATTGGGCAAGGAAGTTAGTACTTGAGTAGTTCTCCCAGTTAATGTTTGGGTAATTGAAATCACCCAATATTAGGGCATTTGGCAGGACCTTCATATTTCCCAGTGTCTCCAGAATTGTGAAATGGGGGTCCTGGGTCATGGTGGGTGATCTGTAGCAAGCTACAATTTGAATTGCAGTTTTGCCCATTCTTAGTTGCACATGGATGATCTCTGAGGCATTGTGCTGTGCCACTAACCTGGAGGTGTGGGTATCCTTGATGAATATGGATACACCCCCGCCTTTTTTGTTTTGGTCCTGGCTCTGTGGCTGAAAAGCATGGTATGAATTATAGCCTGATAGTGCTGTGGTGCTCTCTGGAGCCTTAAACCAGGTTTCTGTTACTGCACAGATATCAATGTTCTCCAGTCTGAGGAGTGCCTCAAGTGCGTGCATTTTGAGGTTTAGACTTCTGGCATTGAGTAGCATTACCCTCAGTTTTTGGTTACTTGTGCTATTTACAGTGGTGGTTTTGTCTTTTGAGCCTTGCCTAAAAGAGGCACTATGGGGGTGGCAAAAGCCTTGGCCAGTATTTGAAAGCCTAAGGGTGACAGGTGCAAGCCATCTCTTGTGAAGCAACGTGGCTTGTCGGGCATGTCATCCCATGTGGACAGATACTGGATCCCCTTTAAATAACACCAGAAACGTACCCAATTGTTGAAATTGATCATTTTTTCTTTACACTGCGGCATCATTCTTGGTGAGGGCAGGATGCTACTCAGGGTCATTCCAGTCTGGGCTACATGATCAGAGAGCTCTTCCATGTCTCTTTTCATGTAGTCCAGGGAGGTACGTCTCAGGTGATTCACACCAACATGGACAATGACAGAGTCGTATTTGTATTTGTTCTGGAGCAACCTGAGTGCTTGTGTTATGTGGCGGATCCTGGCACCTGAGAGGCAGCTAATTGTAACCTTCTTCTTGTCCAGCCTAGCTAGTGGGACATCAGTGTGCCTGACTATAGTCGCCTATTACTAGTGTGTTGGGTATGTTATTTTGCCTTAAGGGCTGTGATTGCGTGTCACACTGATTATGTGAAGTATGTGTTTCATGGTTTGTGGTGGGGGGGTGTGGAGGTTGCTTGGGTATCTGCTTTGGAGGTCTCTGCTGCTTTTGCAGATTTTTATTTAGACCTTCCTAGTATGTTTTTGTGTA
Organism: Protopterus annectens; assembly: GCF_019279795.1. Lineage (NCBI taxonomy): Eukaryota > Metazoa > Chordata > Ceratodontiformes > Protopteridae > Protopterus > Protopterus annectens. The sequence goes on along the minus strand of NC_056744.1, from coordinate 1,696,647,403 downwards.
TTTAAGTGTGTTATTTGCCGGTGTTGGTTTAGTAGGTCTGTGTGAGACTGGTGGTGTGTTGCAAGTATTTTCCTTCTCCTCTTGACTGTCAGTTCCAGTCTTGGGTTGAGAGAGCTTTGCCTCCAGTTTGGCTGTATAATTGCATCTCTCGCATATATTAGTGTTAGGAGATAGGAGGAGAGGGTTGTCTGTGTACATGAGGCAGTTGTAACATTGCCTCAAAATGCCCAGATTCACCAGTTGGACTGGAGAGTACACCTGAAACTGCCCTTTGGACATACCTGAATAAGTAAAGTGAGCTGTTTTACTGACTGGCTGGTAGGGACGAATAGAGAGCCTTGTCCTTCTGGACAGTATAGGGGTCTAGTGCTAGGGTTAATTAGTGCTTGCTATGAGTTTTGAACAAGTGCTGAACTGTGAAATGAATGGTTTGAGTGCTCAAGTTGAATGTTTGTCTAGTTCCAAGGGAAAAATTGAAGAGTAGACTTCTTATCCTTGTGATACTGGTTTTGCAGTTTATCAACTGTAAAATGATTTGCCACTGTTTTATAATGACTGCTATGTAATTTATCAAAGTACGGTACATTTTATACATCTGTATGCATTCCATAATCCATGAATGCAGTATACTGTCAAATGCTGTTTTGTAATTCATACTTCAAGAACATAATTCAAAGACATTTCTTTCAATTATTTAGAACATTCACTATGCATATCTTTGGTAAGCAACCTTCCAACAATTTAATAAGGGCTTTCCTTTGGTAAGCAACTTTCAGCAATTCACTATACACATCTTTAATAAGCAACATTTCAGCACTTCATACCACTTTAAGCATTCAACAGTATTTATCACTCTGCCACTGTCTTCCATGGCAGATCATTATTTTTAAACTTAGTTAAAAATAGTTCATATAATTCACTCTCACAAGACTAGCTTCTGTATCTCTGCTTATGTTACATTCTCTGTAACAAGGATATGGCAAATAAAGAAACCTAATGACTTGGTTCAGTGTTATTTAACAAGCAGCAGTTAAAATCTGTATTACGCTCCAAGTTTAGTGATGCTAGTTCAAGTAATCTCTAAAATTAAAACATCTCTTCAGAATACTCCATTCAGCCACCCAACAGTTAACACTTCAATCACCACTAATTTTCTTGAGGAGGGTCATCCCCCACTCAAAATTACACCTAAGGGAAGGAGAAGGAAATTAATCTCTTATTAGAGAAAATTTAAACATGTGACTTCCAGAAAGTAGTCTAAGACTAGAAAAATGCAAATATCAAAGAACACAGTTATATATTAAATTATATTATATTATATGCAAGGTGTGCAAGAGCTCTAAAGTGCAAAGATGAGTAAAAAAAATGACTCTAACACTTGGGCTTACTGAAATACCATACAATGGCATACCTTATTTGAAGGTAAATCTGTAACTGAAATATGGACTTTATTAAAAGATACAATGCACAAGTTTAAAATAAAAGGATGTTTTCTGTGACTAGTAGGAGAATTCAATTATATGAACATAAAAGCTAGCACAAGAAAGGTCAGCTGTGTAAGTAAACAAATGTAATGGTAGCTCTCTGAATTATCACTGTTATGGTAGCTTTATCTATATATATTATACCTTGCAAAGGATGAAAGAATTGGCCAGCTTCTAAACTTAAAGGTACCTTCCACATGCCCAAACCATCAGCTTGAGCTTAGCTGATTAAATCTGGTTTAGGGACCAAGCCCTTCAGAACTTTTGGTCCAACTGAGAGACAGAGGTTAAGCCCTGAGAGGATATTGCTATGGAAAGAAAAAAATATATATGTCTGCATCCTGGCATACAAAGACAGACAAAAACAAGGGGGAAGGAGGGAGAAGTTAATTCAGTAGTGATCATTCAAACATTTCCTGCTATAGTAAGTTTACCTACACAACTGTACTATGTTCATCATATGGATCACCGCTGCAGTAGCCTTAGCTATTGAACAGACTACTATATCTTCAGATAATGCTGATGGGGAAGGAGAAGGGTCCAGGAGCCCCTGGTGAATGGTCCTAGCAAAACGTCTCCCAGACCGGGAAAATGAATCTTGTTTATAGTTGTTTGTAAATATATGTATAGAGGACTTTGTTGCTGCCCCTAGAATATTTCTAGAGTCTAACCTTTTCCAAAAATACATTGATGAAGCCATGGGCCTGGTACAGTAGTCTTAACCTTGTCTGAAATAGTTTTGCTGTGGTGGTAATAAAAGAAGGTAACAGCCTGAGACAGCAATATAGATATGGTCTGTTTTCATGCAGGTTGGCCTTTCTTACCTCCACAAGAAATGAACAACTGATCAGAAGTTCTGAAAGATTGTGTTCTGGCAAGACAGTACCTGAGGTGTCTGTGGAAAACCAAGGTATGAAATATCCTTTTTCCCTCATTTTTCCTGTTTTGGAAAGAAAACAGTGAGATGGATATCTTGATTTAAGGTAAACTCTGATACCACTTTAGGAATAAAATAAGGATTAGTTTTCAAAGAAACCCTACTTCTGTGAAATATGAGATATCTTTGACCCACCATGAAAGTTTACAACTCAGATACTCTTCTTTCAGAGCTAAGATAAATCAGTAGAACTGATTTCCATGTTAAGAACCACAAGTCAGGCACATGAATTGGTTCAAATGGAGCAATTGGCAGCTTTTCTAACACAAAGTGAAGATCTGAAGATCACAGTGAGGAACCACAGGTTTCCTGGGAATTGTCTTATGAAGGACTGATTTCAAAACCATTTTTACATGAGTCTGCATTGAAGGAGGTCAGGCATACTGAAATGGCTGAGAGATTTACCTGACATAGGAGTAAGACAAACCATTGTATAGTAACTCACAAAAATATTGTGAAACCAAAGAAACATTAGTTCTGAATGGGTGATGGTTATTTTGTAGGCACTGACAAGAAAACAAACTCCATTTGCTAATACATGATCTTCTAGTACCAAGTTTTCTTGCCTCCATTAGTATTTGCTGCAGATCCAATAAATCCAGGTACCTAAAAGGTATTAAGACCCTAACATCCAGGCAGCGAGCTGCAGTTGTTTGAGGTAAGGATGTATCAAACACTCCTTGTCTTGTATGAGTAAATCCAGTCTGTGAAGAAGCTTGCAGTAATTGACCTTGGCCATTTTCAAAAGAAGGAAGCCACTGTTGCCTGTACAAGAAGGGAGTCATCACAGTGGTCTTCCTGAATCTTCAGACGTATCCTGAATATTAGTGGAAAGGATGCAAAATCATACAGGAACATCCCTGTGCATGGAAAGGAAAAGGCATCTATCATACAGGCTTTCTTGCTTGGAGTCCAGAATCAGAATTTAGCCAGTTGATTATTTAGAAAGGAGGCAAAAAGGCCAAAGTAAGGTATTCCTCATGGATGGATCAAATCTTTAAAGATCCCTGATGCATCTTGCATTCATGATGGTTTGCCTGGTTCCTGTTCAGTTTGGCTGCCACACCATTTTGCTCTGACAGAATGTAAGATGCTTGTAGAGTAAGAGCTGTGCTGTAAAGCTATATCCCATGCTAACATGAATAGTCTGCATATGGGTTAGATCTGGTTCCCTCCTGCTTTTTTATGTACTGCATCATTGGTTTTGTCAAAGAGATGACAGCCTTTATAACAGTAATGACAATTATGTCTGTGGGTCTTGGTCTGTCTTTTCCTGTCCCTTTTTATGCCCACTGACACTACTCCCCAAGCAAAGTCCAAGAGAATGTTATGACAGACTGCTTTGGAGCAGGACCAAAGAATGGGAGACTTGGATTCTGCAAAATTTGATGACTCCACCAACTGATTTCCTTTGTTTTTATAAACCCCATAACTGGAATTGGAATTGGAAAGAATTGTGGGTGCCGATGCTAGAACCAAAGAGATTTGCGATACCATTGTATCTTTCTCATGTGGTGTCTTGCAAGAGATTACATGAGAATCATAGATGCCGTAAGACCAAAATCCAGATGTATTCCCTCATGTAGACATTCATCTTGAGTGGAAAACTCCTGGAATAGATCTTAATATACATTTATTTTTTTCCTGGGGAAGCAGTGCTGTTTGTACTAACTTGGTTACCACACACCTCAGAAACACAATCCTGTATAAGGAAGATAGAAAATACTTCTTTTTTTTTAAAACAGGTTTATTGTTTTAACATATAAGAGAAATATCATAACAATTTTATACAAGTAATTAAAAATAGGTATTATTATAACATTCAACAAAACAACTAAAGTATTTACAAAGACATCCACTACAATCAGATCAATTAATTAAACTAAAATACCATGCTATTGAACTTAAAATTTTTTTAACATATTTTGTAAATTATCCCATACAATATAATAAGATGTTTTTCTATTTGTTCTTGTCCTAATTGTGTTTATTTCCATATGGCACACTATATTATTAACATTTTTAAATTCATTGAACGAAGGAGGTGTATCTGAAATCCAATTTCTAGTTATTATTTTCCTAGCCACTGCTAGAATAGACCATAACAAGGGAAGCTTGACCTTTTTAACACTTTGAGGTACAGGTGTGTTGAATAATATAAGAGATTTAGAAATAATGAAATTATCTGTAAAAAGAGCCTGCAAAAATTCATTAATTGACTTCCAGTATTCTTTCAATTTTATACAGTCATAAAACATATGAGCCCAGTCAGCATTAATTTCTACATTACATCTCTTACATAAATTATCTTTATTATTTATTTTATTCATCATCAAAGGTGTATAAAAGATCTATGTAAAAATGTCCATGTATAAAGTCTCCAGACAATGGAAGACATAGTTCTATAAGCAGATTCCAATATATATTGTTTATCTTGTTGATTTGGTGGGTCCCCATTAATAGAAGTGAAATAATTCCAGTATGAATCTACACTGTAAAAGTTTCTTGTCTGATAATTTTATGTATGTATGAAAGTTTACCTTTATCAGAAACTTTATGTTGTAAATTTAATATCAAGTAATCAATCAGTGTTGGAATAGATTCTTTAACTGTTATAGACATTAGATCTATTTTATTAATGAGATGTTGTCTAAAGGTCTGAACCTCTAACCAGCAAGTTTCTCTTAGATCAAATTCTTGTTTTAAAAATCTAGATTTTTAACTTTATTATCAGATATCAACTGATACCAGTACTTTAGATCATTATCTATAGCTAAATGAGTTCCTTCAGAAGTAGATGACAAAAGCATACCCTGAGTATACATTATAGGGAATACAATAAAATTCCATTCCCTATACTTAGGGTGCATGAATATAAAGTTACGATAACTAATAATAATATTTAATGGGTAACAAACCATATGTTTAGGTGTAATAAGTGAAGTACAAAATTCCTTTAGTAACCATAGCATGGAGTTATTTACAATCATATTTTTATGTGTTAAGGAGATTTTCATGAAGTGTATACTAATTAGCTCCCAATAATCTTTCCATTTTGTGACATATGACTGATCTATTAATAAAGTAATAACTTTTACAATAGAAGAGATAGTATATAAATTAAAGTCTGGAAAAGAAATACCCCCTTGAGACCAGCTATTAGTATGTTTCTTTAATGCAATCCTAGGTCTATTAGGTGCCCATAGGAAATTTAACATTAGTGTATTCAGTTTCTTGATAATTATTTTTGTAGGTGGAAGTATTATTGATTTTATTAAGTATAAAATCTTGGGGAATATTATCATTTTAATAATTGTAAGTCTCTCCTCCATAGTAAAAAACATATTATTCCAGGTATTAAAAAGATTTTGTATATTAAGAAAACAGGTATTATAATTATTATATATAATAGATACTTTAGATAGTATTATACCTAAATAAGTTATCTGACCTGAATTGGGTACATATTTAATAAAATCACTAATGAGAATATTTTTTCGTGTATATATAGGTAGTATTTTAGTTTTTTCTTCATTGAATATTAAACCAGAAATACTTTTAAAATTCATCATGTTATCAAATAGAGACTGCATAGAAGAATTAGATCCTGCTGATGTAATTAGAACATCATCTGCAAAAAGTTGAATTTTTGATGTTGTATTTTTATCTATTTCAAAACCCTCTATGTCAGTACTGTTTCTGATCAAATTAGCCCAAGGCTCCATTACTAAAGTGAATAATAGTGGAGAAAGTGGACATCCTTATTTTGTACCTTTAAGAATGGGTAATTTTTGTGAAACATATGTTCCTACCTTAATATAAGCCAACGTTCCTTTGTATAAATGCTCAATTAGATTTACAAATGCATCTGAGAAGTTTGTGCACTTCATTAAGGTAAACAGATAGTCCCAACTTACTGAATCAAATGCTGAACTTATATCAAGACTAATAAGTGTTAAATCTTTCTTTTTCCTATTTGCAAAATCTATTAATGTTAAAGTTCTTCTTATATTATCAAAAGTATTTCTATTTACAATGAAGCCTGTCTGATCTATATCTATAATGCCGGGAATGATTGTCTTCAATCTATCAGCAAAGATACTCATAAACATTTTATAATCAACATTAAGTAATGAGATGGGCCGATATGAAGAACATCTAGTTGGATCTTTATTAGGTTTTAAAATTGGCGAAATAAATGTATATTGCCAAGATGGGTGGGGTTATTAACTCAGTTTGGGCCAAAATAAAACCTTATGTATTAATGAATATGTACTTTTAGAAAGGATTTTATATATCTCTGGTATAATACCATCATTACCCGGTGCTTTGTTTGATTTAAGCTTATTTATTTGTGTGATAACCTCTGTATATGAAATACTTTTGTCCAATAGTTTAATCTGTTGTTTATTAAGGTTTTATTCATGTTTGTGGTTATAAACTCCTTTATTTTATCTTTAGGTTCCATGTTAATGTTATTATGGTTAATTTTGTGAAAGTGATTTCTAAATTCATCTAGTATTTCTGGTATACTAGAAACATTCTTCTTTTCCTTAGAGAAAAGATTTCTTTGATATGGTTTTGTTTATTCAACCTTTTTGTTTTATTTTTAAGTCTATGTAAGTATTTGGGGCTTATTGAATAAGACAAAAACTTGTATTTCTCTAAAGTTATTTTAACTTTATGAGTTAAAATTTCTTTGTATTTCTCATTTAGTTTGTTTATTTCTTCAATAACTTTCTTGTCTATAATATTTTCTTTATTATTATGTTTATAGGAGTCTAATTTACTTTGAATATCTAACAATTCCTTATCCCAAGATTTCCTTTTATTATTATACCATCTGATACTTTGTCCATATAGATATGATTTTAAGGCATCCCAAACATAAACAATGGAGACTTCAGGAGTATTATTTATGTCTAAAAATGTTTTACTTCTGAAAGTATATATTCTTTATAGTCTTTTAGTTGAGTTAAGTATGCTGGTATCCTTTTGATCTGAACATTATGAGTATTTTTATCATGAATTCAAAAACAATTGAATTATGATCAGATATAGGACATGAAATGATTTTGGAATTAATTAAATCTGTTACCATCTGGTTAGAAATAAAGACCCTATCTATTTTTGAATAAGTTTTGTATCTGTTAGAAAAAAGGTGTATGGTAATGATTTTGAATCTATCTGATTATTAATATCATTCAAATGATAAGAATTAGCAAAATCATTTAAATGTTTTGCATTAGATGTAATTCTTCTTTTCGCTATAGTGGTAGTATCACTTTCATGTAGTATACAATTAAAGTCACCAGCTAAAATAATATCTCCTATAGAGAATGATATGATCTTATCAAGATGATGTTTCACTGTATTAATACCAATTCCAGGTATCCAATATACATTAATTAAAGTGTAAGTCTTCCCATTAATTTGTATTGTAACCATACAAAACATTCCTTTGTCATCCTGATAAGACTTAATGGTTTTAGGAATGGGCATACTTTTATTCCATAAAATAGCCACTCCTCTTTTTTTCTGAGTGTGCTCTGAACTAACCAATACTGTATATTTGTTTGTGGCTAGTTTATCAATATCTTTTTTCAAGAGATGGGTTTCTTGCAGGAAGACTAAGTTGGCCTTATGTAAATTAATGTATCTTATTAGGCTTGCCCTTTTACATGGATTATTCAATCCATTAATGTTTAAAGAAATTCCTTTTAAAGATGTCATTTGGCATTTTAAAACTTAAGAATCTTATGATCAAAATAACAAATAACAAGATAAGTAATGTTACATCTCCTCCTTTAGGTGTACCTTTAAATATAGCTGTATTTATTGAATATCTTATGGGATTTCATATAGGATTCAATTTTGTTTGTAGTGACAATGAATGTACAAAATATATTGTGGATGTCAAAACTATATACAAATAACAATGGACAAGTGAAAATAATGTAAGGATTAAACCTTGCATCCAGCCTGGAGTTATAAACTCCAACTTAGAGTAGTATTTACCACTCAAGTTAACCCCCTACCCTAAGCAGCAGTACCTCAGCTACCACCTTATCAATTTAATACTAGTTATATTTAACTGAGGTTAACAGTTTTCAATTCAATTATCTAGCAAGACAAGACTACACATTTGGTAAAACAGCATCATATAAACTAAAATAAACCTTTTTTTTTTTTTTTTTTTTTAAAAACTGTTCATACTACTATATACATCCATGTAATATAAAACACTTGTATTCAAATAGCATTCAAATAATCTTGATGTTAGAAATCAAGAGGAGAGAAAATAAGTTCTAACATTCATTTAAATCAAAAACTTTGGCTAATATGATTCAGACATTACATATATTAAGATGCATCTATTTTCTGTCATGTAAATGCAATTAACGGCTTCCAAAAAAACCTTGAATTGCTTGTATATGAGCATTTACTCAAACTCATTATTGTCAATAGAATAAAATATTGTATTCATAGAAATTGTTATAAATCATACTGCATAGTTATGCAGATTCTCAGAAACACTTATATACATATATACATACACACACACACACACACACACACACATATATATATATATATATATATATATATACATACACACACACACACACACACACACATATATATATATATATATAGATATATACATACACACACACACACATACACACACACATATATATATATATATATATATATATACATACGCACACACACACACACATACACATACATATATATATATATATATATATATATATATATATATATATATATATATATACATACACACACACACACACACACACACACACACACACACACACACACACACACACATACACACACACACACACACACACACACACACACACACAAACACACACACACACACACACACACACACACACATATATATATATATATATATATATATATATATATATCTGATCTCACTGAGTTGTGTCCTTACTTAGCACTATCTTACTTGCTGTCCCTATAATAAATCTGTCTGCTTTATACAAAATAATGCACAGCAAACACATTTTAGTAACCAGATTTTACAACCATGCTATACTACTGCTTTAAAATATATCACATGACAATTTCTTCCAGTATAGAGTTATAAAATTATTTATGCTTGTCAATCAGATGAATTAAATGAGTTATAGTAATGTATATGTTTGGAACATAAGTTTTTAACACATATTATTAAGCTGCTGTTAAGTAGATTTTCAAAAACACTTGAATAAATGTTTCATTTTCTATGCCTTCTAAAATAAGACATTTACTTACTACAAGAAACTGTATCATTTAAATTCATTATAACTGACATATTTTATGAATTATAACATAGATATTTAAGTAATTATATAAAATAACTCACATTTAGATGTTAAAGAGTTCATTTTCCTTCACATAGTCGCATTTGTATCATTTCTATTTCTTGGTAGAGTGTCATTCCTGAATCTGTGATGTGTCAGTGTGATATCTAGGTCAAAGGTGAGACTAGCTGCTTTCAACTTCTCTGTGAGAATTCTGAGAGTTGAAACTTTTGAAGTAGCTCATGGACACTGTGCATGAGACAGCCTACATCCCGGATTGTCTCTCTTAACATTTTGGCGGGAAACTTATTAAAAACTAGTGACAAACATTCATTTAGCAGTGTAAATGCATCTAAACATGACAAAACCTTCACAATGTATTTTACAGGTTATTACAGCTTCTATGTAAGTGAAATTAAGCACAAAATTATTAATAAGTAATAAAACTCAATATTTTTGTCCCAACTCAATTTTTATGCAAATCTTATTATTTACTGTGTCTATATGATCAAAAGCATTTCTATATATTAATAAAGAAAAGAAAAAGAGAGTAGAAAGTAAAAGGGTGTAAGGCAGAAATAAAAAATGTAAGAGAAATCTATAAGAAGTATATACAATGGAATATTACTTACTGTTTATATTAATAGAGTTAAAATAAAACATATTATTTACTATTATTTAGTTCTAATTATTATTAGTTAAAGCATGACAGATTATTTACAAACAAGCATAAGCAGTGTAATCAAGAAAGTATAATTAGGAATAGCATTTGAAGAACATATAAACTTTTTACAAGGAATAAATATGTTATTATTCTATTAATCATATTTTCATTACTCTTCTCTCCCTGCCCTCCCCCACCCTTTACCCACTACATAATCTAAATAGAATGTCATTGTTTAAACAAAGAAAAGAAGAAAAGAAGAAGGAAAAAAAAAAGATAAAGAAAAAAATGTATAAAATTACTGACCTTACTTCTCCTTTTCAGAAAGAGAAACCAGTTGAATCACAACTTGCCATTAAATCTCCAGGTATTTTGACTAGTTATGAAACAAAACATTTCTTTGCACACAGAGAATAACTTTGAATAAATCTTTTTCAAAATATTTGTTGTTTCTTGGAAATGTAGGAACTATATTTAAAAAGATTAATAATGAAATAAAATGATGAGAGAAAAAAAAACATAGAACAAATCATTTGTTTTTTAGTCTCTTCTTCTTCTCTGAAGTCTTCCACGAAGTTTCAGTTGCCAGTCTCTTTAATGAAGGACTAGCCCATTCCATTTCTTCTATTTTATCCAAAATCTTATTTTTTTTGATAAACAGTAAAGCAGAGTCTAAGTCATCGAAAATTTTAGGACCATCAGGAAGGAAGATTTTAAGCTTGGCAGGAAACAGAAGGTATGTTTTAAACTGTGCTTTTTTAAGCTCCCTTATTAGTGGCAGAAAAACTTTTCTTTTAGCTATTACCATGGAAGAATAGTCATTGTCAAAACGCACAGTTGTCTCATTAATCTTAACAGGAGCTTTAGCCCAAGCAGATTTAAGAACCTTCTCTTTATCAAAAGATGATAGAAATCTAGCTATAACTGATCTAGGATAGTTTTTGTTAGAGTTAGTATTAGCTATAGATCTATGTGCTCTTTCGATACCAAAAGAGAATGCTTCTGGTAAGTCTAAAGTTTTAGGGAGCCATGTTGTTAAAAAAGAAGTAATATTGTTACCTTCAATATTTTCTGGCAGTCCAAAAATCCTAATGTTATTGCGCCTAGATCTATTGTCCAGGTCATCCAGCTTTGTCTGTAAATGTGTATTTTGTTTCAGCAGAAACTCAATGTTGATTTCCTCTTCTTGTATTCTATTTTCCATGTCATTCACAGCTTCTTCTATGCCTGTCATCTGGATCTTCTGTTGTTGCAGGTCTATATGTAACAAGTCTATTTGTTTTGTAGTTTTTTCTATGAAGGTGTCTATTTTAGTATCCATTTTATCCATCTTAGCAGTAAGTTGCTGGATTATAATTATCAGAGACTGAAGTTCTTTCTTGATGCTGGAGTCTTGAGAATTTGTCTTACTGGAACTCATTTCAGACTGATAAACTGACAGGAAAATTTCCAAAGTGATTTCTGACAGGAATATTGTTAAGATTTCCTTTCTTTTTTAGATATAGTTCAAGAACTATATAAAACAAACATATTTAGAAAGAAAATTACTTCAAAAATAAATTTTTTAAGTAATTAATTCCTGTCAGTGTAATGAAATTGGTGGAGCTGAAGAAATCTGCTGCTATCCTGTGTTCATCCTTGGCCACGCCCCCAGAAAATACTTCTGAGTGTTCTCCTGGAACTCCAGCCAATGAAGGATATCTCTTATCCAATATAGAGATTCCTGACACTTTCAAAAAAACTTAAAAAATAAGCAAGTCATCTCAACATGGAAACTTGTGGGTGCTATGTACCCTGCAAGACACTAATACTGGAGCTAGACACTTTGTGAACACTCCTGGAGCAGTGAATAGCCCAAAGGGTAAGGCAGATGACTGATATGATATAGATACACAAAACCTTAAGAAACACTGGAAATCTGGATACATATAAATGTGATGATATGCATCTTAGAAATCTAAGGTTACAAAAACTCATATGAGGAAGAAAAAGCAACAGGTTATCAATTAATAGCAATTTGAAGTTGGGCAATATCACAGACTAGTTTAGGATAGAAAGATCCAAAACTAGTGTCCAGGAATCCTTTTTCTTTGCCACAAGAAACATTCCTGAGTATAACCCTTTCCAAAGCTGGGAAAGAGGAACTACCTCTGTTCACCATTGAGCATGTATGTGGTTAAAAAAAGGAGAAAATTGAAGAGTCTGATCTGGTGGATGAGGAGGAGCTCCCTGTAAAGGAGGAAGTTCCTCCCACTGCCAAAGACAGAAATGGAGATTCAGACTTTCTGGAAGAATTAAGAGACTGCCACGGTGGGAGGGGAGGGCAAGGCCCCTCATATAGTCATTCTGATTTATTTGACTGTCTTTTGTTTTGGGGGTTCTAGTTTTCTTTCTTGACCCTCCCTTCTATTTCTTTGTAAATGTCTGTTTACCGGTATTTTGCAGAGACTGCTTACTCTGTTTTTTTTTTCTCTAAAAGTTGAACGAGGGAGCAGAAAATTCCCTAGACAAGTTAGAGAAAGAAGGCTGAGAAACATGAAATATTCCCTGAATCAGATTACCTCTCTCATAACTCACTTTGATTACCTCTGCAACAGAGGGTCCAAAAATTAATTCCCTATACAATTAAAATTCAAAATCCCATTTTGACATATTCTGGCAGGTTCTGAAAGTGCAGCCAGGCAAACCTCCTTAAAATAATAATAGTGGCAGCAGTCCTGGAAGTAGTATCTACGGAGTCATAAACACATTTCAAACAATGAGACGTGACTTGAGAAATAGAAGAAACCAGATTATACAATGTAAAATGAGAATATATATCCCACTCAGATCCCATACACTACACCGACACGCCACAAAGTCGACACCCAAAACACCGACACCAAAAGACCGACAAACCACTAAACCGACAACTCACAAAACCAAACACCATAACACCGACACACAAAACGTAAATGACACATTACACACAACTATATATATGCACTAACCTTAACCCAAACCCTAACCCTAAGGTCCGACACTACCGCACACTTACCCTACCCGCACCCTAACCCTAACTCACTTAACCCACCCTTAAACCTAAAGTCCGTCACTATCGCACACTTACCTTACCCTCACCCTAAGTCCGACACTACCGCACACTCACCTTTCCCGCACCCTAATCCTAAATCCCTCACTATTGCACACTTACCTGTCCGCTCCCTAATGCTAAATCCCTCACTATCGCACACTTACCGAGTCGTGCTCACACGTTGCCCATGTCGGTGTTTCGGCTGTCGGGATTTCACTTTGTCGATCATCTGTGTCGTCGGTCTTCTGGTGTTGGTCTTTTGTGTGTCGACGTTGTGGCATGTCGGTCTAGTGAAGTGGACCCATCCCACTCACACTAAAGCGCCTCAGGCTGGGAGAACAGAAGAAGCAAAATCCTGTAGACATCACCACAGCAGAGAATGAGCAAGTTACACTCGATTAAGAAGAAAACGAGCTTTTATTGATAAAACAAATAAAATACAATGAGCACTTTCCGCATAAACTACCTTCTTTAGATTGTGTAATGTAAAGACCAGCAATCGTTTAAATAACATTGAAAAAACAATCATAATGAGGCTTTAGTCACTTCATTTTTCCTTTGGTTTTTACTTCCAATCACAATGTAGCTTCAGTGAACGTATTTGCATGAGCTAAGGAGAACAAGATCTTATAATTGGTGCTTTGATGTTAGCCAATCATTTGTCTAACTAATGGTATTATATCCAATCAAGATGCTTCTATGTTCTACTAAGGGTTCAGAATTACTGCTCTGTTAAAAACCAATCATATACTTCATATTGCTTGTTATTTCCAATCACAATACAGCCTTAGTAAGCTTATTTGCATAGATTGAAACTGCTATTTGGTGCTATAGCCAAGACCAACCAATCATATGTCCCACTTTGGTTCTTACTTCCAACCACAGTGTAGCATCAGTAAACTTATTTGCATAAACTAGAACTGCTGTTTGATACTATAGTCAGAATCACTAAGAATCCTTGTATGTCAGTAAAGTTAATACCAATGTCAAGACTTAATAAGTACTTGATAAATATAGTTTCATCCTGTTCTTAGTTTCTACTGCAAATATAAATAGATCTAAAGCAAAGCTTCCAGTAGTTTCATAAAAGTAAGCTTTACACCTTAAAATATTAATTATATTCTTACCTTGCATAACTAAACACGTATAGTTAGTTAGTAAGTACTAGCACAATGTTTTCTAAACTGCATAGAAACTTGGTATCCAATGGAAATAAAACTAAATATATAAAGTTAAGATATCCAAAGGCATAGAAAAATGCTTCAGTTGCAAAGTATGTTAACGAAACATATATCCAGCTCAGAGAGTTGCTTGTTACAAGACTATATAGACTTATAAACTTGCCAATTAAAATTATTAAGTTATTTTATTATTATTAAAATTGTATTACAACATGAAAGTCCGAGTGTTCTTTCATATCAGTTTGAGAAGAAAAAAAGTAACAAACCACATATATGTGAAAATATATTGCTGACCATTTCAGTCAAAAGACTCATTAAGAAAAGAATGACTTATTTTAAAACGCTCATTGGTCAAACAAGACTGAGTCTGTTAGAATGTCTGCCCACATTCGTGGCTGCAGAAAGATAACAAAGATGACTCAAAGGAGACATATTCAGGTAAGCTGTCGCACTGGAAAAACCAAACTGCAAAATAGCTCATCTACAAATAAACATCATTGGTTGCCAAGGTTAGTAAAAAAAGGGGGTCCGTCTGCTTTCGTGGCTGCAGGGGTATCTCTAATACCTTCTTGCACATTTTAACTATTTATTTAAAGCTTGAAGCCTTATCAGTAGATAAGTATCTTGGGGAGAAAAAAATATATATAAACTCAACTGTAAATAATTTTACAAGAAATTTAGCAATCGTGAGCAATCTGTCAGCTTTCACGGCAACAGAGAAACATTCTCAGTGAATCTGCTCGTAAACAACATTTTTTGTTACTTCTTAATAAAACAACCTTATGACATCAAAAGGGTGCCCATGATTATCTTAATAATAATGAAAAGACCATTGGATTTCGGGCTTGCATAAGTTATACCAGCTTACCAATTATTTGAATTGAAACTGAAGAAAGACATACTACATGTCTATGCTATTTCTTACAGGTAAGACCTTAGATAGAGGCTAAGTAATATTAAATATTCACTATACCCACATCTATTAAAAAATGTCACTAGTTGCAACCAATAAGTCCGTAGCTATAGTATGAAACATGACACAAAAAACAATGTTGAATGTCTAAAAATCAAAAACAAACCTTCATTTTGAAAGCATTAAAACTATTAAACAATGCATTATAATTACTTATTGATTGTGAGACGTCTGTTTTTCAGAATTGGTCTTAAAGGGATCATATTAAGACGTTGTCCTGTTCGATTCTCAGCTAGAGCGTCTTCTGTGTGGAGACATGCGTGAATGGGCGTACCTTCATTGAAGGTTGTGCGTCAGGATCAGCAACTCGGCACGTAAAAATCTACTGCCAATCATTAGCGGACCGGTGTTTTGCTGTGGCGACCCCTAACCGGGAAAAGCCAAAAGACACAACAACAACAACAACATTGTTCAATGCTGGAGGATGTGTACTTCTCAAATTTGTAATCCATTTAACTTCACATAGTTCTGTTCGATATCCCTCATATGGCACAAAATTCTATTTTTAAATTGTTGGTCAGTTTTACCCACATAAAAAGATGGGCAGTTGCTGCAGGTTGCAAGATATACAAGGTGTTGTGTATTTCATGTGGCTGCTGCTCTGAAGTGATATGTTTTATTCATGTTCGGATGCACAAATGAGGTAGTTTGATTAATGAACTGGCAAGCTTTACATCTCCCACATTTGTGGGTGCCTTCACTCATAGCAGGTGTCTTCTTCTTGAGACCATCTTTATTGCATAGGAGTTGTTTCAAATTATTCTTATTTTTAAAGACAAATCTCGATCGCCTAAAATGCTTTTGATTTTTTCATTTTCAGTGAGTTATGTCTCTAATACAGACCCTCACAACAGCCTTGCAAACCACATAGCATCCTATCCATCACATAAGTTCACATTTAAAGCCATAGAGACGATTCCATTCAATCCCAGATAAGGAGATGTCATGAATTGAACAGAACTAGTCTCCTGTTCCACTGCCTTCATCACATCAAACATAATACACTACCCCTCTCCTACACTTCCCAGTATTACATACCATACTAAACCAAATATCCATTTTCACATCTGTTCTAACCTCTACACTAATGCTAACATATTATTCTTCCACTATAAATATGTCCATACCCCCTAACTCTCCTCCCTATACAGACTTCTTTCATCTCTCTCTTCTTCTACAATCACTAACATTAATCAAACTTCAAGCTGACATACATCCTAACCCTGTACCCACACAGATACTCCCAACCCACCCAATAACACCCACAACACCTGCTAATACTACGCTCTACCTTCCTCCTCTATAAAATTCTAAATCAGACTTACTTATAACTAATTTTAATCTCAGAAGTGTCACAAAAAGTGTGAATTTCATGCAGTCCTAGCTACCTACACTCCTGATACAGTAATTATTACCAAGACATGGCTAAAACCACACATTAAAGATGAGGGAATACTTATTAGTGATTATAATGTTATTAGATAAGATTGACTGAACAAGCATGGTGGAAGCATTGCCATCATGTATAAAAATGTCCTCAAAAGTGAAAAATTAATGTGTACTCCCCAGATCTATCAGAAGCAGGAATTCTAACCACTTGATTTGAAGTAAATCCACATAAAACCATCATAATTATTGTCTCCTACCTACCACCAGGAAATAATTTACCTACCACTGAAGTCTCATATCCTGGGCATCCTCTACTTTCAACCAAGAAACTATAGTGCTAGGCAATTTTGACTTGGATTGGCTGTACTGCTCATCTGGCAACCCCTCCAGTTTTATTAATCTATTCAATTTGACCCAAACTGTAAACTTCCCTACTAGAATTAATAAACACACTAAGAAAGAATCTGTTCTAGACTGGATACTAACCAATAAGCCCGACTTTGGCCACCAGGCTGGGTGCCTCTCCGATTCTCTCAGTGATCACCCCCCTACCTTTCTACTAGGAAACGCATGCAATCACCTTGTAATGTCATTTTCAAACACATACGCAACAAAATAAATTTTTTTCCCTACCATTTTAAATTCCCTACTTCAAAACTGCAACTGGTCACCTCTAAAATTACTTCGTCTAGACCAAGCTGTAACAATATTTTAATGATACCTTCCTCAACATCCTTAATAAACTCTCTTCAATAAGAAAAATACACTCCAAAGCCAAAAACCTACCTTGGATAATCAAAGATGCTAAATCTCTTATTAAACAAAGGGATAGAGCCTGGACTACTTATCAAACCTCCAAAACCTCAGAAAACCTCACCTCTTACAAACAACCAAAAGAAACCTAATTAAGAAGCAAATATTATCTGACAAAAACATCTTATTTTCTAACCTGTCTGCAAAAACACATAAATAACCCACAAAAATTTGACAAAACATTAACTACCCTGGCAAACCCCTGCACCATCTATAACAAATAGCACTGAATGTATAGCATCCCAATTTAACTCTTATTTTGTTACAACTATTACCTCACTTTTAAACAACAAATCTAACCAACCCCTTACAGTGCCTACCTCTACTAAATCTAAACCCAACTACTTCTCTTTTAAACCCATACTATATATATATCTTATATAAAAAAACTCCTATCTAAACTAAAACCTACCTGTCTAGCAGCTGACCAACTCCCTAATGACTTCTTAAAAACTGCTGCTAGCTCCATTGCTTATTCTGTATCTATCCTAATCAATCGATCCATCACAGAACACTATGTTACCATACTATGGAAAATATTCCATATCATCCCACTACACAAGGGAGGCCCATCTAAAGATCTTTCTAATTACTGGCCCATTGCCATCCCCTCACCCCTAGCCAAAATCTTAGAGAAATGTATCCATAAGCAGCTCCTAGACCACCTCACTACAAATAACTTCTTATCTAGTTCACAGCATGGCTTCCATCTAAAACACAGTACCTCCACAGCCCTCATGAGATTACTAACTACATCATCCACCTCAAAAGCAATAGACAAATAGTCTCTACTATATTCCTTGATATGTCCAAAGCTTTTGAAATGTTATCCCATCAACTACTACTCAACACTCCGGCCTCCTTCAACCTCAACTCTACAGTTCTCAACTGGTTCTTTAGTTACCTTACCAATTGACAACAGGCAACTAAATGAGATGATAAACTCTCCACACTCCTCCCAGTCACTGTTGGGGTTCCTCAGTGTTCCATCCTTGTCCCTCTCCTTTTTATTATATTCACAAATACTCTAAACACTGTCTCTAAATCTGCTTCTATCATTCAATATGCGGACAATGCTGCTCTTGTTTGCTCTGCTCCCACACCCCAAGAACTCCAAGATAAACTGCAAAAGACATTTCTAGATATTGAAAATTATCTAAATGAACTTCAGCTCATCCTAAACCCAAAGAAAGCAAAACTGATGAGCTTCTCCAATAGGAAATCCAAAGCAAAACCACCTCCTCTCTCCATCTACTCCACTAATGGCATTATAATAGAACCAGTTAACCAAACAAAACTACTTGGTGTCACAATAGACAACAACCTAACATTCAACAAACACATATCACTCACAATTAAGAAAGTTCACATCAAACTTGTTGCTCTATATAGGGCTTTACTCAAAATGTCAGACCAACCACAGCCAGATCCCACCTCGTAGCTACTCTCATCTACTGTTCTCAACTTTTCACTAGCCTATGCATGTCTGATTTACATCTGCTTGATTCCTGCTATAATAAAATAGCAAACTTTGCTGCTAATATATCCAACATGACCCATCATTGCCTTGTTCTGCAAAAACTACACTGGCTTAAATTTCCCAATCTGTTATTACTCAATCAGCACACCACTACCCACTCCATTATCCACAAACCTGAAAACCACCATGCGCTCTCTAACCTAGTGCAACTAAATACCAACCCCAGGACCCTTAGATCATCTGGTAATTTTATACTTAAGGCAACTAAGTCCCATAATTACTTTGGTGGCTTTCTCTTCTCCTTCAAAGTAGCCAAACAGTGGAACCTGTTATCCCAGAATATCCTAAAAAACACAGATAGTCACAGCTTCAAACAGCTCTCAAAGGAATACTTTACTCAACAATGGCTATGCTCCTGTAATACTCCTGGTTAGTTTCTCATGCCATCAATCAAATATTTATTTTCTGCTATCTTCTCCTTGTCTTCTACCAAATGAAAATGCCACAATGGTTTATTTTAGTCATATATCTAATGAGTTTCATATTACTGTCTGCAGTAAGGCTTAGGAAATGTAATGTTTTCTGTTTTTACATTCCCTTTTTGTAAATTCTGTTTGTTGGCAACTGTTAAACTTTTTTGTATATTGCTTGTAAATCTTTTTAAAAATGTTGTAATCTTTTTGTATTATTATTATGGAGCTTTTCTCCCCGGGTCTCTGCTGAAAATGGCCTACTTGTCCACCCGGATTCTACCCGGTTAACAAATGTAAAATAAATAAAATAAAATAAATAAATGTAGTTTCCTAGACAGCAAGATCATATTAGCATGTCTACCCTCATGAGGGCATTCAGAGGTAGGAAAGTTAATGATACAGAGCTATTGTGCTGTTGGCATATTTGGTTGGTGTAGAACCTAAAGAGAAGACAAAAAAATATTTTAGTATCTTCTTATAGCAGTGATTTAAGAGAAGGATCCTCCTCTTTATTTAAGCAAACAGTTACAGAATACAGTTTTATACATTAACCCTGCCAACACTCAGACATCAGTAATTGAGTTACAATAATTAGCAATTGCTGGCTTCTATTTAGCAGAGTTTAATTACCTTCCAGCATTTTCTCAAGAAACACACTTTCTTAAAGCTGCATTCACTCTAAAAGTGCTCCAAATCTCATATAAGGAACAGCTCCCAGTTTAAAGCAACAGTTAAACAACCAGTGTGCTGTATTACATACCCCTTACCCAGCTCTGACTCAGGTGTTTGAGTAATCTTCAGCATTTATTTTTATTTATTTATTTTTTATTTTACATTTGTTAACCGGGATGGTCTGACTGGACACAGGTCCACTTTCAGTGGCGGCCCGGGAAGAAAAGCTACACAGTAAGTAAAATTTTACACAATATGTTAAAAAACAGTATACTCAGAATTTTCAAACAATATGTTAAAACACAGTATACAACAGAAGAAATAACAAGACTGATATATACAGGAAAAAAATAGTTACACATGGTTAAATAAGAGAATAAATATACAAATTTAATTAGCATTAGAAGAAAACCTAGATTGTAATATATATTACAGTGAGTCTACCTGATAAGACCGAAAGCTCAAAAGGCCGACAACGAGATCACCGACACCACAAGAACGAAAGTGTAAAAACACGAAAGTTGACATGCCCGACAAAGCACAATCCTGACAGTTAAGACATGCTCCCAACTGCCTGAATAACCAGCACAGAAAGAATACAAGCAGATTAGTAACTGCCATAAGGGTTCCTATCACATAATCAAACTTCCAGAAGTTCGAACACCTGAAGTTCGAACTTGGAAGATCGAAATGTGACAACATCTAAACATCAGAACAGCAAATTTTTTTCCTATGGAAAACATTCGCTGTTCCGAAAAATACACATGGTCCATCACTATCGCACATTTACCTTACCCCCACCCTAACCCTAAAGTTTGTCACTATCACACACTTACCTTACCTGCACCCCAACCCTAAAGTCCGCCACTATCGCACACTTACTTTACCCGCACCCTAACCTAAAGTCTGTCACTATCGCACACTTACTTTATCTGCACCCTAACCCTAAAGTCCATCACTATCGCACACTTACCCGCACCCTAACCCCACACTTACACAGTCGCTCTCAAATGCAAGCACACGTTTCACATGTCAGTGTTTTTGGTGTTGGGATTTCAACTTGGGTATTTACTTTGTCTGTCTTCTGGTGTCGGTTATCTCATTGTCGTTGTTTTGGCTTGTCGGTCTTATCAGGTAGACCCATTACAGTAGGTATATTAGGAAGCTTGGTATATAAGTGGAATAATTTGAGGACTTATGTAATACATGGACATAGCCACTTATTCTTTAAGTGTGTTGTAAGTGAGTTTTTAAAGTGAGAAGAGGTAGGGGCAGAAATCAGAGCAGGAGGGAGATTATTCCAGGTTCTAGCTATGGAGTGGGAGAACAGTGCTTTTCCTGCAGTATTGTTAGCCCTAGAGATACAGAGGAGGAGTTTGTTGGACGATCGGAGAGGACGATTTGTATTATAGTGGGTGAGAAGTTGACCTAGTGCAGGGTGTTTTTTCCTGGATGTGTTATCACATTTAGACAATGACTAATTAGTGATAGGTTAGTAGCTGGGAAAGTTCCATCCATTGCAGTTCCCTTAGAGCCTGGCAATGGTGGGTTCTAAAGCTGGAGTTGTTCGCAAACTTGGAGATTTTATTATAATATGATTCGAGTCTGGCAAGGTCAAATTTTCTAAACTGGGTAAGAATTGGAGCAACATACATTAGGGTAGACAAGAGGTGAGTTTGGGCTAGGGTAATCCGTGCTTGTTTTGAGAGGGATTTCCTGTGCCTATACAGTGTTCCCATTTTTTATGGACTTTTTTGATAGTTTGTGAAATGTGGACATCGAAGTGTAGATTTTTATCAATTTCAATGCCTAGAAGTTTGGTATGGTCAGAGGGAGAGATAATAGTGCCATTTTTGGAGGAGATAGTGAAGGATAGAGGAGTGGAAATGGTTTTGTTGGGGGTGAAAAGTAGTAATTTGGTTTTATTAGGGTTTAGGATAAGCTGGACCTGAGTGATACAACTTTCCACAGAGCTAAAGGATTCCTGGGTGAGTTGTTGTAGGGTGTGATGTGATGGAGATGAACAGATAAGAATTGAATCATATTGTATAAGTGAAGCATGCTGTGTGGTAGTATGGAGATTATTGGTAAATATGGAGAAAAGAAGTGGGCCTAATATGGAGCCTTGTGGTGCACCTATGGTAGTTGGGAGTAAGGGGGATAGTACACTTTGCCATTGGACGGATTGTTGCCTATTTGACAGACAGTTTTTAAACTAGGCTAAAGCAGAAGGGACAAAGGATAGGGATGTCATGGTGTCTAGTAGTAAGGAATGTGAAACCATGTTAAATTCTTTGCAGAGCTTTAGAAATATTGCAGATACAAAGTTATTATTATTTCTATGTTGGTTGATCAGATTGGTGAAAGAGAGCAGAGTGGTGGTTGTGCTATGGTGCTGTCAGAAGCCATACTGTGTGGGGGAGAGGAGATGGTGTGAGTTTAGGAATTGTGTTACCTGAGAAAGTATACATTTCTCTAGTATTTTACATAAGGGGGTAGAATGGCAATGAGGCAATAATTTGAGTATTTGTAAGTTTCCACCTTTATGTAGTGGAAGAATGTATGATACCTTTCAGAGCTGTGGGACATATGCTTCTTGTATGGAGCGACTGATAAAAATAGAAATAGGGTAGGATAAGGATTCAGCAGCTATTTTTAGGAAGTTGGCTGGTAGATTGTCAGTGGTAAGGGTTGTAGGTTTCAGTTTTAGGAGGTGTTTTTTAATTGTTGAGGTGGGAATGGGTGAGAGTGTAAAGGATGTGATGTTGTCAGGGCATTTGGTTGGGTTATATGTAGGGCTGTTTTTGGATAGTTGGGAGGATAGTGTTAAGATGGATTCTGTGAAGTGGTAATTGAATTGGGAGGCAATGTCCCTGTTGTCATTCATAGAGTTAGGAGTAGGAGTGGTAGTTTTGCCTGGTTTTAGGAGACAGTTAATGGCATGTCAAAACTTTTGGGGATCTTTTGAATGTTTGTTTTGGATATTGAGGAAGTAATTTTGTCTATCAAGTTTAGTTTGTCTCTTGGCCTGATTTCTAAGTTGTAGGTAACTTTGTTTGGCTAGGCTAGTATTGTATTTCTTCCAAATTCTCCAAGCCTTATCCCTTGACTTTAGAAGGGCTCTAGTTTCCCTAGTTAGCCATGGCGCATAGTTTGACTTGGCTCTTATTTTCCTAATTGGTGCGTGTCTATCAAGAATATTGCTGAAGTAGTCAATGGCTTGGTCTAGATTTAGGGTATGTAGTGGTTTCCAGTTACCATGTTTTAGAATACTATTTAGTTCTTGTATATTTAGTTTACAATCGTCTCTGACTTTTCTAAAAACAATGGGTTTGGTTATGTTGGTATGTTTCTGCAGGAAGAAGGTGGGAGATGGTCACTAAGCCCATCAGGAAGGCATCCTGTCTGATAGTTTTGTTTGGGGCAGTTAACTAGTGTCCAATCTAGAATATACTATTTGTGGGTTTTTTTGTCAATTCTAGTGGGTTCTTGGATAAGTTGGATAAAACTGTAAAGATTAATATGGTTAGTGGGGTTGTTAGAGGTACAGGCTGACCAATCAGTGTTCAAGTCACCTAGTCAGACGGTTTCTTGGGGGAGATTATCTGTGGCCCATTGTAACATTTCTTCAATGATGGGAGAGTTATTACCTGGGGGAACAGCAGAGAAGTCATGCTCACTGCACAGAATTGTCTAATATTGCTCACATTTCAGGTAGAAGGCACTCCCAATCATCACTGTAAATGAATACTTTAGCACACTGGATACAGAGTTGTAAGACCTTTTCTCTCTGACACTACATGTTTTGTCTGACACACTTATTACTCAAATCACCAGAGATGTGCATCACAGTTTGTTCAATATCTAATGGAGAGTTCTTAGCTATGTACCTTCAACCGCAGCTTTTAAAACATTTACATTTTGTGACTTATTTTATTCTCTTCTCCACTTAGGGCTAATCAAAAACTGCCAATGTAAGCTGAAATATGTGGATGCTTTCTTCCTCTTTTCATAGGTTCACAGGTTCATAGGTGTGTACTAGGCTAACGGCCCTGGAGCCTTCACATGCCTAGCCTATAAAAGTGCCCTGGAATCATGCCGCACAACATTAGCTCCCAGTGCCTCTGTCCAGTAGAGCCACTGGAATGATCCCCGGGGTGAACTTTCTGTTATTCATCCACTCATCGAGATTTCTCTTGAAGAGGGCCAGCAAGGCACTCTGCTTGACATGAATAGGAAGCTTGTTCCAGAGTATGGGCAGTCTGGGTGATGAACCTATCCCTCCAGCACATTCTGTTTACTGTGGTAATGAGGGTGAGGTTTCTGGAGGGTGTGGTGCGGAGGGATTGGGATTTCTTTAGGTGTAGCATTTCCAGCAGGGCTGGGTCAGACATGGCTTTGTAAGTCAAACAGGCATCACCTCTAAGTAGACAATAAGAGACAGAAAATAGTCAGAGTTTCTTGAGTCTGTCCATGTAGGACACGTGTTTAAGGCCTAGGATCCTCTTTGTGAGGTACTTCTGTGGCCTCTCCAGCTGTTGCAGGTGTCTGGTGAGGTACATACCAACTGAGGCATTATACTTGATGATTGGCCTAATGAGGGAAGAGTAGAGAGAGAGATGATGACGTCTTTCTTCCTGGATGCAAAGCCCTTGGTTATGAGATGTACCACATAGAAGGAGAGGTTGATGTCAACCTTGGTGTCCAGATCTCTTATAACATCTTCAGTGTTCAGTGGGCTCCCATTGACATGGTAATTAGTGGGGAAATGAGTTTTTACCAAAGAGAACCATAACATATTTTTTGGTGTTAAGCTTAAGGCCATGGCTGCAACACCAGTCATTGTTGTCAGTGAGGCCTTTCTGTAGGATGTCTGCATCACTTGGGGGAGATGATAATGGCTCCCAGCTTGTAGTTGTCTGAGAACTTGGTCAGCCAGAGTCCCTCTATGTTGCCCTGGACTTCTGAGAAGTAGATGCCAAATAGACGAGGACCCAGGACAGATCCCTGTGGGACTCCCCTCGTGACTGGTCAGCAGTCAGATTTGGAATCTGCTACTTTCACTCTATGGGTTCTGTCTGTGAGACAATTTGCAATCCACCTAGTGATGTAGGGGTTGATGCCAAGTTTGTTGAGTTTATCAATAATTCCTGAGTGAGGAATGGTATCAAAGGCCTTGGCAGATTGAGGCAGGTGGTATGCACTGCCTTACCCTCATCCACTGCCTTGGTGACTGACTCAAAGAAGTCAATCAGGTTAAGCAGGCAGGATCTCCCTTAACAAAATCAAATTGCATGGGGTTTAGAATTTGGAGATGACCTATATCCTTCTTAAGCAGATCCATGATGATGTACTCCATAGCTTTACATATCAGACTCATCAAGCTAATGGGGCGATAATTCCCAGGGTCTGTTGTCACTCCCCTTTAATGGAGAGGGATGACTATAGCAGTGTGCCATTCAGTAGGAACAAAGCCTGAGGTAAGGTTGTGATTGAACAGGGCACACAGATGTGGTGCCAGTTCATTTTGTAGTTCATGTAGAGCACAGCCCGGGATATTATCAGGTCCCATTGATGCTGTATTCTTGGCCTTGGACAGTGCAGCTCTTACCTGTGCTGCAGAAATGCTGGGTGCCTGGCATTCTTCTGGTATTGTGATTGGGCCTTTGTGGGGGGGGGCATAAAGTTAGCACTGAATCTGTCGGCTAGTATGTTGGCTATATCTGTTGGCTCAGTGCAGGAGGTACCATTGGGCAATAACTCAGAGCAAATCTCGGTATTGCCATGGAGGTTCTTGATATAGCAATAGAAGGCTTTCTGGTTATTTTTAGTGTCTGCTGCAATTCTGCCTTCATAGCTGGCTTTAGAGGATTTGATAAGGGATCTCAACTTTTTGTTGAGGCTAATGAGGGAGCTTTGTCAGTCTTCGGACTTCACCTTTTTCTGCAACAGTTTCATAGGTTCATAGGTTCATAGGTTCATACTAGGCTATCTGCCCTAGGGCATTTAAAAGCCTAGCCAGAGTGTGTGTGGCTTTCACCACCCCTTAGGATGAGAATACTATACCCATTAGTTTGCTGTGCCTCTGTCCAGCAGTGATACAGAGATGATTCCCGGGGTAAACCTACGATCTCCCATCCACTCGTCAAGATTTCTCTTGAACAGAGTCAGTGAGGGGCTCTGCCTCACATGGACTGGGATTCTGTTCCATAGTGTAGGGAGTCTCTGGGTGATGAATCTGTCCCTCCAGCACGTCCTATTTATATCCGTGTTGAGGTTTAAGTCTCTTGCTCTCGTGGCTCTGGTGGATTTGGATTTTTTGAGGTGGAGCATGTCCATTAATTCCGGGTTGGACATGGCCTTGTATGTCAGGCACAGATTACCTCTGAGCAGACGGTATGCGACTGAATAGAGTTGGAGTTTCTTCAGTCGGGCATCGTATGACATATGTTTGAGCCCCTTTATCCTTTTGGTGAGGAACTTTTGGGGTCTTTCCAACTGCTGCAGGTGTCGGGTAAGGTACATTCCGAATGGGGCGTTGTACTCAATCATTGGTCTGATAAGTGAAGAGTACAGGGTACAATGACCTCTCCTGATCTGGATGTGAATCCCTTCATGATCAGGTGGGCAATGTAGAAGGTCTTCCTAACCACTTTGGCAATGTGAGTGTCAAAAGAGAGGTTACTGTCAACTTGGGTCCCCAGGTCCCTGATAACTTCTTCCGTGTTTAATGGATTACCACCTATGTGGTAATTAGGGGTTACCTTGTTTTTCCCAAAGGGTATGACTATACATTTTTTGGCATTTAGCTTAAGGCCATGGCTCTGGCACCAGATATCCATTTCTATGAGACCTTTCTGGAGGATGTCTGTGTCTGATGGAGTGTCAATTATGGTGCCCAGTTTGCAGTCATCTGCAAATTTTGTCAGCCACAATCCCCCTATGTTTGCCTGCACTTCAGAAAAATAAATGCTGAACAAGAGGGGGCCCAGGACTGAGCCCTGTGGGACACCGCTCGTGACCGGCTTAGAGTCTGACATGGCACCAGCAACTCTAACCCTGTGTGTTCTGTCCTTGAGCCAGTTTGCAACCCATCTTGTGACATATGGGTTTACATCTAAGCTGGTGAGCTTTTCTATGATGCCCGAGTGGGGTACTGTGTCGAATGCTTTTGCTAGGTCAAGGTAGGCTGTGTGAACTGCCTTACCCTCATCAATGGCCTTAGTGACTGTTTCGAAAAAATCGACCAAGTTCAAGAGGCAGGATCTGCCCTTGACAAAGCCAAATTGGGTAGGATCCAGTGTCTGTAGGTCCCCAATGTCTTTATTTATGAGTTCCATTATGATCCTCTCCATAGCTTTGCAGACAAGGCTCGTCAAGCTTATGGGGCGGTAATTTCTAGGGTCCGTAGAAGCACCGCCTTTGTGGAGTGGGACCACAGTTGCCGTATGCCATTCTTTGGGTATGTATCCTGTAGTAAGGCTAAGATTAAACAGCAGCCTTATGTGTGGGTTTAGTTTCTCATTGAGTTCGTGTAGCACACAGCCGGGGACACCATCCGGTCCCATTGATGCTGTGTTTTTTGCTTTAGAGAGAGCAGCTCTCACCTGGGCATCTGAGATGTTTGGGAGGTTAGACTCTGGTGGGATAGATATTTCTCCTTTTGGGGAGGAGGGAGGGGAGAAATTTGCACTGAACCTGTCTGCCAGTATGTTGGCAATGTCTGTGGGTTCAGTGATTTTTTTATCATTTTGGACTAATTCTGAGCATATCTGGGAGTTTCCACCCAGGTTTCTAACATAGCTAAAGAAGGCTTTATGATTGTCTTTTGTGTCATTAGCGATTTTTTCTCTCAAAGTTGGCCTTGGATGATTTTATGAGTGATCGTAGTTTTTTGCTAGTATTGATCAGAGATGCCTTCCCATTTAGGGATTTTGCTCTGTCATGTTTCTACCTTCCTTCTGTTGTAGAGTTAATTTATTGATAATTGGGGACCACCAGATTTTTTTCTTTTTTTGGAGGCGAGCACCTTGGTTCTATTAGGTATGGCTAGATCCATGCATTTATGCATTTGTTCATACAGTGCATTGGTGTATGATTCAGTAGTCATGCAGCTATTTTCCATTGGCATGGGTACCATGAAGTTAGCCACCTTTGTTTTAGGAGCCCAAAGTCAGCTTTGGAGAAGTTTTTCAAGGTGGTCACCTTGCGGGGGTTGTGGGTAAGATGTAGATTTCCATGATGATTAGTTTGTGGTCGGATCTTACTAGGGAGGAATTGACTGTTGGTGTAGAGCAATGGTTGCCCATGTTAGTGATAACCAGTCAAGGATGTTCCTTCATCTAGTGGGGGTCAGGATGAGTTGGTCCAAGGCATTGGAATTGATGAATTCAAGGAAGTGTTGGGCTAGTGTATTGGTACAGGAGTAGTTTTCCCAGTTGATGGAGGGGTAGTTGAAGTCTCCCAGTATGATAGTATTAGGCTGGACTTTGATAGATCCCAAGGTGCTTAGGAACTTGAAGTGGGAGTCTAAGGACATGTTTAGGGTGCTATAGCAGGCTATGACCTGAAGAGCCATCTTTCCCAATGTTAGTTGTACCTGAAGTATCTCAGATGCATTATGCTGGGCTACCAGTCTGGAGGTGTGTAGATCCTTTATGAATATGGAGACACCACTGCCTTTGGAGCTTCTGGCCATGTTCTGGGGTAAACAGATGTGGAATGAATTGTAGACTGGAAGTACAGGGGTTCTACATGCCACTTTAAACCAGGTCTCCGTTATAACACAAATGTCAACGTTCTCTACTTTCAGGAGTGCTTCGAGTGAGTGCATTTTGAGATTTAGACTTCTAGCATTGAACAGCATGATCATCTTCTTTGACAAGTTTTGTAACAGTCCCTCCCATTTTATCTAGATTTTTCTGAAATGAACAGTGCATGGTGCAATTTGTCAACTCAGTTACCACCATGTATCATTCACCTAAGTACACAAGTGGATCAGCCATTGTAGGATTCCCTTGGATAACCCACTGGCTGAGGAGACAAGGAAGTTTCCTTAACAAGTGGTCCATTACCACTATCTCAGCAATTGCCAGTGCTGGATTTTCTTTGGGTTTTAATGACTTCCTTGTTAAATGTACCAAGTCACATATTTGTAAATGAGCAGATCTGTCTACAGTGGGAGCCCACATGTGGAATCTTTGGGCCAGTGCTGATGATGCCACTCCTAAGTCAGTTAGTATTTATTTTCTTTTTGCAAACACTGTTATCTCCTGGTTCTACGTCAAAATATGCTTTTTCAGACTTTCCACTTAGAAATAATACCAAAAAGTCTAGCCCACTTATTAGATGGTTAGCTTTTTTCATCTGTTCTTTCAAAGGCTAATTTAGCCTCTTTATTGACAAATTAACTCATTTTCTGTAAGAAATGCCTCTCAACTATCCAGAATTTCACAGAATGCCCAAATTGTTACCTCATATCTTTGGTCTGTTCTTCATAAAATGTGTTCTTCCAGCAAATCATTGAGGATTGAAGTCACTAAATTATGACAGGCATTTGAGTTTCACATCTCACATCCTTCAGAAAGCACTCACTAATATAAAAAAATGTTACTTTCAAAACTTTCTAAGTTTATAAGAACAACCTTTAAAATATGTCCCTATTTTGGGGCCTTTGTACCTCCATTAGTTTTGGCTTTGTCTAGAATTTTGTGCTAAGATGCCAAGAGGTACATTTCCTGGACATGAATTCCAACTTTTGGCCAGGTCCTGAAATTCTTTCTGAAGTTAATGAATGACCCTCTGTAGCTCTTTGATGTTACAGTAGAGAGTAGAGCTAGGTTATCTATGACTATCTGCCTCCCTTATTTACTCCTCTATCAAGGAACCAAAATAAATTCTCAACTCAACCCCTTTTTGAATATTGACCTGCCTGCCCTACAGGTGACGGAAGATTTCCTGCCTGCCTACAGTACTGAAAGACTATCTGCCTCCCTTATTTACTCCTCTATCAAGGAACCAAAATAAATTCTCAACTCAACCCCTTTTTGAATATTGACCTGCCTGCCCTACAGGTGACGGAAGATTTCCTGCCTGCCTACAGTACTGAAAGACTATCTGCCTCCCTTATTTACTCCTCTATCAAGGAACCAAAATAAATTCTCAACTCAACCCCTTTTGAATATTGACCTGCCTGCCCTACAGGTGACGGAAGATTTCCTGCCTGCCTACAGTACTGAAAGACTATCTGCCTCCCTTATTTACTCCTCTATCAAGGAACCAAAATAAATTCTCAACTCAACCCCTTTTTGAATATTGACCTGCCTGCCCTACAGGTGACGGAAGATTTCCTGCCTGCCTACAGTACTGAAAGACTATCTGCCTCCCTTATTTACTCCTCTATCAAGGAACCAAAGTATGTTATGGGCTCTGCACTGATGATTTTTTAGCCTCTGCTTCAGCCAACCTATAGAGTGTATTAGTTCCCTGTGCTTGTGTGCCTAGCAGCCGGTACCTCTCCCTCTCTTATCCCCTTACTCCTGCCTTCTCCTGCCTTTACACTACTCTCTTTTTCCTTGATACTTTCCCCTCTTTTCCCTGCCCTAGCCACTAGATGGCGCTCTCCTTATTCCTCTTTCTCCTTCACTACTTCTCATACCTAGAATCAGCCCTTAATGTTATTTGTCACTTTCCCTATCTCCCTAAGTTCGACATTCTATCTTTCCGTCTGCCTATCTCCCTACTATAGTGCTGGTACTGCTCCAGTACTCTGCCTGACCTCTCAGCTCCTCCTTACCCCTCTCGACCTTACCTCCTACTGCTTGTTCTCTACTTACTCCAGTATAACTATTTCTATTCCTCTGGTCTACTTTGGTCTCCTGTCTTTCTCCTCCTTCCATATACTGCCTGCTCCTGCCATACCTACCAGCATTTCTGATTGTCTCCGCTCTCCACCTCTGTTGTGTGTACCCTCTCCGTTCGCCCTACGGGCTCACTCCGCTCCCCTCCCTACCCCCAATTCCCACCCACCCCCCGGGGTCCTAACCTTATAGTACTGTCAGCCACTCCCCTATCCCTCACTTCCAATACCTCTCCTTCCCGCTCAAACTTCATCCCACCCACATACCCCACCTCTTCAACACACTCCCACTGTATTTTTCCCATTCCAACTCTCTACATCTCTTCCTTATCTATCTCACATTTATCCTCACCACTCTTCTGTCCACTCTTCCCTATTCCTTTTTACCTTTACATCTACTCTACAGTAGAATATCCCATTTACAACCTGCCTCCCATACACTCTATTGCCTTCTCTACCTTCTCTAACACATCTTACCATGGCTACCTATCTGCATAGCCAGCATTCACTATCATTCCTACTACTCTCCACCCTATGCTCAATCTATCTCCTATCCTCTTACAAGGTATCTCTTGATACTCTATCCCTCCTTCCACATAAACACACCTCTACAGTCACCACTCCACTTATCTCTTATCCTTTTACTTCATCAACCCCCAATTTTCAACTACCAAAATTCCACAGACTTAGACATCTCAACTATGTCTTGACTACCTATAACAAAAATAAAACTCTAACCTTACATAAACTCTACCTGGTTATCAAATGTAGCATTCCTACCCTTCAAGATGGTGATATCCACCCTAACCCTGGCCCATCTCTCTCTTCCCCCACAGTATATACACCCAAAATCAACAACAGCTTCTTAATCGGACATCTTAATACCCAAAGCTTAAACAACAAAGTACCATACCTACATGCCCTCCTTCACATACATTCATTTGATATTCTATGCCTCTCTGAAACCTGGCTAAAACCTAGCACTAAAGACACTGAAATAATTCCCCAAGGCTATAATATAGTAAGACTCGATCGTCCCAAAAGAAAAGGTGGTGGTGTTGCTATTCTTTTTAAAAACCACCTAAATATCACTAACCATCCACCCCTATCATCTCAAGATAGCAAGATAGAATCCATCATAATCAAACTCCAATTAAATTCCAAAAAATCCATATATATCATCTGTCTGTACCTGCCTCCTGGTAACAATATTCCAATACTCGAAGATTATCTCAGTTGCTTATCAACTACTTATCCACAGGAAACCATCATTCTAGGTGACCTGAACATAGACTGGAATAGCATTAATACAGACAATCCTTCATCCCATATTAACCTTCACGGCTTCACCCAAACCATTACCTTAACTACTAGGCTCAATAAACACACTAATCGAGAAAGCATTTTAGACTGGATACTCATAAACAGACCAAAAACTAATTACAAAGTAGGAACCTTGCCAGACAATGTTAGTGACCACTCCTTAACTTTTATAACAAGAGAAAAAACTGACTGTCCAAATCCCCACACTACTAGAAAAATACGCACCATCAAACATTTTAATCCTGACCTATTTCAAGCCGAACTCAGCGCGTGTAACTGGAACCCACTAAAAACACTTCCTCTTGAAGATGCAGTACTACATTTTAACAAAATATTTCTATCCATTCTTGACACACATGCACCAGAACGTGCTATTAGAATAAAATCCAATACTGCCCCTTGGCTCTCCCATGAAACTAAAAATCTTATTCTCACTAGGAATAAAGTCTGGGCCAGCTGGAGATCCCACAGAAATAAAACAGATCTCCAACTCTTTAGACAGCATAGAAATCTAACTAAAAAAGCAGTCATAGCCGATAAAAAGAAATTCTACATTGACCTTCAACAAACCCATCTTAACAATTCTAGACTTTTCTGGTCCTCAATCAATAAACTCCTCTCACCAGGAACTTCCAAAACACCTTCCCCTCTAAATGCAGACCCTGATACCCCACAACAGACTGCAGATGCTCTTAACTCTTTCTTCACTGAAACTATCCAAGCACTAGCTAAACAACTTAATGCTAACAACTTCTGTCCTCTGAGTAAACCAACCAACTCCTCTTTTAACTTTTCTCTACAGCCTATCCCCACATCATATATTCACAGACTTCTTCTTAAGCTAAAACCATGTACCCCCTCTGCTGATAAACTCCCTTCCCTTTTTCTTCAAAAGGCTGCTAAGGTTGTTGCATATCCCATATCTATTCTTATAAATAGGACAATTAGTGAAGGAATCATCCCTGAAGTATGGAAGGTATCTCATATAATCCCTCTTCACAAAGGTGGAAACTCAACTGACTACTCCATCTATAGGCCCATCGCCCTCCTCTCACCACTGTCCAAAATTATGGAAAAATGTATCCACCTTCAACTCGTACAATATCTCTCAAAACATAACATAATAGCTAACTGCCAACATGGCTTTAGACCACATCACAGTACTACCACTGCCCTACTTTCCTTTGTAGAGACTATAAACCAGAACCGAAACAACAACTTACTCTCTTCGGCCCTCTTCATTGACCTCTCCAAAGCATTCGATATGGTAAACCACCCCTTATTACTTAATACTCTCGAATCCATCTCATTTGATCCCCCAGCTATTAAATGGTTTAAATCTTACCTCACTGACAGAAAACAAGCTGTTCTCTGGGACAATCACATCTCATCTCTCCTGCCTGTTTCCATTGGGGTTCCTCAAGGCTCTATCCTCGGCCCACTTCTTTTCTCCCTCTTCATTAATGATCTTCAAACTACAATCCCTCAAGCAACCTGCATTCAATATGCAGATGATTCAACACTCATTTGCTCGGCTCCTTCTACCTCAGAACTAACCTCTCTCACCCAAAAAGTATTCAGTACAGTAGAAACATGGTTCTCTAATCGCTTCCTCTTACTAAATGCCAAAAAAACCAAACTTCTTCTTTTTTCTCCCACAGCTAGAACCTCCCCTTTAAATTTCTCCATCTCTTCAAACAGTGCCACTGTTATCTTACCCAACACTTCAACTAAATTATTAGGCGTTACAATTGACAATAAACTCTCTTTCGACCTACACATTAACAACTCCATAAAGTTAGTTAACAGAAAGATAGGATCCTTATATCGGATCAGACCTTTTCTTACACCACCTACCAGAACAAGGATTGCTCACTCTCATCTTATATCAACTCTTCTATATGCTGCGCCTATCTTCACTAACCTCAAAAAAACCAGCCTTAACAAACTGACAACCTGCTATAATAACATTGCCCGCTTTGCTACTGGTAATCCCTATAGAACTCATCACTGCCTCAACTTACAACTTCTAGGCTGGCCTGAGTTTCAAAACTATCTTTTAATCCATCAACTCTGCATTGCCCATAAAATACTATACCAACCTAATAACACCCCCATACTCTCTCAACTCATAACCCCGTATAAAAATCTCAACTCTCTCCGCTCATCCAGCAAACTTCTGACAAACTCAATAAAGTCTAATAATAATGCTGGTGACTCTCTATTTACCAATGCTATTGGGTCAAAATGGAATTTGTTACCCACTAGCTTAACAAAGATAACTTCATTGCCCCTCTTCAAACAAAACATTAAAAGGCATTTCCAAAATCACTGGCCTTGCTCCTGTCATAAACCTGATTAGTCTATCTCTATTACTACCCAACAGAACCTTTCTATTCCCATCCTCATTATTTCCCCTTACCCTTGCTCCTTTCCATATAAATCCAATCAATGTTTCATTTTTTTGTCCCTACTTGTTAATTGAGAATTGAACTGTATGGAGTAGTTATAGTAACTAACTCCTGTACTAGTATTTTACACATAAGAGTGTTATCTTTTATTTTTATTTTTATATGTTTTTACTTGCTAACTCTATTACTAACTCTTAGATGTTCATTATTATTAGTACTGTTAGTACATTTTGTATAACAATTTGTGTGTGTAAAAAAAAAAAAAAAAACATTTTTACTTCTTCTCAGAATGTATCTCACTCTGTGGAGCTTCTCTCCCCGGGCCTCTACTGAAAATGGAAATTCATCCAGCTAGACTAGCCCGGTCAACAAATGTAAAATAAAATAAATAAACCTTGTTTATATTGCTATATACAGACTATTTCAAACAGAGTTCTTTTTAATTTGCTAGGAATGGCTCATTAAAATGATGGATAACTTTTGCAAAAGTACTTTGCGACATACTATGCCAGGAAAACAGCCAAGATTTCCCCAGTATTTTCACCGGTTCTACTTCATTTCATCGAAATTTCATTTCATCGAATTGCAAAACATCGAGACCAAATCGTCGAAAACTCAAATCGTCGAAAACTCATATCATCGAATCTCAAATAATTGAAAACTATAAAGCAACTAGAAATAACATTCCACAGAGTTTTTACTACATTTATGCAGGGGGCAAGCCCCCCTGCACCCCCATGTGGGGGGGCTCCGCCCCCACACCCCTGTAAATAAATATACCAACTCCAAGGTCACACTACCATGGGGGGAAAAGGTTATTTCCTAACCCCACTGTAGTGTGAACTTGGAGTTTGTATATTTAATTATGGGGGGTGTGGGGGGCAGAGCCCCCGCATGGGGGGTGTGGGGTGTGCAGGGGGGCTTGTCCCCCTGCATAAACGTAGTAAACAGTGTCTGGGATGTTATTTCTAGTTGCATTATAGTTTTCAATGATTTCAGATTCGACGATTTGAGTTTTCGATGATTTGGTCTCGATGTTTTGCAATTCGATGAAATAAAATTTCGATGATATGAAGTGGAATAATTTCCACCATATGTGACAAAAATGGCATGTATAACTTCCAGGAATTTTAGATGGGTGTACTTTAAACTGGATAACAATTAAGAAGGTGAGTCCCTTGCTGGAAGACAACCAAGTCAAATTGCTTTCAGTTCAGTATTTTAAAAAGGAAACTTAAAATGTTTAATATTAACTTAATACAATACATCTTAAACTGCTTTGACATAATTGGAAAGCAAGCAAGATAATATAGAACACAATACCTGACAGCCGAGAGGTAATGTGCACAGGCTGGGAACATTTCTTTCTTGTCTGTAACATTTGTTACAGTATTTACATGTTCTTTCTTAGCAGGCTTTTATGGTTCATCACTTTGCCAAGAAGAATTATTTTCAGTATTTCCAGTCATTTATACACAGTGACATAACTTTAGACCAATATATGTCTATTACTGAAAGAGAGTCCTTCTATATTGCACAGCTTATAAACAAAGGGAGTGTGTCTAGATATAGAGATGTCACTGTTCCCCATTGCTCAGCCATCATTAGACTTATCTATTGGAGTCTATCAAGATACATGTGAACACCATGGTTTTGGCCGACTTTAACTACCCATCCATTGACTGGGTATATTACTCATGCCCTAACTTACTTGCCTGAAGGTTCCTCGATTTTTTTAACTCCAGTGCCCTGGACCAGCTGGTTGACACCTCCACAACGGGTGCCAACAACCTGGATCTGGTGCTTACCAATATGGGGGACCACTGTAACACTCCCACTGTGAAGTCTTTCCTAGTGATATCTGACCAGAAATCAGTCTTTTTCAAAGTAACTTTCACACCAGGTCCCCCTGCAGCAACTAAACTAAAAACCTTCTCCAAAGCAGGTTATAACCTATTACAGGATGGTATAAATACTGCACCTCCCCCTTAGATGGAACTAGCAACTATGCAGAGTTCTACACCAATGCTTTATACTAACACCTGTATAACTGCATTGACTTGGCCATACCTGATAGGACCAAAACAAGCTCATCAAGGAGAAGCAAACCTGCCTGCTGGACAACTGCTATTAACAGGCTTTACAATAAGAGGAAGAAATTGCTATCTAAGAGTAAGACGGAGCAAGCCCTAAACTGGAAACACTCCCTCTTCAGCTTAAACCAGCAAATAAAACTTCTTGAGAAGTTCTCCAAAGCAAACTGTGAATTCAAATTAGCTTCCTCAACTAAGGACAACCAAAAATAATTGTTTAGTTACATCTGTAATGAAAGGCGCAGATTTGTGTCGAACTAGTAGTTAATGATACCACATATACTGAGCCTGTGGACATAGTTAACTTGTTAGGTGACAGGTACTGTGAAAACTTCACTCTACTGTCCCCACCACAAGTACAGTGTGACATCCCTACCACCTGTCCTTTACTTTGTATCTCTAAAGAACAGGTCATAAATGCCATCTCTAAGGCCAAAAATACACCATCTGTGGAACCTGATAACATCTCAGCCTACATCTTACATGGGCTCAAACAAGAATTAGCAACACCACTGGGTACTCTTTTCAATCATAGTCTAAGCACTGGTTTTATCCCAGCAGAATGGAAAATAACCACCGTTAGCCCCTTGCACAAATATGGTGTTTTCACTTACCCCGGGAACTATAGACTTATTAGCCTGACTAGCCTTATCTGAAAGGCCATGGAGGAAATCATCATGGACCTAATCAACAAAGATATAGGTAATCTCCAAACACTTGACTCTTTTCAGTTTGGATTTCTCAAAGGGAGATCATGCCTGTTAAACCTAGTGGACTTCTTTGAGACAGCCTCTAAGGCCCTGGATGAGGGGAAATCTGTACATACAACCAGTCTAGATCTAGCTAAGCCTTTTGACACTAACCCCCACTCAGACGTCATTGACAAACTCACCCAGCTAGGTATCAGCCCTTATATCATTAGATGGGTTGCTAACTGGCTCACTGGCAGAACCCATACTGTCAAAAAAGGGGAATCAACCTCCAACAGCAGACCTGCAACCAGTGCTGTTCCACAGGGATCAGTCCTGGGACCTGTACTGTTTGGAATCTATTTCTCTGAAGTACAAGCTAAATCCAAAGATCTGTGGCTGACAAAGTTTGCTGATTACTGCAAACTGGGAGCGGTTATAGAATACAAACAATGTCAACATCCATATTATCATCCCTTTCGGTAAGTGTGATGTTCCTGTTAACTCCCACATCAATAACAACACCCTAAGTACGCACTCAGTGGTGAGAGACCTGGGCACACAAGTAGACAGCAGCCGTAACTTTGATCACCATGTCTCCATGGTGGTAAGAAGGGCATTCTATATTGCTCATCTCGTATAAAGGTTCCTCACAAGGAAAATTCAAGGTCTTCAGCATCCCTTCTATGTGGATCATCTGAAATCATTCTCACTTTATTCTGTTTTATACAGACTACTCAAAGACAATCTATGCTTTGCATATAAGGCAATCTTTAACCCTGCTATATTGGAAATGATGCATATTCACAAGCCAAATGGTACATGGATTGCTCACTCTAAAGACCTTAACCTGGTATGTGACATTAATAGAACCTGATGGAGGGACAGACTTGTCTCCCAGAGGTTACCACACCCTTGTAACAGACTCTCACTGCATGTCAAACAGAGCACCTCATTGGTCCTCTTCAAATGCAGTCTGGATGATTGGATGGGTAACAGTAAATTCACCCTCTAGGTTCTACCTGTGTCCTTCTTGGACAGGGACAATTGGTGCTGATCATAGAAATAATGGTAGAACATGGCTAGGCTTGCAAGGACCCTAGAACCATTAGCCTAGTGACTTCCTATGATCCTATCTTCCTAGGACAATGCAACCTTTGGCACGTATCTGTCCAGACACGTGTAACAACTGGAATGCCCACAGAGATAGATTATTAAAAGGATACGAGGCCTAAAGAACATATCCTGCATGGACCGACTCAAAACCCTGTCACTATACTTGTTATCCTACAGACTTCTAAGAGGTGACTTATGTCTGGCATACAAATCATCCTCTGTCCCATTACTGAAGGATTTACTGCACATCAGCAAATAAATTATATCATAAATACTGTCTAAAAATCTAAACCTCTTCTGTAACATCAACAGAATGATTTGGATGGATAGATATATTTCGCGGAGGATAGCAGTACTGTGAAATTGACCCCCCAGCCAAATAAAACAAAGCTCATCCTGTCCATTTTCAAACACAACTTAGATCTATGGATGGATGACAGAACATTCATGCCAGGACTGCTCCTGTACTACTAATGGACAGAGTTAGCTCCTAAATGCTTTATCCCATGCATGGGTGCCCTCAAATTATCTATGGTATGATCCCAGTTACTCTCATTAGGGGTAATATATAATTACCTGCCACTGGATGAGTAAAGCCAATCTGTAATTGAATGGGATAAGTTGTTTTTTGCACAAAAAAAGGAAATTGGCTAAGCTTACAATGGCCCACACGTGCAACTATCCCAGTACTTACCTATGAATGTATTGAACCTATGATAATGATACTTGTGGTAAATAAAGAAAAACCTAACTGTAGGAGCTCCTAAGACACATTGTTTTCAATCAACTGACATAACTTGAGTACTCAGATAACAGAGCTTTATTTAAACACATTGTTTTAGACATAATCAAAGACAGAATTTAAATTGTGAATAAATAATTCAAACTTAAATATACTAGTCTACATATTTTACACTTCAGGGAAGTCATTTATCACCTTAAATGTTTCCACACATTACCTGAAAAGCTCAATTTCCACTTTATAAAATAAAACACACACAAACTAAAATGAAAAGCATACTTAAGAAAACCAGTAGCTGCCTGTTTTCCCAGTTCTGACTTATCCGACACTGTTTCTGGAGTGGCCATCCCATAATTTTAATGCATTAATTGTTTTCTTCCTTCTCTTCCAGTCTTTCTATTATTCCTTTCTTCAGATCCATGTGATGTGGGTGGCCATAGCATCACTTGTAATGCAACCAAGACTGGCTTCCATTTAATTTAGAATATCTATTCACCCATCTTAAAGGGAGAGTGTCAAGATTTTCTGCTACTGTCTTTGTTTTGGTTTAGCTGTCAGGTCATGTGATCCTAATATTTACATTCAGGCTGCTCTGACTCTTTGAGCTCAGGTTTCAGTACCCCGGGGGGATGGGTAAATCTCACTTCCAGAAAGCCTAAAAGTTTCCTGTGTGTGCTGCTTTTATTTACAGCCCATACTTACAGGGGAACTTCTCTGTGAAATGTAGAGTAGTAGTGCTTATAAGGCTTACTGTTGTTTTTTCATTGTGTTTAAAATGTTTATACTTTCATTTGGCGTGCACACACTGCTCTGTATCGTCTTCATTACTTTCAGCAGCTATGGAAAAATGCATGGCTTTGCTCATGTCCTTCACCAGGTTAATGAAATAGATCCTTAATTTTTAAATATAACAACACAGGTGCCACAATTCTGATACTGTCTTGCTGCACTATTTTACCAAATTGAACATTTCTTCCCTCTTTTACCTATACCTCACAGTGCTGTTATCACTATACAGACCCTAACATTTTGTTTCTCCTTTTTTCTTCTTCCCTTTCCATGCTCCTCACTTTATTAATAAACACATAACATTTCTACCTCACTTTCCCTCTCCTAAAAATCCCCTCCTCTCAGCTCTGCACTATAAGATATGTGTACTAAGTACATGTGAATACACAAAAAATTAAGTAACTCTCGAGCAGAATCAGAGTGATCTGAATCATATTTTGGTTAAGATCTGTAGTCGCATGTATATGGTCTCCTTAATGTCTAATCTCTGTAATTAATATGCTAGTATATTTCATGTAGTGCATGTACAATGTATGTACAACCATTATTCTATTTACTTCCTTGTATGTGAAAACGATTAAATTGACTCTGAACCTTTTCTCCCTGGGCATCCCCTGTATATGGGATTCCACCCAGTCATACTTTCACAGTCAACAAATGCCAAATACATGCATAAACACATACATACATAAGTAACTAGATAAATTACAGAATACCTTAGCTGTATGTATTTTCTACTAAAAGTAATAAATATACTGGTTTCATTTTATAATCCAGTCTGGAATGATGTTCACTTACAGATGTAACTGCTCATTGAGGTTCTTTTTCCATACATGTCCAGACTAGTGCCGTGGTCATACTGCATATCTCAATTTTTTTGGACGCCGAATCATTCCTGAAGTGACTGCTCAGTTGCATAGTTTTTGCCTATTTTTACTTAGATGTAAAACAGGCCAGTTAATTCCTATATACATATTATTCATTTTAGAATGATTAGTCTTACTGTTGCAATGGCGTAAGGAGGATAACAGAACCAGAATGTCACAGACTTTTTAGGCAGCACAGTACAGAATTACAATGCACACAGATATGTCCCTTTCAGCTTGTTGCTGTGGTGGGTCCTACTGGTTTTAGTTATTCTCTAAAGGCCCAGTTATGGTGATACCTCTCAGCCTAGCAGTTTCAGAAATCTACATAAGCCTTAAACTTAAGGTGGAACCACTCCCCCAAAATAAGGGAGGTTTTCAATATTGCCCTTATGAATAGAAATGGTTGTCCGAAGGAACTAGTCAGAAAATCCTGTCTATGTCATTATTTAGTATCTTCAGTCCTCATGGATTTACATGCAGAGCACATTTATGATGAAGAGCTCAAATACATGAGTCATCACTCTGGACTTTCTGGAAGACAAGGCCCTTACCCTGTATTATGTCTCATACAGGCTGTTATAGGGGAGATCTATGCCTGGCCTGCAGGGCATTGTCAGAACCCACTCTGATGAATCTCCTGCATATCCACAAAATATGCAGCACCAGAATTACATGTTCTAAACACTTAAAGCTTGCCTGTGATATAAATAGTACCTGCTGCAGAGATAGGTATGTATCCCAGAGACTACTCCATCTATGGATCAGGCTCCACATCCATGTGAAGCAAGTTCTTCCCTAACCCAATTCATGAGCAACTTGTAAAATTTATTTATTTCTTTATTTCCAGTTAGATTACTGGTGAAGTTGCTTGTCCCCACAGAACCCATTTTAAGTGCAGGCCTGGGGAGAAAAGCTCCATGAAACACATTACAGTAAAGTTAGCAGTCGAATAAAATTAACAGTAGATATCAAATAATACAAAGCGTGAGCACTATTGCCCATAGTGTAAAAATATTGTGCAGACAAATTTTAACAAATTCACACAGTAAAAGTCAAACGCTGTTTACAAGATTTACAGAGTGTGAGACAATTGCATGGGAAACCACAAATTCATCCCTCGTTTGGCACCTATGTCTCTAATGGACACAGGTAACCTGTAAATGGTTCATCTCCCAGGCCCATGCTTACACTTATCAAGGTTAACAGAACTTGTCAGAGATTTGGGATGCATGGCTAAGCTTAAAAAGGCACTTGTGGTCATTACTGTAGTAAACACCTATGAACAATGGTCATTTGCGAGCTATGATTATTGGAGATGTCCTTTCTAGAGTACTACATGAAGTATTAGTCATGATGTAGAAGGAATAGTTCTGAATGATACCAAAAAAAATGTTACATTATAAGCTTGCAACATCCAAGCTGCACGAACCAAAAGCAGAGGAGAGTGATGCGAATTACATAGGGTGCCGGATTAACAAGTGCAAGGCACACTGTATTGTTTAAGTGTACCCTAAGTCCATACCAGCCAAAAGACTATTGTGGTGCAGTGTGTAGATTTCCACACCGGTAAACATGTTGTGCATGACACATGAGCATGTGCACAAACACTGCTGGTGCAGTATGTCTATAACACCATCATAGTTACTGTAAAAAAAAAAAAAGTCATCCGTAGGCATATCATAACAAATGGCTCCCCCATCACCACCACCACCAGTACCTACTATCCATATCTGTTACTAAGCAACAGACTTGAAATAGCCTATGTATGTGTCACAAATATTCCACTAAAGCTAAAACTCCACAAACAAACCCTTTCATGGAGTAAAGAAACACATCTGTAACTCCATAAACCAACCCTTTCATGGAGTATTGGAACACATCTATACAAAAGTACATTATGTACTTATAATATATGAGGTATCTGCTTCCATACCCTCTACCTGGCATACTGGAACTTCCTCATCTGGGTATTGTCACTACTACTTATTATAACAGTCCCCTGGATTCAGCAAGCCCTGCAAGGTGTGCAGGACTAGTGCTGGAGCACCGGCATGCAATATGTCTGCTGTGCGATCCAGAAATAAGCTGTAGTCACATGCATGACTGCTCCTGCACTAGTCCTGCATGGACTCACCCCCTGTATGCACATCACCCAATTTTCAGGTGAAATCAATGCACATGAGGTGATTTTGCGATCAAGGAAGTTGTAAGCTGGCCGTGCAACAATAGTGGAATCTGCATAAATGTACTTGGCCACTAACCGAGTATATTTCGAAAAATACAAAACGGAGCCATGATAGCCTCAAATAAAGGGTGTATATTATGTAGAAAGCATGCCAATTGTGAAATATATGGTCATTGGCATGGAAAACAGTTACAAAAATGAAAAAATTAACTTAATTTTTTTTTAGCCGATCTTGGCCGTTTAAGCATAGGGCAGCGGCGCGCAAACATGATTGGGTGAAAATTAACATAAAAAAAACTAAAATAAGCACTCTAACCAAAATCTCTATTTTGCCATTATACTCACTGGCAGGCAGAAGACAACATGGCCAGTGAATAGTGGTTGCTAAGGGGGGAGGCTCAATGAGAGACCTGTAACTATGCATCAGCAGCCTGTCCTATGCAAATGAGTGGAATGATACTGAATCCCTGATTTCCCCTGCATGCATTTCAGCACCCAAAAGTGTAAGAGCAGGAATAGCTTGGTCCAAACCTAGAAGTTAGCTGACATCATAGAGGGGTGTGTCAGGCATACTGTAATCAGATTGGAGCCCTGTGGCTCGCACTTGCCCTTAGCTTAGCAGAGCTAAGCAAGGTGGTGTGTCTCAGGTTGCCAAGCACTCTTTACATTGCCTAAGTGGGTGTGCACAACACGCATTGGGTTTAAAGTTGAAAAAAAAAGTAAACCAACAAATAGCAGCTCTGTGCATATCTGAGCACTGTGTTTACGCGGTGCACCCCCAGTCTTACACATGAAGGCAATGGTAAGGGAAAACCGCAGTCGGAAGGTAATCAGGGAGAACTAGCATTGCTGGTAGGCGAAATGTATCATAATCAGCCAATTACACAAGCAGCAGCCCAGCCCACAACACTACTTTAAACTATGCAAACACCTTTTCCTCTGGTTTTCCC
Organism: Protopterus annectens; assembly: GCF_019279795.1. Classification (NCBI taxonomy): domain Eukaryota; kingdom Metazoa; phylum Chordata; order Ceratodontiformes; family Protopteridae; genus Protopterus; species Protopterus annectens. The sequence continues at coordinate 1,696,602,896 of NC_056744.1, read as the reverse complement.
ACATACTTTACACCATCGGTGTATACAAGCAGTGGAATTTTAACAAACAAAAACAACAAAATGATAGGGGCTACAATAGCTATCATACAACTACAACTGGAAGAGGCTGAGGGTGGCGAGGATGACAATGATGTTGACCAACCCACAGTGAGGAGAAGGATAAGACTCTACAGACCCAGGGTAACCTACCAGTGTCTACATGAGCTGGAGATAGTGGAGCGTTATAGGGTGGACAGGGACCCTCATACAGCAAATTGTTGAGCTGTGCCGGCCATGCCTCACACACACAACTAACCGAGAGGAAACCATCCCAGTGGATACCAAGGTATGTGTAGGCCTAAGAATGCTAGCTACAGGAACCTTCCAAAGGACAACTGAGGTTATGATGTGCATCTGACAGGCATCAACATCCAGTGTACTCCACCAGTTCATTGATGCCATGTCAGCACATGCTGATGAGCATGTATAGTTGCCCAACACCCATGAGGTGTTGGCCAGCAATATACATGTCTTCCAACAAATAGCAGAATACCCTGAGGTAGTGGGTGCTATACACTGCAAGCACATATGCATCAAAACACCACCCAGTGAGTGAAGTAGGGTCTACATCAACCACAAGGACTTCCCCTCCATCAACTGCCAGGTTGTGTGCGATACCCAGGGCATAATAATAAATGTGTGTGCTGGCTGCCCTGGAAGCTATCACGATTCCCACATCTGGCATCTGATGCAGCTGTACCAGAGATTTTCCAAAGGGGACATCTCTTACGGTCACCTAGTGGGGGATGCTGGTTATGCACTGGATCCGTGGCTGATGACACCCATCAGAAATGCACACACACCCATGCAAGAACTCCATAATGAGGCACACACACTGACCATAATTATAATAGAGTGTGTGTTTGCGATGCTCAAGTCATGGTTCCGTTGTGTGTATACATCCAGTGGAGCCTTGTAGTAATCACCAGCTACATGTACTCAAATTGTCATGCTACACAATATGATCCTGTGGAAACAGCTTCAGCAGGAACAGCACGGGGCAGGGTCACACAGCCCCCTACCATTGCCAAGGCCTGCACAGCCACAGAGTGACTTGGAGGAGGAACAACATGAGCCTGCCCCAGTAGAAAGAATGAGGTGTGCTCGCTATGCCCTGGTATTTGGCAAAGAGGCAACCGATAGCACATCCACTCACACATGAGGCACCCAGGGAATGACACTTTTCTCTGATGCACAGATACAGTAAAAGGGATGCCAAACATGACACTACCTGTGCCCAACCACGTTTAGGGAGTGTACTATGTGCATCCAACATAGGCAGCCCTCAAGCACCATCATCCTCAATACTGGCACACCCCCAAGGTAAGTCACTCACCTTACCAATTGCCAAATGGAGTAGTATGTGTTGTTACCTGTATCTATGGTATTGATGTGAGCATGAAGGGAATCGGGTGGCTGAATGGCATGCCAGCAGATATTAGACACCTATAGTGGCAGCATGAGATCTGTAACAAATACTGGTGTCACCATAGTAGCCAGTACTACACATGATGACAAAACCCACTGCAGGAAATATGCTGGTCCACATCTGTGTCCATATGACACAATCATGCCAGTCAGGGAGGTACACATACCCAACAACATTCTCAGCCAGCAGGACATGTGTAGATAAACACAATCAAAGGCTGTGCTAAGGCCTCTGAATGATGCTTATGGGTAACCTTCCCCCCAGGCCTACACAGACAGACTACATCAGGTCAGGTAGTTGGATATTAGTTCTGAAGGGTAGGAAGTTAGAAACAAATATGTAAGTCAATCAAACCTAAGACCTGTAGTACAATCATATGCTTCTAGTCAGCATGATAGGTTAGAAAACAGAATTAAATAGAGTACCGTACATACCAGTAGAGTCACAGCAAATGTGTACAAGTGTCAGTTGTGCCCCCCCAATCCTGTGTAGATGTAGAGACAGTCAGGTGTGCCCCACCCATATCCTATGTAGACATGTAGTAACAGTAATGTGTGCCCACACCATCCTATGCAGACATGTAGTAACAGTCAGGTGTGCCCCCTCAATCCTATGAAGAAATGTAGTAACAGTCAGCTGTGAACCCCCCCACTCCCATCCAGCACTGTAGAAACATGTGTGCCTCACCCAATCCTATGCAGACATGTAGTAACACTCAGATGTGCCCCCCAATCCTATGTAGAAATGTAGTAACAGTCAGGTGTGCCCCACCCCACTCACTTGTAGCAATATAGAAAGATTCTGGTGTGCCCCCCATATCCTGTGTAGAGATCTAGTAACAGTCAGGTGTGCCCTCCAAATACTATGTAGACATATTGTAATAGTCAGGTGTGCCCCCCAATCCTGTGTAGTAATGTAGAAACAGATGTGCCCCCCATACCTATGCAGACATGTAGTAACAGGTGTGCTCCCCCAATCATATGTAGAAATGTAGTAACAGTCAGGTGTGCCCCCCCCACTCCTATGTAGCAATGTAGAAACAGTCAGGTGTGCCCCCCCAATCCTATGTACACATGTAGTAACAGTCAGGTGTGCCCCCCAATCCTATGTAGAAATGTAGTAACAGTCAGGAGTGCCCCCACAATCCTGTGTAGCACTGTAGAGACAGTTGGGTGTGCCCCCAATACCTATGTAGACATGTAGTAACAGTCAAGAGCCCCCCCACCACGATCTTATGCAAAAAAGTAGAAATGGACTGGTGTGCCCCCCAATCTGATGTACACATGTATTAGCAACAATCAGGTGTGCCCCCCACGCCTATGTAGAAATGTAGTAACAGTCATGTGAGACCCCAATCCTAGGTAGAAATGCAGTACCTTGTATGTGTAGGTATAACACCAGTGGAGCACAGATGCCCAAAGGTGGCCATGGTAGCAGTTTAGATTGTAGCATTTATACAATATGCAGGTATGTGTGTGTTTCATATTGTGTGACAGTGGTCACTATGTATGCATGCTGAGGTTTTACCTGGTGGCCATTGCCCACTACTGCTGATGACGGGGCCATGTCCTTACAACTACAGTGCACCAGACAATCCCCATCAGTATAACACATGCTATGAGTAAGACATTGTAAATGTATGGTGGTAATATGTGTCACCATCTCAAAAATGGACATGGCATGGCTGTTGGCCTAGATATACAAGCAGTACACAGGGAAATGTACCCCAGACATAAAGTGTATAATTTGTAACTGTAAAATGGACACACCCTTGGAATTGTACATGCAGGTATGCATCACATTATCTGGCCCTGTAGTAGGGAATAGCAGTGTCTTCTGGCCAAACACTTGTAGATCACAAAGGTGATAGGACTGATGTAGTGGGGACCAGCTGATGTACCTGCACATGCCACCATAACTGGAATGCCCTATGCATATCTATGAGTCAGATGCAAGTAGTGTCCATAGCACACATGCACCCAGCTCTCCCAAACACCAACCACAGGTACCTCTCTGGGCGTATACCTGCTGTTGGGAATGGGCATATGACCCCAACCTGTGTATGGCAATAGCGAAAGAAGGCAGCATGCAGTGCAGGTGTCCCACCCAGGTGTGTCCCTAGCTGTAGGTATCACCCTGCCAGCATCCACACCACCTGATCAATACTGATAGCAAATATTGGCATGAACACCTAGCACACCTACTCTGTCACCCAAGGGGAATATACTGTATGGCAGTCTGGGACTGTAGGACTGACAGAATGCAACGGCTTGCTACAGCTGGCCTGCATCACCACCAAATGGCCTACAGGCCCCTGTCAAAGGCCTGTGCCTCACACGTACTGCCAATGCATGTTATGTCATGGCCGCCCAAAGAACAACATAACACACTCCACATAAGCCATATGCAAGGCCACGTGGACAAACCAGAGTAACATGTCCACTCCATGAACTGTGGACCAACACCTAAATACAGCTGTGATGATGTGATAACCTTAGGGAAAGTGTCACAGAATGTATGCATAATGTACTGAAGAGGATGGAATAATAGAGGGGGTGTGGGAGCATGGGCAGCATGGAATGTGCCAGGTCCCACACACAGCTGTATGCACATATTAACTCTGGCTGCAAACACCTAAATGGGTGGCTACAAACCTGCCCATACACCACAATAGGGGTAATGTTGTGACTTATGACTCCTGCCTTTGGGTAACCTGTGTTAATCTGCACAGCTGTGAGGTATTGCCACAGCAAGATAAGGCCGCAGTATCATGTCGATGGATGTACAGGTATGGGATCCTCTGCCAGCACTGTACCAAGTGTCTAAACTGCATACACAGACCCGTCAGCAAGTGTCTGCAGCTCCCCCTCCAGAATATCATAACTTTCTATGAATATCTAGGTATTTGCCCACAACACCAGACACAGCTGCATTTACCCTTGTTCCCCAGGGCATCACTGTGAGCAAGAATGTCCACCTGACAGTACTTGAGGACATAAAACATCACAGTGTATAACACTACACATATCTGACTATCTCTGCTAACACCAGTATGATGTAACAGAAGCAGCACAGACACAATCACCTACAGTACACAATATCACTTGCACAGTTTGACCCCATATTGCCAAATCATCTACAGATACCCTGCATAAACAGTTAGCTACCTGTAGTTGTACAAGATAAAGGTCTGCACTGCAGTAGAAACTATGTGGAATGGATGCACACATTCAATACAGAAGGGCATACTGGGCATGCTCACACACTTAAACAAAAAAAGCCCATGTCTGCCAACAGCAGTGGCCCATACATATCTGACAGTTGCAGATGTTACTGCATACACTCCTCTGTCTGTACCAGTCAGGCTTTGCACACACATTGTATAGGAATACAGACAACACACTATAATATGCCAAAGTAGACATACATAGATGTGTGCAAGAGAGTGTGACAAAGAGTCATCCATCATGAGGCCTGTCCTACCCAGCACACAGCCAAATGGATACAAGCACATGATGTGTAAATGTCACTCACTGTAGAAAGTAGACACTTGTATCCATCATCATTACAGACTATTTGGTGCAAGTGCTAGCTGTGCAACATGACTGTACAAGGCAGTAGTCATCTAGCAGCTCTATACACATACCTGCGGAATATAACCCTGCATGTGCCTCCATGTGGTGTGTCAACACCTAGCTGAAAGGGTTATGGCCCATTCAAACACACTGCCCTCCCCCATAGCCTGACTTTGACAAGCCTGCAGATGTCATCCACTCTGAATTACACCATTGGGAATGGAGTAGCCCAGTAATCTCTGTGGTGCATCCTAAGACAGTGTATGCTGTAGTGTGATAAACTACTTGGGTAGGAGTTTTAATCCCATACATGGCAATTTTGTGTGTGTGTGTGTGTGCGTGTGTGCGTGTGTGTGTGTGTGTGTGTGTGTGTGTGTGTGTGTGTGTGTGTGTGTGTTTTTTTTTTTAGGCTAGTCACACTCACTACAATTCAAATGCCCTACTTTGGCAAGGCTGCTGATGTCATTCACTGTGAAATACACCTTTGGTAATGTGTAGCCCAGTAATCTCTGTGGTGCGTTCTATAACAGCATAAAGCTGCCGGTTGATATAGTACTTTAGTAGGGGTTATATAGTTCCACACATGGCAAGTGTGGATTTTTGTGTGTGTGTTTCTTCGTCTGTGTAGGCAGGAATGCTTTTTAGGCAAGTCACACTCACTACAAATCACATGACATACTTTGGCTAGGCTGCTGGTGGCATTAACTGTTCAGTATACCTATCGGTAATGAGTACTCCATTAAGCTCCATGGCGCATCCTATAAATGCATAAGGCTGTAGCGTAATAAACCAGTTGGGTAGGAGTTCTAATCCCAGACATAGCAGGTGTGTGTGTGCCTGTGTTTGTCATTCGTATCCTGTGTGGAGGTGTCTGTGAGTGTGTAACAACTGGACTCTTTGTGGAGCGGGTTTTGAAAATTTCTTAGATGGTGGCCCTCGTATATGTGACAATGTCCACCTTACAAGGATAACAGATGTGAAATAGCCGAGAGGCTGGGGTATCAATCCATACCCCTACATGTGGCATCAAGGCCTGGCAAACAAAGTTAGCAACCCTTATATTACACAGTGAACAGTCTCAACCCATGTCTCAGTCACAAACACACTTGCCTAGGCAACAACTGCTATGTTGCTAGTACACTGCATATTGCCCACAGATAGTAACCATAGTGTAATTACAGTGGATGACAGTGGGCATGGCACCCTGTCCATCAGTACAATACGCACGTACACGCAGACAGTGTACCTTCAATATGCTGCCACTGTATGTCTGCAACACCTGTGGTGCCATCCAGTGTGACCCACAAAAGACATACCATGCCTTATACACATGCCCTGTATGGACAGATGCCACTGACACCAGGCAATACCTGTATCATGCTATCAATGTAGGTGAAGTGTCAATCTTCTGTCCATTACCTGTTCCCAGCACATGAGGCCAGGACAGGCACATCTGACTATAACAATTTGTGTACACAGCATGGGCCAGACACCCCAGGTACAGTTCCACAAGTCACTGTACATGCATGTGGGATGTGTGCACATCCCAGACAACATCCATGTTATGGACTAAAGAACACATACATGGCAAGCATTGAACAGCAATGCCCATACACAATAGTTACCCAGGTGACTGGATGGTAAATACAATACCCACCTGGGCTGGCCAATACAGACAATGTTTACAATGATAGGTCATAGGTTCATAGGTTGGTACTAGGCTATCAGCTCTAGGGCCTATACAAGCCTAGCCATAACAATTCCCTGGCTATTTCTTCCCACATTATTTACTTTCCTGGACCCCTGTCTAGCAGGGCGACTGACGTGATCCCTGGGGTGAATTTCCTTTCTCCCATCCAATCGTCAAGGTTCCTCTTGAAGAGGTCCAAAGAGGCACTCTGCTTTACATGTATGGGCAATCTATTCCAGAGTCTGGGGAGTCTCTGGGTCAGGAACCTATCCCTCCAGCATGTTTTGTTTATTGTGATGACAAGGTTTAGATCCCTGGAGCATGTAGCTCTGAGGGATAGGGATTTCTTTAAGTGTAGCATGTCCAACAGCTCTGGGTTTGACATGGCCTTGTATGTTAAGCAGAGATCACCTCTGAGTAGACGATATGCGACAGAGTATAGCTGGAGTTTTTTAAGGCAGTCAGCGTAGGGCATCTGCTTTAGGCCTGTGATTCTTTTAGTGAGGTATTTCTGAGGCCTTTCCAGTTGTTGCAGATGTCTTGAGAGGTGCATACCAAATGGGGCGTTGTATTCTATAATGGGTCTAATGAGGGATGAGTACAGTGGGACAATGACCTCCTTTTTTCTGGATGAAAAGCCCTTTGTGATGAGGTGTGCCACATAGAAGGATTTCCTGACTGTTGTGGCGATGTGGTTATCGAAGGTGAGACCACTGTCCACCTGTGTCCCTAAGTCTCTTATCACACTTTCTGTGTTTAGTGTACTGCCACCTATATGGTAATTCATGGATACATGTTTTTTCCCAAAGGGGATAACAATACATTTCTTGGCATTGAGCTTGAGCCAATGGCTCTGGTACCAAGCATCTGTTTCTGTAAGGCCCTTTTGTAGAGTATCCACATCATTTGGGGATTCAATAATGGCTCCCAGTTTGCAGTCATCTGCAAACCTTGTTAGCCAGAGTCCCTTAGTGTTGACCTGTACTTCATAGAAGTAGATGTCAAACAAGAGCGGCCCCAGGACTGAACCCTGAGGTACTCCACTTGTCACTTGTCTGGAGCTGGATTTGGAGTCGACTACTTTTACAGTGTGGGTTCTATCAGTAAGCCATTTAGCAACCCATTGGGTGACATAGGGATTAATGCCCAACTTAGTAAGTTTATCTATGATTCCAGAGTGGGGGGTGGTGTCAAAGGCCTTGGCAAGGTCTAGATAGGCTGTGTGGACCACCTTACCCTTGTCCATGGCTCTGGAGACTGATTCAAAGAAGTCAATCAGGTTCAGGAGACAAGATTGGCCCTTCACAAACCCAAACTGGGTGGGGTCCAGTGTTTGAAGGTTGCCAATGTCTTTGTTTATAAGTTCCATGATAATACGTTCCATGGCCTTGCAGATAAGGCTTGTCAGACTGATGGGACGGTAGTTTCCGGGATCCAAGGTGGATCCCCCCTTGTGGATTGGGATAACTGTAGCTCTGCGCCACTCAGTGGGCACGAAACCTGAGGTGAGGCTATGATTAAACAAGACACTTAGGTGAGGTGCTAGTTCATATTGTAGTTCATGTAGTACACAGCCCGGGATGTCATCTGGTCCCATGGATGCTGTATTCTTGGCTTTAGAGAGTGCGTTTTGTACCTGTGTGGCCATTATTACTGGAATTTGGCAATCTTCCGGTATTGAGATGGGCCATTTAGGGGGAGAGAGGGGGGTGAAGTTGGCACTGAATCGATCTGCCAGGATATTGGCAATATCCTTCAGATCAGTGTATTTAATGCCATTCTGTTTTAGTTTAGAGCAGATCTGAGCATTGCCATTTAGATTCTTGACATAGTTATAGAATGCTTTGTGGTTGTCTTTGGAATCTTTGGCAATTTTATTTTCGTAACTAGCTTTGGAGGATTTTATGAGGCATCTCAGTTTCTAACTGAGGCTAGTAAGGGAGTTTTTTGCATCCTGGGATTTTCCTCTTTTCTGCAAAAGTTTCTTCCTTTTGTTGTAAAGTTTGTTTATGGCAGGGGACCACCAGATTGGCTTCCTTTTTTTGGATGAGAGCATTTTGGTTCTATTTGGGATGGCACGATTCATGCATGAGTGGATGTGCTCGTACAGTGCCTTAGTGTAGGATTTAGCAGTTGAACTTTCAGTTCCCGTCTGCATGGGTGTCATGAAGTTTGTCACTTCTGACTTGAGTAGCATGAAGTTGGCTTTGGAGAAGTTTTTTATGGTGGTTTCTTTACTGGGGGGTGGGGGTGGGATGTGGATGTTAAGGGTGATTAGCTTATGGTCAGAAGTGACTAACGAGGGGGTGACCATAGGTATGGAGCATTGATTTCCCATGTTGGTAATGACCAGGTCTAGGATATTGGAGCTCAAAATAATAATACAAAACCACTCCCTTATATACCTTAAAAGTTAATTAATCAATCAATTAATCAATATAACATTACATTGGAGAAACTAAGAGAAAATTTAGGGTTAGATTGCAGGAACATGTTCGTGATATTAGGAAGGGGGCTATAGAAAATTCAGTTGCATCACATTTCTTAGAATTTCATAATAGTAATGCAGATTTATTACAGGCAACCATTTTAGAGCAGATTTTTGTTAAAAAAGGCGATCATAAGCTATTAAAAAATATGTTACTGTATAAAGAATCTATTTTCATATTAAAATATAATACATTATCACCGAATGGTTTAAATATGGAAATTAATTGGAAATATTTATTGTAATTTATGTTTCTGTATAATTATGTTTTTTCTTTCTTTATTTATGAAGTGGAGTCTCTTTAAATGTTATATTGATTAATTGATTGATTAATTAACTTTTAAGGTATATAAGGGAGTGGTTTTGTATTATTATTTTGTAATCATTGAAGGCTGTGGTAGCCGAGGCGCTAAGTCTTGTTTTAAGAATAAACCTTTTCTACGTGGAATCCTTGTTGTTGTTTCATTATCATCGGTCTTTTTTGACCTTTTCATTGGTTGTTTGGTATTCTAGGATATTGGAGCCCCTGGTGGGACTATGGATTAGTTGATCCAGGGCGTTGGAATTTATGAATTCCAAGAACCATTGCGCAAAGGTGTTGGGACATGAGTAGTTTTCCCAGTTAATGGCAGGGTAGTTGAAATCACCCAGTATTAGGGTGTTTGGTTCTATCTTAATATTTTCCAGTATGTTTAGAAAGGTGTAGTGAGAATCTTGGGGTATGGTGGGGGATCTGTAGCAAGCTACAATTTGGATTGCAGTCTTACCTAGTGTTAGTTGCACTTGGAGAATTTCAGACACATTGTGTTGGCCAACTAGCCTGGTGGTGTGAATATCCTTGGTGAATATTGACACTCCTCCACCTTTAGTGTTTCGGTCCTGGTTTGGTGGCCGAAAAGTGTGGTAAGAGTTGTAGCCTGGTATTGCAGGGGTGCTCTCTGGAGCCTTGAACCAGGTCTTAGTTACTGCACAGATATCGATGTTCTCCATTTTTAGGAGTGCCTCGAGAGAGTGCATTTTGAGGTTTAGACTTCTAGCATTGAGTAGCATTACCTTCAACACTTCTTTTTATTCAGTCATGGCATACAATCAGAAGTGGTCATGATACCTCAACAACTACAACCAACTAAGTACAGTCCAAGAATTAAACATCACTGACTGTGAATGTACAGTGACCTACATCGGTATGTAGCCATGGTCACAGCAGGTACACACCATCACTGTTAATGGTGGATAATACAGTCTGGAGAATGTTGTCCTTCAGAAAGAGATGTTAATTTCAGTCCACATCGGTCTGACTTGTTGATAGTTCAAGTGTGTGTTAAAGATCCCATGTCCCCTACTGAAAACTGTAGGGCAAGGTCCCTTATAGTACAGACACCACATTTTGCCATACAAGCTTTGTTAAATGAGACTCAGTGAAACAAACGTATTGATGACAATGGCATCTGCCCATACAGGGCATGCGTATAAGGCATGGTCAGTCAACCAGTGTTTGCAAAATGGCTAGCATTATTTAGTGTTAAGCGACTTACACTAAAGGCAGGAGATAAGTATTACTTAGCCAACTTAATGGGATATGAAGGAAAATGACATTAATGCATTAGACACATTTCAAATCCAGAAAAGCCCATACTGTCTCCTGATGTTCAGAAGGACAGACCAGCCGTCTTTGTTGGCGGTGCTCGATTTTGAGATGATGGACAATATCGAACTGGATTTGCAGTAGTGCCAGAGAGCCCTTCTATGGGACAGCCAACTTTGATACAGTTACTGGTGCATATGTCTACTCAGCGAGCTGAACTACAAGCAGTTCTTTATGTGTTACAACATTTTCTGCCTGTCGATATTTTTTCAGACAGTGCTTACGTAGTTAATTCTCTGCGGCTACACGTCTACAAGGACAAGCAGAGGATTTGTTGATGATATGGGCAAACCACTCAAGCATGCTTCTGTGTTACAGACTATTTTGAATTTAGTTTGTAGTCAGTCCCTTGTGGGTTAGTACAGTATTTTACAGGTAAAAGCTCATCAGAAAGCTACAAATTAAATGTTTCATTTAAATAAGTATGCAGATCAAATGGCAAAAAAGCCAGGGAAGGAATGCTGTTGTATCCTACAGAACACCTTTCTGGTGTACCAGATAACACTACTACAGTACATGCCATACAGACATTTTCAGCTCAGAATTTGCAACATGTTTTTCTGCAGATCCAGACTAATTTTGGACTGAAGGAAGAATTAGACAAATGTACTGTTGTAGGAGACAGTCCAGGGCAATATTATGCAAAATGTTTTGAAGATGGTTCTAGTCTTCCTTATATTCTGTACCAACAGGCACGGCGGTTAGTGAAGTTTAATCATCATTTGGACATTTGGCCACACAAAAGTTATGGCCCATTGTAAAGAACAATTACTGGCATCCACAGCTAAAGAAAATCTGTGATTTACTGCATGCTGAATGCGTAATATGCTTGCAGGTTAATGTTCAACTGAAAAATTCACAGTTACTTGGCAGGTACATTATCCCCAGCTAAAGGTGGGTACAAGTATATGTACTAATACCACAGTCATTACAGGCAGCATACATTAGGCATATGTTCTACAAAGATTAACAAGTAAACCTACTCTGTTCATACAGACCATTTAGTTAAAATCCCTTCTACCTATATAATGGTAGACAGACGGTATCTAAAGGTTAAAGTACATTTTAACATTAAATTCACAGACACAGGCAAATACCAATACAAAAGAGCTTGGTATAATACTCTGCTAAGAGGCCTAGACACAGGCATTATAGTTATTAATGCAGCTATTAAAATTCTAGCTAATCGTTTAAAACACTGGGGGAAGATATCTCTCAGATTGCACATTTACAAGCATGTTGGAATCCAGAGATATGGAAGGCACACCTGCATAATATAAATTAGCAGCAGCAATTTTAGACAATTATGATACTATGCAGTTACATCAGTTAAAATCTGATGGTAACATGACAGTTACTGTAAACTGGACAAAATGCATTGTGCTATCTTTGTATGTACAAATTCTAAAAAAATAATGTACAATTTGAACTAATGTTACAGAATGAAAATGTTTGGCAGCAATTGTTTCATAAATGGGTACCTGATACAGATTGGATTAAATTATAAACTGAAGTAACACACTGTACTCCGCAATACTGCACAGGACAGTTTTCACATTCTAATGTTACTGATACCACTCTTATGTGTCAATTTATGGTATTGCCTATGACATTTCTAGTTCCAGAAGCACAGGAGTATTGGTTGCCACAGTTTAAAGGTAATCATATAGATATGAGAGGAAAAACACATAGAATTGAGTATTGTACATAGACTCAGAATGGATTAATTTGTGGACAGCATTCGCATATCTATGATTGCAGCATTCTGTTAACCCTGGTAAGTGGACAATTGTGCCATCTTCTTTTCAAATGTTTTTAGAAGTGGCTCCACAGCATGTTTGTCTGGTTACAGATCAAGATGTTGGTCATAATTTAAAATTACCTTTTGTGGGATGTTTATCACATGTTGATTTCTTTTTTTTTTTCCATAATAAATTTTTATTGAAATATATTTTCCAAAAACATTACAAAAATACAATAAACATCACACACATAATACACTATAACTACTACAAACCATTTATACAATATCTACATGAAATGCTTCCTATATTTAATATATTCCTAAAATCAGTTTCATGCTAATATAATATTGAAGACCTTTTCCCATATTTTCGGGTTATTAATATTTTTGTTAGTTTGTTTCAGAAGTAATTTATGTGCTAGTATATGTTTTATAGCCACAAGCTTAAAATTATTCCATGATGTCTTATGTGGTTCTAGCCAATTTGTGGCTATATAGAGTTTCATCAGCAAAAAAATATTCATACAAATAATAGTTTGTGATCTGGAAAGCTCTCTTAGAGGAATGTGTAGAATCATAAATTCCCATGACAGTGTAGAACTTTGATAACCCATCTTTTGCAGTTATACTTTAAGAGAGTTCCAAAGTTTATATACGCATTTACAACTCCAGAACATATGAAGAAGATCCGCTGTTTGATCTGCACAGTATGGACAAACTGGAGAATTCCTAGGGTTAAATTTATGTAATCTAAGATGTGTGTAATATGCATTGTTCCAAATCATCAATTGCGTGCACATCAGTTTTTGAAAAGAAACTGATTTCCTAGTTATATCAATTGCTTTTAATATCTGATTGTCTGTTACTGTTACTTTGTTTACCCAATACTCTGAAAGCAAAATTTTGTCCTGAAATTTCAAATCCTTAATTAGTTTGTATGCAGTTGCTATAAATTTAGTGTCTTGTTGGATAGCTTGCCACAATTCAGAGCACTTATTCACAAATCCGGCTGCAGGTTTAAAGTTCCTAAAATAGCTCAAGGCAAGTTCCTTAACTTATCTCATTATAACAATGTAACTTCTAGGTAGATTCATTTCCTGTCTAATTTCTAAAGCCGATAAGTCAAGTTTATTAAAAACATCAAATAGAGTCAGATTAACTATTAATGGAAATTTGCTGAGATCGATCAGCTGATTATTTAGTTTAAAATTAGGATTCCTGTGGAAAGGTTGAAGAACCATCATATATTGCAATAAATCTATGGACTGAAATAAAGTTTGCAAAGATGAGACACAGGTTATGTGGTCCATGACCCCATATTTTATCAGACTAATTTTGTCCATAAAGGGTAATGCTTTAGGATTTATTTTCCTATCCAAAATATGCTTATGATTCAAGACCACCCAAGTTGGTATCCATTTTGTATTCGTTACATCATAATTAGCAATTCTTAAAATTTGATTAGCATTTACAATCAAATAATATGCTTCAAAGTTTAGTAGGTCAAGTCCCCCTCTTGCTTTAGGGGTCATTAATTTCTCATAAGATATTCTAGTTCTTTTTGGGTTCCAGATAAATTTAGCTAGATCTTTATGCATTTGTTTAAAAACTGTTTTTGAAATTGATAATTGGGCAGACCTAAATATGTATAACATTCGTGGTAGTATATTCATTTTCACTATTGATACTTTTGCTAATACCAGTAGTTTTAAATTCTTCCATCTGTCGCAATCAGCTATTATGTGTTCCCATACTCGTTTAACATTATTGTTATAAAAGTCCTTATTATCCGTAGAGAAGTTGATACCCAAATATTTAATATTTTCTTTACATGTTAACTTCCCCATCAGGGCCATTAATGAAAAAGGTTTTGGGGTTCTTAACGGGAAGATATTCGTTTTCTGTAAGTTAATTTTATAATTTGAAACTACCGGAAATTCATTTATGAGCTTTAATATCTTTTCACTGTCCGAAATTGGGGTTGTACAATAAATAATAAGATCATCGGCGAATGCTGACATTAATATTTTATTCCTATAAATTATTGGTGCATTATGATACAAATTTTGCTTGATATATAAAAATAGGGGTTCTAGATATAGGTTAAACAATAAGGGGGACATGGGACAACCCTGACGAGTACCATTTTTTAATCTGTATTCTGTTAGAATAAGTCCTATTGATGTATAGTGTAGTGTATGGATTACTATATAATATTTGTAGTATCTGAATGAATTCTTGGGGCAAGTTAAAATAGGGTAACACATCAAACAAAAAATTTATGTCTACTCTATCAAATGCTTTCTGGGCATCTATTATAAGAGCATAGATATTAAAGTTGTTTTGTTTAGCATACGTCATCATATTATGCAGTGTAAGTGTGTTATCGCTAGTTTGTCTAGTTGCCATAAATCCAACTTATTCCTTAGAAATTAGATATATCAAAACCTTCTTTAGTCTCGATGCTATAATTGATGTTAAAATTTTCACATCCACATTCATTAGTGCTATTGGTCTGTAATTATCTGGGTTAAGGGGAGCTGAATTGGTTTTATGTATGAAAATTGTTTTTGACGCATTGAGGTGGGGGTCACTAATTTTATTTTTAGTTATATAATTAAATACATGAGACAATTCTTTTCCCAAACTATCAGCAAACTCATATCACATGTTGATTTCTATTCATGGAATAATCAGAGCTAGGTGTTTACTAAAACCATTGAGGTAAATACTTCCATACATTGGAATTATGACTTAATACAGTCTCCCAATATATCTCTATCTTTGTATAATGTAAAAAACATAATTAATAATACTGAAATTCTCAGAAAGTACTTGGGAAAAAGAAATAAAAGTATTCTGTATTGTGAGGCATTAAGCATCACTGAATAAGATAAATTACTTAGCTTGGCTGAAAAGACCAAATAAGACACTGCTGACAATTGGAGGCATATCTTTACTGGTTGGTCAAAATGATTGAAAAAAATGTTAAATTGGTTAGTACATCCTGTACTAGTACTGTTAGGCATTATAGTCATATTAACTATCTGGAATTGTTATCTAAGTTGTCATTTGCGAAAAACTTACAGAGTCCAGCAAATCATCATGGTTAACATTAATAAACTGGAAAAGGTTTCAATGTGTGCAACTGAAGAAAAAATGAACAGTCACTTTACGCCGTTTAATTTCAAAAGAGGGAATTGTGAGAGTTGAAATATCCCGTCTTTAGTAACGAACAAGTTAACAATGACTCTCAGAATATTTTTCTGAAAATGTAAAATAAATATTCTGCTTTTACTGTAGTACAGAGTGCGCTTAGCTTAAACTCTTGCCAAAAGCATATGGCTTGGCATTCATTGTTATTAGAAGTCAGAAGTATAAACAATACAGTTAGTGAAATTCTCTACCTACAAGCAGGTCAAGATGAACTCTTGTATGCAGCTGTGTTTCGTCAACAGGACATGCAAGATAAGAGCAAGTCCAAGGAGTTATTCTTCATGAACAGAACATGTGAGATATGGAAAACAAACAGTCAGCAGACCAGCTTCAAAAGAAAGACTTGTTATTCTGCCAAATTCTGTAAACTGCTGATACAGGCAGAAAACAGAGTATAATTGGACTTCTTCCTTTTGTATGAGGGACATTGAGTCTTACATTTTCATACTGTAAGCTGAAGTACAGTTTTGTTACATGTGTATCTTTCATTGTTATACATGTCTACTTCGTATGCAGTAAAGAATGTCTTATCAGATTGAACCGTCTCAGTTGCCTTCATTGAGTATTGGTACAGACTACTTTTCAGTGTAGTAACATAACTTTTACAGATTTGTGCAAAGTTCATGGTCCTCAACACAGCATATTTGTCATCTGTTCCCTGTGCAGTGATGTGTTCATGACTGTATAACTGATAGAGGTGGTGTTAAGTAAAGGCTGCATATATATATCTATATAATATATATACATATATACACATCTACATATACGTAGGGGTATATTTATGTATATACCTTTTAGATATATATACATAACACATGTATATATAGTAATGTCTACATTTCAGCATAACTATGATTCCAAGTGCTAACTATGTAGCAAGACATACATGGTGCATAAAGGGCTTAGCGTGTCAACAGACTGCAAAGTACAGCATGTTATTTGCATGATAGCACAGAGCTGTTGGACATGCTCCACTTAAAGAAATCCCAATCCCTCCAAGCTGCACACTCTAGGGACCTAAACCTTGTCACCACAATAAACAGAACATGCTGGAGGGATACATTCCTGTCCCAGAGACTTCCCATACTGTGGAACAAACTACCTATCTATATCAAACAAAGCTCCTCATTAGCAGTTTTCAAGAAAAATCTTGATGATTGGATGGAAAATAGTAAATTTACCACGGGGATCACCTCTGTGGCTCTGCTTGACAGGGGCACATGAAAATAATTTTCTTGGGTGGTGAAAGCCAGGGTACCTTTCTGTCTAGACTTGTACAGGCCCTAGGGCCAATAGCCTAGTACCTACCGATGAACCGATAACAGAGAGAATGAAAATTTGCTAAAGTGACCTCCACCTGGTGCCTGCCAGCAAACACCATGTCTGCGACATGCAGTTGCAATACACACAGGTTAGCCTGTAGATAACAATGAGCCCTTTCAAACCTACAGAATGACTATGTCATGAAAAATGTTGGCACACTCACTACTTCAGTATGCTGAGTTAATTATTACTAACAGGAAGACAATAGAATAGAAAGTCAGATTTGCTGTGAAGGTACAAACAATAGCACAGGTGTTATATGTGCTTGAGCAGCATAGGAGATCTCTTTCCTGGGAATCACACCCAGTGGACATCAACCTCAAAGATATGGAAATACTTCTGATGCTGGTCGAGCCATACTGTCTACTACATTCATTTGTAATACAGAAATATGGGGCTGTGCAGAACAAAAGTTCTGCTAAAAATTGAGAGAGATTAGTATGGGAACAGATGGCAGCGAAATGCTTCCAACCAGTCTAAGGATATGGCTATGTGTAATTATTTAAATAAAGACAACACAACAGAGAGTTGAGTGAGGATGAAAGAGACTGCATGCTGTGAGGGCAATATCAGTATCACCATGCTATGAATGTTTTGAACTCACAGAGGGAATTGATGACCCTGAGTCTGTCAGCTTGTTTATTTGGTGGGTCTCAACACCAAAAAAAAAGTAGAGCTGTGTGATATGGGCATATAACTGCACCTGATCCGTTCTAAGGAATGCAAATACATACCATTGAGATACAGCTATGGTGGTAACAATGTCATAGATAGCAAAATAATTTTATTTCTCAAGTATGATATTTTTCTAAACAGCTAAATGTATATCTTTCCTTTCTGTGCTTCCAGTGACTGCATTCACACCTGTAATGACTAAGGATCTCTTACAAACATGTGCAGGTAGACAATTGCAACAATGATGCAGACACCTCAGTCATCTCGTAATAAAGGCTAACACAGCTAAGTACAGCAATAAAATCAATATGTTGCAGATTAATAACATAGAGGTAATTACTCCAAAATTATTTCCAGGACAGTACACTTCTTCCAAAAAGGATATTGCATTGTGCTGTGACTTGTAAATAACATCTGTATTAATGTACAAATTTGTCCGAAGTTACTGATGCAAAGCTATTGCTCTCTAACTATTGACAAAACGGATGTTAGGGTAGTAGAAGTCATGAGACTCAGATGCCTGATTTAGTCCCTGACAGTCACCAAAAAGGTAGTGGGAAAGCCCTGAAATAAATCTGGAGCTCTGCCTATTTTCCATTTGGTTGAAAAAGAACTAGGAAATGTAATTGGTAGTTGACAGCTCACAGTCAAATTTATGGGTTAACTGGATGAAGACTTTGTCAGAGATAGCCTGCATCTGTCATCCCTAGTCTTCCGGATACTGGCCAAGGCTCTTTTCACCCCATTATTGCCTTATTTAGGTGGTGTACCAACAACCAAATTACCACCATAACAGTTACAAAGAAATGCAATCTGAGAGTATAGATGCTCACCGTTAGAAGTCTAACTCTCAAAATGCACTCGCTGGACACACTACTTAAAATGGAGACCATCGACATCTGTGCTGTAACAGAGACCTTGTTCAAGGCAGCAGAAAGCACCACTGCACTACCAGGCTATAACTCATTCCACACCTTTCAGCCCCTGAGCTTGGACCAAAGGTCCAAAGCCGGTGGTGTTTCCATATTCATAAAGGATGCATACATCTCCAGACTGCTAGCCACACATATAACACATCTGAGTTACTTCTGGTGCAGCTAACATTGGGTAAGACAGCGATTCAGGTTGTACCTGCTATAGGTCCCCAAACATGTCCCAAGAGTCACACTCCATGTTCCTAAGGACCCTGGAGAATATTATGGTCCAACCGAACACTCTCATAATGGGCGACTTCAACTAGTCCTCCATGAACTGAGAAAACTACTCATGTAGCAATACACTTGCCCAAAACCCTCTTGAATTCATTAATTCCAATGTTCTGGACCAGCTCTTTCTTCCAACCACTAGAGGTAGCAACATCCTTGACCTGGTCATTACTAACATGGGCGACTATTGCTCTACAATAGTCAACTCTTTCCTAGTTAGATCCAACCACAAACTAACCAATTTGCAAATCCAAATCCCTCTCAACCCCCACACAAAGGTAATCACCACAAAAAACTTCTCCAAAGCTAACTTTGGGCTTATAAAAACTAAGGTGGCTAACTTCACAGCACCCATGTAAATGGAGAATATTTGCATGACCGCCAAATCATACTCCAATGCACTGCATGAACACACACACAAATTCATGGATCTTGACATACCCAATTGAACCAAGACCCTCTGCTCAAAAAAAAAAAAAAAAACTATCTTGTGGTTCCCTGTCCTAAACAATCTCTACAAAAGAAGCAGGAAACTCTTGCCGAGTAAGGTGAAGTCCCAAGACTGTAAAAACTTCCTTATCAGCCTCAACAAAAGGTTGAGATCCCTCATCAAATCCTCTAATACTTGCTATGAAAACAGAATTGCAGCAGATAATAAACACAACCATAAGGCCTACTTTGGTTATGAAAATAATATCCTTGCCAATACCCAGATTTGCTCTGAGCTATTGCACAATGGTACCTCCTATACCGAGGCAACACATATTGCCATTCCACATGGATGGGTAGCCTGTTCCAGGGAAGGGGTAATGACTGTCAATACATATCTGTCTCTCCAGTAGGTCCTATCAATGTAATAGTCAAGCTTTAAGTCTTTAGAATGGGTGATTCTGCTGCTGTTTGTTTTGCAGATATGCAGGAGAGCCATTATAGTTGGTTTCAGAAAATGTACTGTATGTCAGGCATTTTGTCGCCCCTCAACAGCCT
Source organism: Protopterus annectens (assembly GCF_019279795.1). NCBI lineage: Eukaryota > Metazoa > Chordata > Ceratodontiformes > Protopteridae > Protopterus > Protopterus annectens. The sequence goes on along the minus strand of NC_056744.1, from coordinate 1,696,582,880 downwards.
GTGTGTGACAGAGTACAAGGACAGAGCCTTCAGGAAGACTGCCTACCACATTTTACTTAAGTCTTGTACGTTTTTACTGCTGAACATGTTTGTATGTTGCATATAGTGGATATGCCATGTTAGATACATTCCAAGGGGGTCATTGTACTCAATGATAGGGGTGATGAATGTCAAACACAGTGGAACATTGTCTTCCTTGGACTTACATGCCATACCTTAATTTATAAGTTCCACAACATCAAATGATTTTTCTCAATTCTGTAGAAAAATGATGGTCAAAGGCCATTTTACTACCTGTGTGTCCCCAGTTACACAACCACTGGGTCAACTGTAAGGGCTCTGTCGTCAGTATGGCTGTTATCATGGGTTCAAATGACTTGCTGAAGGATAATACTATGCATTTCTTTCTGTTTAGTTGTACTCCATGGCTCTGAAACAAGTTATTTGTCTGCGTCATCCCTTCATGGAGAACATTTGTGTCAGTGTGAGAATCACCGACAGCTGCTGCTTTGCAGTCATCTGCTAATTTATTCATTCAGAGACCGCTGACATTGGTTTAGACTTAATAGGAGTAACTGCCAAAAAGGAGTGTCCAAGCACTCGCCCCTGAGGGACTAAACTTGTGACTGACGTCTTTATAGAGGTGGACTACCCAAATCTAACTTTCGTGGTACTGTCTGTGAGCCAGTTGTCTATTCACTGGGTGACATACGGGTTTGTACCTAGCCTCTTGAATTTGTAAACAATGCCCAAGTGATGAATTAGGTGAAATGCCTTGGTCAGTTCAAGATATGCAGTGTGAACCAATTTTCACTTATCCATTGCATTGGAGACATTCTCAAAGAAGCACACAAGCTTGAGTGGTCAAGACCTTCCTTTAACAAAACCAGACTGGGTTGTGTCCAGTGTCCGGAGGTTTACTGTATCACTACTAATAATTTCCATGACACTTCTTTCCATGGCTTTACATACAAGACTAGTGACACTAGTGTGTCTGCAGTTTCAGGTATGTATAGATGGGCCACCTTTGTTCATTCACATGACTGCTGCTGTTCTCCATTCATGAGGAACAAAGCTTGTTTGGAGCGAACAGTTAAATAGATATTCCAGAGGACCTGACGAAGCACTTAAGCTGCTTGCCTGCTACTCCTAAATGCTGTCCATTCGATACATACAGAGTCTACATTTTTTACTATGTTATGTAAGCGGGATCAACTGAGTGCAAGAGGATTCCTTCACTTTATGTACCCTCAAAAGGACTATACTTAGTACCTCATTACAGCTCTGTCTCCAATGTGTCTACTATGCATTTGCATAGCTTTATACAAACAATTTTTTTTTATTGTTGACCTATTCAACTATATCAATGTAAAATTGTTACTTAGCTTCTTTTTAATGCAACTATCACTTTATGCATGTAACCCAACATATGTCAATCTGTTTGCTATAACTGATATTATATCAATATTGTTTAAAATTGTACTTGTTTAAAAATGTACTACTGGAGCTTTTCTCCTCAGGTCTCCACTAAAAATGGGGCATAAGCCCAGTTGGACAAACCCGGTTAACAAATGTCTATAAATAAATAAATAAATAAATAAATAAATAAAATATTGTGCAACTGGTGTCTCAGCACTGCTCCTTTCAATGTTATGTACGTCTATCTACTGTCTGTGTACATTTCTAGTACTGTTGAAATGATTCCTGGATTGGAAAGGAAGTGTATAGATATCCGATTTAATTTCAGATGCTGTATAATTTTGATATTCATATCGACTTGTCCTTTTTGAAAATGTCCCTCAAGCTTACCAGTGACAGACTTTATGCATTCAGGACATTATGTTTGGTAGTTTGACCAGGAATTTACATGTTTTACTTTACCTTATGATAGTACACCTATACACACACACACACACACACACACATATATATATATATATATATATATATATATATATATATATATATATATATATTTATATAATAGTCCCTCTGACAACAGTGTGACCAGACTCTACTCAAACATCTCCACATAGTTTACATCGACATTTGTGCTGCAACGGAGACCTGGTGTAAAACAGCAGAAAGCACCCCTGCATTACCAGTCTATAACTCACTCCACACCTTTTGGGTGCAGAAAATGGACATAAACTACAAAGATGATGGCATTTCCATATTCATAAAAGGATATGCACACCACCAGACTAGTATCCCAGCAAAACGCATCTGAGATACTTCAGTTGCAGCTAACATTGGGTAAGATGGCGATTCAGGCTGTAGCCTGATATACTAATGGCAGCATGATACCAGTGCACTTCTATGGGCAAGGCTTGTAAAGGCTCCAGGGCCAGTGGCCTAGTACACACCTATGAACCTATGGCTAACAAAGGGTACCAAAACCTTTCTCAAACAGAGACACAGAGCCTGGTCCCACAATCAAGATACCAAAAAACAAACTTCCCTTATCATTTATCGACAAATAAGAAACATACTTAAAAAAGGCATCAAGACAGGAAAAAAATTATAGTATACTATGATCCAAAAAAACACCAAAACAATTGCACAAAATTTGGGGTAGCCATTACACAAGTATGGAACACTGTAAATTCCTCAACTCCAACTCCCACCATCATAAATAATGGGGCTATCATAGCCTCTACAAATTACTCCGATTCCTGCAATTACATCCTATACAGCTATACTTCCTTATGCCTTCTTACAGGATATTTATTTATTTATATTTATTTATTTACTTCAGTTTGTTACCTGGTAAATTCCATTGGCTCAAGCTATCCCGTTTTCAATGGAGGCCCGAGAAGAAAAGTTTCAGACAAAGACAATATTAACAGATATTCAAAAGTGATAACTAGTAGTTCTAATGTGAGGGGGGAAGAAAGTTCCATAATCTAGCAAGGGAGAATCATAGTAAGAGTTGCCCTGGTGAATGTAAAGAGTTGTAAAGTTCCAAGAGGTTTTGATTTGAAAGGTGATGGAACCTCGTCTGCTAACAATTGGACGTAAAGGAGGATTTTTAATACTTTTATGTATTTTGGGAAGTGCAAAGAAAGATGGTATTTTTGGAGCTGGCATACACAAATAATTGAGGACATATAAAGTAATGGTCCCTTCAATTAATAAGTCGTTAAGTATAGACATAATTTGTCAAAACACACCATTAATCTCATTTACAGATACCTTAGTATAAGTATTACCTTCTAACAATGTCCTGACTCTTTCAACATAATAAGTTTCTTCCATGAAGACTAAGCCTCCTCCTTTGTCTGGTTTGAGAACACGGATGTAATGTGCTCTCAAATTATCTAATAATGTTCTCTCATTTGGTGTAATATTGTTCTTTGTATTAAATGAACCTTTAAGTGGTGTGTTAAATGTGTGTCTTAAATCTAACACAAATATTTTCGTATAACCCTAAAGTGGGGTGTAACGGGGGGTTGAAGACATTAGATATCTTAGGTTCATTATTATTAACAAAACAACTGTTCCCAAAAGTAAGGCTTAGATTCAGCTTTCGTAAATATAATTTAAAATCCATAAGAGTTTTTGCTAAATCAGCTTGCTTACTTGGAACAAATGTTAGACCTTTAACAAGTAGGTTGACTAGTTCCTGTGTGACAGGGTAGTTAGAAAAATTGTAAACTTTAAAATCATTGGTGGAATTTGTTATAATTTCAATGTCAGTTTCGCTGGTAGATGTTAAAGAAGTGGACTGTTTTGTCATCTCCGCCTGCGATTCTGACCTTTCTGTCGAAAGTTCTGTCATTGTCATCCTCCCCCCATATTCTGTTTGTTCTGACTCGCCTGGTGAAAATCCTGAGAAGTGGAAGAATTGGACCCCCGTTAACCCCTGTTACACCACTATCTTTATTTTATTTGATGACAACGAAACAATGGCAGGGACCTTTGTAGAACACTTATCTTCCATTACAGAATTTTTTAAATTTACCTATGAATTTAATAAGTTCAACATCACCTTTTTATATGTTTTTCTGGTTAATGATCAAACTAACAAAAGATATTTAGCCAGCGTGTATAGGAAGCCTACTTATTCTAACAGCTTCCTACACTTCAACAGTTCCCACCCTTTTCACCAGAAGAAGGCAGTCATAAAGGGACAACTTGTTAGAGCGGCTAGAATGTCATCTTTGTTTTCTGCCTTTTTGACAGAAGTAAACAAACTAAAGGATGTGTTCTTAAAAAGATCATATCCTTTGGAACTAATAGATAATTTAATCTTGGAAGTAACTAACAAAAGGAGAAGAGGTGATTTCAAACCCATTTTAGATGGAAGTAGTGGGCAAATTAATTTTTCACCTAATTCCTTGGTGCCAACATCTCAGGATTTGATTTACAACACTCAAAATACTGAAAATAATCTGAATTCAACCCTGGAACAAAGTACTTCCTTTATCACAAACTTTTCTAACACTTCTGGTCTTATAAAAAGTGTTTTGATTAAAAATTGGACTTGACTGACCTGACAATAAGTAACAAATTAGGTGACATGCCCATTTTCATTTTTAGAAGAGGGTACAATTTGAAGGCTCTGTTAGAGAGACCACCCCCAAAGTTAGTTAGTAATCCTGGCATGTTTAAATGTGGGAGATACAACTTCTGTAAATATATAAAAGTGGGTAAAAGTGTAAACATAGTAGGACAACAATTCCACACATTTGACAAATATAATTGTGAAACAAAATGGGTAATTTACATAGCTTCATGTGAAAAATGCGTATGTTTCTATGTTGGAAAAACAGGGAGACCATTGAAACAACGCATTTACAACATTCGTAAAAATAACCTTAATAATGCTCTAACAAAACATATAGTGGAGAACAGGAACCATTTGTTTCTGTTTTCCATTTTGGAACAAATAGTCCCTGATAAGAGAGGTGGCCCATGGTCTTTAAAACTAGAAGAAAAAGAACTTTTGTGGCAACTACGCCTAGGTTCATTTAATTTCCCTTGTCTTAACGATAGTTGTAATGTAAAATGCTTATTAAATTTAAAGGCTTTAGATAGATAAATCACTTTTGGCATAAGAATTTACAATATACATAACTGTGACACAATTGTATCATTTACCTTTAATTTTGGACACAGGAAGTGATGTCAATATTACAAATACTATTTAAAAACTTTTTCTAAACTTGTATCTGATGAAGTTTGAATATTTTGTGAAACGAAAGTGTTAATAAATACTTCTTTTATTCAAGTGGATAGCCTACCACATTCTTTTTTGTTAATTGTGATAAGTGGTTGAGGTTAGACTGTGTTGTCTCTAACAGACTGGCATTGCAGGGAAACGTAAGGGAAGTGAACCAGTAGCTGAGTTAGTACAGCAGAATGATGAAGAGCAACCAGAAGACCATCTGGTCTGTCAAGAACATGTGGAGGTAAGCAGGAATCCGTACTTGCTGAATATAGACTGGTCAAGCATTTCTTGGGTATACTGCTAGAGTTGTTTATATCACAGTAAGGTGGATGTTTTTAACAGGCAATATGTGAGTACTGCGATTGTCAAGTGGACATCATGGAAGGAAATGTTCTGTTAATGTCGTCTCAAACCAAGATTATGTGAAGTGTTGAAAGGCTTGTATGCTTTTGATAATTGTTAAGCAATCCTTGAGTCATGGATAACTTACATACAGTGTCATCTTCAACTCAAACTAGTCAGCCATCTGGAAATAGTGTATTCCTGATTCATGTTTGTATCTAATGAGAACAGTTCACGGTTGACAGCTGAAGATTTAAGGAGAGGATTATTACATACTGATTTTTAGTAAGGGTGAAAGTACTGCACTAGCTCACAGCAAAAAGTGTAAGTGTAAGTGTAAGTGTAATTGTAAGTGTAAGTGTAAGTGTAAGTGTAATTGTAAGTGTAATTGTAAGTGTAAGTGTAAGTGTAAGTGTGCTCACAGATGTAAATGAGAATGTGCAAGTGAAAAACAAGCTATCTGAACGGAAGCTCATGCTCAGAATGCAAAATTCTGAAATTTGCATTTTTGGCTTATGGTCTGGAAATTGACTTATGGCCTGTGTATAATTTCGAAATTGAAATTCGCCCATTGAGGTGGATGTACTCATCTACTGTTTTGTTCCTACATTTAAGGTGTTAACAGACTATATTCCATGACTATACCCTTATTAATTTTCATTGTTGTTGCAGGTGCAAGCATCAGAATTGCATTAAGAGGTGGTGGAAGACATTGAGATATTGTTGTTTCTTTCGGCTTTTCCTGGTTAGGGGTTGCCACAGCGGAACTCCGGTCCACTAATGATTGGTAGTTGATTTTTACGTGCTGAGTTACCAGCCCTGATGCACAACCTTCAACAAAGGTACACCCATTCATGCATGTCTCCATGCAGAAGATGCTCTAGCTGAGAATCAAACCGGACAGGGTCTTACTGTGAGGTGACAGCGCTACCGCAGCACGAGACATCGAGATATAAATTCTGGAAATTCAGAGTTGTAGTATGAAGATGGTAGCATGTCAAAGTCAAAGTTCCAGAGAAAAGGTTGTAGTGTAGGAGTGCAAGCCAAGTTACTGGATCTGGTAAGTTGACCTTGTAAGATTGATGCAGCTGTACAGTTTCCATAGGTTACAGTGTCACTGTTGATGGACCACACGTATTGCAAAAAGTCCAAAGTTGTTCAGACAGAAAGGCGTGAACCGGGACTGGAAGAAGATTACAGCTGTACAGAATTTGGAACATGTAGCAGGAGTGTGAATGAAGGTCTTTAGCAAGAGGATTATGGTGTCAGTGAGGCATCCACAAGTAGATCCAGTACATATAAATCTCTACATATAAAGGCTTGCAGCACCCCAGTCAACTTCCACCAGAAGTCCTTCAGACAAGCATGCAAAGTGAATCCTCATTTTCACAGTGGGAGGTGATGATAATGAGAAGGATCCAGACTGGTGCTACCCTTCAGACAGCATGTCAACCTCTCAGATGGAAGAGCCAGTTGAAGAACTGGACGAAGATGAAAAGATAAGTGAGCCAAAGTTCATTGTATTTGAATCTTGCCTTGATTCTGTACTCTTGAAGCTGACACGTCCTCAGTGCAAAACGCCAGCAGTGGAAGTGGAAAAGGGATTGAAGATGGGTTCCTGTTTATTTGTGAAGGTGCCCTGCATTAGTGGACATGAAGTTCTGGAGTGGCAAAGTCAACCGGTAATAGGTCAAATGCCTTCTGGAAATCTACTGCTTGCATCGTCGGTACTTTTCAGTGGAAGTACATATGCCCATATTGCATGATTCTGTGTGTATGTAGGACTGGAATTTATAAGTGAGACAACCTTCTATTCCATTCAATGAGAGTACCTGTTCCCAGTGTTGCAACATATCTGGACTGAGCATCAGAGTTGTTGGAAGATGCAAAGGGGAAGGAAATCAGCCTTGCTGGAGACGGGCTGTGCGACAGTCCTGGATATTCAACAAAGTACTGCTGCTATAACATGATGGACTTGGATTCTGGAAAGATCATTGATTTTGACCTGGAGCAAGTTACCACAAGAGTTGCTTCTATAGCACTGGAGAAGAAAACTTTCAAGAAATGTATAACTAATTTGCTGGATAAGAATCTAAAGGTAAGCCTTGTGGCAACAGATTCTTGATGCGGAAGGAATTTCCAGAGGTTGAACACCAGTTTGATGTGTGGCATACGTCAAAAAGCCTAACAAAGAAAATAGCTAAAGGGGGAAAGGCAAGGGAAATGTGAATTACTGCAGTGGTGCCGCAGCATTTCCAATCCCCTGTGGTGGTTTGCTGAAACATGCGAAGGTGATGAAGTTGTCCTTGAGGCAAAATGGTTGTCTTTGCTCTACCATGTTACAGACCATCACAGTTGGAGTGGTGCAAAGGTTTCCTGTTGTGCTCATGAGATGCCAGTGATATACAGAGATGAGAAGAAGTGGTTTGAAGAAGATAATGATGCGTGTCACAGCTCATTAAGGAAGATTGTTTCAAACATGGCATTTCTTAAATATCTGAAGCACATCACGAAGTTCTGCCACACTGGAAACCTGGAGGTGTTCCATGAATTATTATGCCAGTACTGCCCCAAATTTGAGCACTTCAGCTTTGCAGGATTGAAAGCATGAATCATACTTGCCATCCTTTAACATAATGAGAACCAAAACTGGGAACAAGCAGTTGTCCGATGCCCTACCAACAAGTCAGCTTCTAAAGGAGAGCTTCGATACAGAGTGGTGTACCCAAAGGCCAAACAGGAATGGGTGGTGAAACCAATATTTGAGAAACGAAAATTCGACTACATTTATGACTTCATGATGGAAATAGTACAACCCAAAAGAGGCATTTTAGAAATTTCACCCATGTTGGTACTACCTTTGCCAAAGAATATAGCTAGGTGTGAGCGGCCAGAGCAGATACATTTCTAGATTTGGGAAAAGTAATGGAAAATCAGGCTGATATTGTGCAGTAGCAAGTCCTGTAGTTTAATTGTGGTGTTTACGTATGTCAGATGAGTATATGCTATGTGTGTGGACTAAACGGTGATGCTGAATGTTCTAACAGTTTACATATTGGATTCCCAGAGATGTGGTGCTGTCATGTAGTTTAATAATTAGACTGCGATTGGTATTGTATAGAGTGTCAAGCATGTCAGGGTGTAGTGTAATAAATCTCTGCTGTGTTTAAGGATTCAGTTAACAGTGATATGTGACAGACATTGACAGTTTATTATTATGAGCCCGATCTCTGTATGCAGCCAGTAGGCCTTGGTTGGAATCTGGTGCGGCTGAATGAGTAGGCTTGATGTTAAATAAGTGATAATTCATTTCTAGGACACTTTGTATTTGGTCACATTTGTGACATGGTGTTGCTGATGACAGTGATTTGTGGACTATAATGTTAATTATGGTGAGCATGTACAGTGTTTGAGCATTGCCCATAACTTGTTCAGAATTGACCAGCATAAACAAATGGTAAATAAATAAAATAAGCATTGGTAGACATGGATACTTGAAACATGTAATTGTTGGCAATTTTTTGGAGTATTTATCACTGTTGAAAGAAAGAATGGTCAATGTGAAATGCACAGAAAGCTGCAAGAGCAGTACATCTGATGTGAAATATGTTGGAACTGGAAAGCTACGACTCCCTTGATGTACACTTTGCCCCTTGTTAGTAACTTATGCAATGGAATTGCTTTACTGTTGCCAAGTGAGTAGTTTTTTTTGCTGCTTGCATTGGGTAGAATGGCACAAAGGCAGTGCACACATATACGACTGTGTATAAGGAGGGAATTAATGGTGACTACATGCAAAACATGTGATCTTGTTTCAGTGTCTTAGGTTGTGAGAAAATGGGAGTGCAGCCTGGATGTAATCAATTGTAGACTGTACGCTACTCCTGAGCTCAGCACACAATTAAATAGTGTGGGAAGAAATAGCCAGGGAATTGTTATGGCTAGGTTTGTATAGGCCCTAGGCTGATAGCCTAGTACCAATCTATGAACCTATAAAGTAAAATTAAGTACATGTCATTTATCTAAGGCTTTCAATGTAACGCCATGTAGGTTGACAGTGAAATGTTAATTTGGGGTTACTGACGTTAGTAAAGCCGATTAACGAGGCATGTATTGTATGCATCCGAGGTGTGCTTGTGAGCATTCATAACCAGTGTTGTGAATAAGCAGAAAATAGGTAATGTAGAACTGTTGTATATTGTCAGCTAAGTCCGACAAATGATTACTATGAACTTTATTGTCCTAAAAGACCTCACACTTGCTTAGTTCTTGACCACTATGGGTTTGCCCAATGGTTCTGCAGACATTTATATCACAGTGTCCAAGGAAAGGTACTGAATAAGGAGTCCCCAGGCTGTAAGCAGCACCTCAGACTGGATGATAAATCAAACATTTTGGAGACATCTCCCTACGACTGTAGCAGCACGTTTTGAAAAACTGCCTAACATTCTTAGATTCCTCTCTAGGAATGTGTGCAGAGTTGCATTGACAAGTATTATGTAGAAGATTACATATACTTCTCCAGTCACATCTAATGCTATTTAAGTAGACATTAGAATAATGACAATGATGTACTGTGTTAAGCACTTTGGTGTTAGGCAAGACAAGTGATTGTTATCAGTGTTGGCTGCTGACTTCTAATCAAAGGGGGGCTGCAGGAGATAGCTGAATGAGTGGGAGCCAATAGGAAGGGGGTTTGGCCAACTAGAAAGTGGCAGAGCTATGCTCAAAACCACAACTGGAACTTTAATTAAATACACTGCCCTGGGTGCCAAAACATCATTACGAGAGTCCAAGCAAGACAAAATGAAGTGTAGAAGAAAAAAATATTTCAATGCGTTGGCTACATGACAGCTTACTTAATATCTAGATTGAAACAAAACAGTTGAGGCATGAAAAAATAAATTACTTTTTAAATACATCACAGAAATGCCAGTCAAAATCAAGTATTAAAAAAACAAGCAGCACTTAACTCAAACCACGTCTCTTTGCACTGCAGTTCTAATTTATATTCAGCTTTATAAAAGTACCAAGTAACATGCTGAAAGTAGCAATCTCTGTGATACCCCCACTTGTAAAAATGTTTCTTATCCAAAAAAGACCTGCTGCCTGACAACATATCTACTTGTTTCATGGGGAGAACATGATCAAAGTAAAAAAATGAACAGCAAGAAACAAACTCAAGGTAAATTGCTTAAAGGATGACTGCACAGGTTATGGACCACACGAGATAGATTGGCATTCTGTTTAGTTTATGGGTATAGCCTGCAAAGATGACTGCAAGTCTCCAGCAAATGTAATGAGCTTCTGAAAATACTGTAATCCTGTCCTTTATTACAAATACTGTCATATGCATTTCAATACCCAAGGCTTATACGTTATCTAGTTATGTAAATATTCTCTGCATGGCAACAGAAAGGCTTTTTCAATGTTGGTAATTCTTTAACAGTATGCTTATTAAAGCTTACTTGCATCTTAAAAAACTCAAACAAGCTTACCTGATGGTCATTAAAGCATTGCTACTTAAACATAGAGTAACAGGGCACTGGGACAGCATGCATTTTCTGAATAATAAGAAGCATAAATCAAGAGTATAAACATATGACAGAAAAACAGAACATTTTGCAAAATCAAGGGCAGATGAAAAGCCACTGTCATATTTGTGTCTACCTTGGATGGGGGAATACTCTGCACACTTACACTGCATAACTGCTCCTTGCCTTGCTTAGACACACCCAGAGTCACTACATGGGGGAGTGAGGTGCAACAAGTATGTCACAATTTGAAATGTCACTGGCTGACGGTGATGGTTTTGACAAATTTGTCATACCTCTCAACCTCAGAGCAAGAAATCTAGACAAAGCCATACATAGAAGTAGGACAAAGTCCAAAAATAAGGAGAATTTTTAAATATTGTTCTTATAAACTTAGAAAGATAATAGAATAGTAGTAGGTCTTGCATTAGTATGAATTTTCTGAAGGGTATGAAATCTGAAACTCAAATGTCTGTCATTATTTTCTAACTTCAATCTTTAATGATTTGCCACTAATTTGCCAGAAAACCACAATTTTATGAAAAATGGGCCAAAAATATAAAACTGCCACACAATACAGCTGGGAACCTGTCAAAGGGATACTTTTTTAATATTAGTAGTGTTAATTTGAACAGTTGACAAAATAAGAGAACCTACATGCGTTTCTGAAATAAAAGCAGTCTATAACTCTGATCACTACAGTTATTTATAATTGTAAACCCTCCACGTTTTCTTCCAAAATTGCTATTTTGCGGAGGGATTTTTGGGGGAAGAGCAACATTTTGAGCCAAAATAAAGGACAGTTGAGAGGTTTGGATATTCCTAATTCTATAAAGCGATTTATTTGCAAGTACCTCTCAACCTCTTAATGCAGGAAATCTGTATTATGTTCCCCCAATATATTTGGCCTTGTCCAAACAGTACTAAAATTTTTTCTTGTATAAACTTAGTTGATAGAATAACATGTCTTGCTTTTAACATGCATTTTTCTGAAGGTTATGAAGTCTGAAACTCAATGTCTGTCATTATTTAGTGACTTCATTCCTAATTGATTTGCCAGAAAAGCACACATTTTATGAGGAACAAACCAAAAACAAGACGCAAAAATCTATTCATTCTGCAAACAATCTGGACAGTTGAGAGGTATAGTTCAGCTGGGACTGTCTTTGAGTTTGCTGCCCCCCTCACAAAATCATGGTCAAATGGTGCTACCCCCTTGCAGCCATTCCAATGTCCCATTACTTGGCTATTTCACCCCATTTACCTTAACACTGTAATGTGCATACTGTTTTACTTCTGTGGTGATTTGGATTTAATTTGAAAGTTTTATTTTGCATTTTACAGCACAAACACTAATAGACCTGCTAAACAAAACAATGCAGTGTCACAATGAAAACAGACTTAGCATTAAAACTTATCTGCCCTTGAAACTCACATTCATTGAAGTAGCTTTGAAACCCACATTCAAAGAAAATACATTTTGCCATTGGCAGATAAATATTAACTATGGGATGTTTTTAAATCATAGGCCCCTTGCACATGAAATATACATGTGTTCTTTGATACACCTTCCTGATTGTATTAAATAATATTCCTTGCATAATATAGTACAGTTGTTAGAGGGCGTTTTAAATGTATTGTTTTGAACATTTTTCCAGTAAACAATGAAACAAAATGCATGCACCAATAATGGCAAAACTGCCCAATTTAGAACATTTCCATCATAAAAGTCTACTCAAACTTCAACAATCCACCAGTATCAGTAAATATGCACAATCTCTGAAGAAGTAAATGTCATCTAAGCAATTCCACATTAAACAGATCTGAAACTAATTAAGAGGCTGCTGCTAGCAAACAACTTTATATTTAATTGTTTCATCTATGAATAAAGTGCCTGTTGCCCTTGAGGAATAAATTGCCTGTTATATTAAAAATGATAAGCTAGTAATGTTGCAATAGGGAATGGATGGCAAACTGATAACAGCTTCATAGTTACTAGGTATCTTCTCCAAAAAGGACTGCAGCATCCACCCCCTTTACAACACAGTATCAGCAATGCATCTACATATTGTGGGAGTAGAATCCATAGCCTTCTGCATCAAAAGCAAGTACACTACCTGTTGTCAGCGGCGGCCCGTGCTATTGGACTGCCGGACTGCAGCCCCCTCAAAACAAAAAGAAATAAAAATAGAAAAAAAAATTTTTTTAAATTTCGCGCATGCGCATGCTCCAGGCAGTCCGCATAGGGAAACACAAGGAGACGTCTGTGCACTTTTAAAGTGCACAGACTCGCTGGGATAATGTGTCGGGGCCGGACTGCAACAGCAGCAGTCGGGAATTACAGAACAGTCTCGTCAGGAAGGAGTTTTGATTTTAGGGATCTCACAGGTCTTTGGAGTATTGTGCGGGCAGGATGTAAGTTAGCTGGATATTATGGAGAACGGACAGGTAAGTGTATGGTACTTGCTGCTTTTATACCTGATACTTGTTTGAATTTATGGTGTGTGTGCCTTTATTTACTGTTTGAAGTATGGTGCTTTGTAGTGTGTGTGTGTGTGTGTGTGTGTGTGTGTAAATGTCCCAGGTGCTCATGGTGGTGTGGTAGGGAATACCTCAGGCTTGAACCCTGTACCCTGTATGCAGGTGTTAAAGACTTGAGTTCCCTACCCACCACCATTTGTAAAAAAATTGCAGATTTTTGCCTCATATTTGATCTGATCTGTTCCTCATAATATCTGTGGTTTGTAAATGTTGCAATGCTTGATATTTGATGGTGTAGTAGCATTGTTGCCTCACAGCTGCAGGTTCTCAGGTTTGATTCTTGGCTGGGGTTCCTTCTTTGTGGGGTCTGTTATCTTCTCCCTGTGTTTGTGTGGGTTTGCTTTTATTTGATGGTGCACTGGTAGCATTGTTGCCTCACAGCTGCAGGTTCTCAGGTTTGATTCTTGGCTGGGGTTCCTTCTTTGTGGGGTCTGTTATCTTTTCCCTGTGTTTGTGTGGGTTTGCTTTTATTTGATGTTACACTGGTAGCATTGTTGCCTCACAGCTGCAGGTTCTCAGGTTTGATTCTTGGCTGGGGTTCCTTCTTTGTGGGGTCTGTTATATTCTCCCTGTGTTTGTATGGGTTTGTTTTTATTTGATGGTGCACTGGTAGCATTGTTGCCTCACAGCTGCAGGTTCTTGGGTTTGATTCTTGGCTGGGGTTCCTTCTTTGTGGGGTCTGTATCTTCTCCCTGTGTTTGTGTGGGTTTGCTTTTGTGTCCTCCCATATTACAAAGACATGTCTGCATTATTTCTTCCTGGGCCTCTGCTGAAAATTGTTTTTTTGTTCCAAGTCAGACTGTCCTGATTAACAAATGTTAAATAAAATTGACAGGCATTTGAATTTCAGACTTCAGGTTTCTGAATGTTTAATTCCTTGCATATTTGATGGTGCAGTGGTAGTATTGTTGCCTCACAGCTATAGGTTTTCTGGTATGATTCTTGGTTGGGGTGGCTTCTGTGTGGAGTCTGCATCTCCTCCCTGTGTTTGTGTGCATTTGCTCTGGTGCCCTGCCATTTTACAAAGACGTGTCTGCAGTATTAATCCCTGCGTCTCTGCTGAAAATTGTTTTTGTTCTGTCAGCAGTAAAATTGACAGGCATTTGAATTTCAGACTTCAGGTTTCTGAATGTTTAATTCCTTGCATATTTGATGGTGCAGTGGTAGTATTGTTGCCTCACAGCTATAGGTTTTCTGGTTTGATTCTTGGTTGGGGTGCCTTCTGTGTGGAGTCTGCATCTCCTCCCTGTGTTTGTGTGGATTTGCTCTGGTGCCCTGTCATTTTACAAAGACGTGTCTGCAGTATTAATCCCTGGGTCTCTGCTGAAAATTGTTTTTGTTCTGTCAGCAGTAAAATTGACCGGCAGTTGAATTTCAAACTTCATGTTCTTCAGAATACATAGTAGCACAACCTTTTTTTCTAGCAATTTTCTAAGTTTATAAGATGAATATTTTAAATTTGTCCCTATTTTTGGGACTGTATTCCCCCATTATTGGCTTCGTCCAGGTTTTTGTGCTAAGGTTGACATCTATGGCAAGAACTGAATTCATTGAATATGTTTGAGGGCTGTATTCCCTCATTACTGGGTTTGTCCAGGTGTTTTGTACTAAGAGGTTGACAGCTATGGTGAGAACTGAATTCACTAAATGATAGCCATTTAAGTTTCAGTCTTCCTCTCTTTTACAAAGCAGCTGATGTGGCGTAGTGGTATGTTACTCTGACTGTTTTTTGCTCAGGGACCTTGGCAGTAAAATGTATGGTGGCAACACAACATTTTATTCTAGCAACTTTCCAAGATTATGCAAGCAATGTTTAATGTGTCCCTGGTTTTTGGGCTTTGACCCCCAGTACATTTTGGCTTTTTCCAGTTTTCTTGAGCTGCGAAGTTGAGATGCAGTTGAGTATTGAGTAGATTTTACAAGGAGCTGAGAGCTGCAGGGGAATAGAAGTTTAGTGCTTTGCCTAGTTAATACTATAGCACAACAGGTTGTGTACTTGCTTTTGATGCAGAAGGCTGTGGGTTCTACTCCCACAAGGGGTGGATGCTGCCGTACTGAGAATGTTCTCCTTGGTGAAGATACTAACTATGAGTCTGTTATCAGTTTGCCATCCATTTCCTCTTGCAATATTATTACTAGCTTATCATTTTTTAATGTAATATAGGCAATTTTTTCCTGAGGGGCAACAGACACTTTATTTTTCGATGAAACCATGAAATATAAAGGTGATTGCTAGCAGCAACCGCTTCATTAGTTACAGATTTCTTTAATGTGGAATTATTTAGATGACTTACTTCAGAGATTGTGCATATTTACTGATAATGGACTGTAGAATTGTGCATATTTACTGATAAAGGTGGACTGTAGAATTGTGCATATTTACTGATAATGGTGGACTGTAGAATTGTGCATATTTACTAATAATGGTGGACTGTGGAATTGTGCATATTTACTAATAATGGTGGACTGTAGAATTGTGCATATTTACTAATAATGGTGGACTGTGGAAGTCTGAGTAGACTTTTTTATGACAAATGTTCTCAACTGGGCAGTTTTGCCATTATGGGTGCATATGGTTTGTTTCATTGCTTACTGGAAAAATGTTCAAAACAAATTTAAAACACCCTCTAACAAGTGTACTGTATTGTACAAGGAATATAATTTTAGTACAACGAGGAAGGTGTATCAAAAAGCACATGTATGTTTCATATGCAAGGGGCCTATGATTTGAAAACAGCCCAAAATTAATCTTTATCTGCCACTGGCAAAATGTATTTTCTTTGAATGTGGGTTTCAATGCTGTTTCAATGAATGTGAGTTTCAAGGGCAGAGAAGTTTTAATGCTAAATTTTCATTGTGAGACTGCATTGCTTTGTTTAACAGATGACTTAGTGTTTGTGCTGTAAAATACAAAATAAAACTTTCAAATGAAGTCCAACTCATCATAGAAGTAAAGCAGTATGCACATTAGTGTTTATGGTAAATGGAGTGAAATAGCCAAGTAATGATTCATTGGAAGGGCTGCAGAGGCTCCATTCAACCATTATTTTGTCAGGGGGGAAGGGCAGCAAACTCAGACAGGCCCAGCTTAACTATACCTCCCAACTGTCCAGATTTTCAAAGAATTAATAGATTTTTGCTTCTTATTTTTGGTTTGTTCTTCATATAATTTGTAGTTTTCTGGCAAATCATTTAGGAATTAAGTCACTAAATAATAAGTTTCAGACTTCATAACCTTCAGAAAAATGCATGTTAAAGTAAGAGCTGTTCTATCAACTGTCTCAATTTATACAAGAGCAATTTTTAGTACTGTTTATATGTGCCCCCAATATATTTGGCCTTGTTCAGATTTACTGCATTAACAGGTTGAGAGGCACATGCAAATAAATTGCTTTATAGAATTAGGCATAGCCAACCTCTCAACTGTCCCCAATTTTTGGCTCAAAATGTTGCTCTTCCCCCTAATAATCCCTCCGCAAAACAGCAATTTTGGAAGAAAACATGGAGGGTTTACAATTAAGAAATAACTGTAATAATCAAAGTTATAGATTACTTGAAATGCATGTAGATTCTTTTATTTTGTCAGCTGCTCAAGGTAGCAGTACTAATATTAAAGTGTCCCTTCTTTGACAGGTAGCAGCTGTATTGTGTGTCTATTTTATATTTTTGCATCACATGTTTGGTCCATTTTTCATAAAATTGTGTTTTTTGGCAAATTAGTGACAAATCACTAAACACTGAAGTTAGAAAATGACAGACATTTGAGTTTCAGATTTTATACCCTTCAGAAAATTCATACTAATGCAAGACCTATTCTATTATCTTTCTAAGTTTATTAGAGCAATATTTAAAAATTTTCCTTATTTTTGGGCCTTTGTCCCACTTTTGTGTATGGCTTTGTCCAGATTTCTTGCTCTTGAGGTTGAGAGGTATGACAAATGTGTCAGGGCCATCACAGTCAGCCAGAGAGATTTCAAATTGTGACATGCTTGTTGCACCCCACTCCCCCATGTAGTGACTCTGGATGTGTCCAAGCAAGGCAAGGAGTAGTTGTATCTACCTTGGATGGGGAGAACACACTGCATAAGTACTACAGTGGCTTTTCATCTGTCCCTTGATTTTGCAGAATGGTCTGGTTTCTGTCATATTTTTGTACTGTTGATTTATGCTTATTACTCAGATTTATGCTTACTACTCAAAGTGCCTGTTGCTCTGTGTTTAAGTAGCAATGCTTTAATGACCATAAGGTAAGCTTGTCTGAGATCGTAAGATACAAGTAAGCTTTAATAAGCATACTGTTAAAGAATTGCCAACATTGAAAGCCTTTCTGTTGTTGCCATGCAGAGAATACTTGACTAGATAATGTATAAGCCTTGGGTATTAAAGGACAGGATTCCATTATTTTAAAAAGCTCATTACACTTGTTGGAGACTTCCAGTCATCTCTACAGACTTTACCCGTAAACTAAACAGAATGCCAATCATGTGTGGTCCATAACCTGTACAGTAAGCCTTTAAGCAATGTATCTTGAGCTTGTTTCTTGTTTGCTTTTCATTTTTTACTTTTATCATGTTTTCCCCATGAAACAAGTTGTCAGGCAGCAGGCCTTTTTTGGATAAGAAACATTTTTACAAGTGGGGGTATCACATAGATTTCTACTTTCAGCATGTTACTTGGTACTTTAATAAAGCTGAATATATTATAATTAGAACTGCAGTGCAAGGAGAAGTGGTTTGAGTTGAGTGCTTCTGGTTTTTCTTAAACTTGATTTTGACTGGCATTCCAGTAATGTATTTAAAAAGTAATTTATTTTTTCATGCCTCACAACCTTTTGTTTCCATCTAGATATTAAGTAAGCTGTCATGCAGCCAATGCATTGAAATATTTTTATTCTTCTACACTTATTTTTGTCTTGATTGGACTTTCATAATGATGGTTTGCCACCCAGAGCAGCGTATTTAATTAAAGTTAGTTTTTTGTGGTTTTGTACAAAGCTCCTCCCCTTTCTGGTTCACCACACCCCTTCCCCTTGACCCCACCCATTCAGCTGTCTCCTGCAGCCCCCCTGTGATTTGAAGTCACCAGCCGCCACTGCCTGTTGGGCTATTAACATTGCAAGCAAACTCCACATAAGCAGCACTAAACTTCTCTTCTCCAAATCTACTAGACACTCAGCTGTATATCTCTCAACTTTGCAGCACAAGAAATCTGGAAAAAGCCAAAATTTATTGGGGGGGAGCCCAAAAAAACAGGGACATATTTTAAACATTGCTTGTATAATCTTGGAAAGTTGCTAGAATAAAACGCTGTGTTATTTGACATTTGTTAACCAGGAAAGTCTGACTTGGAACAAAAGCCAATTTTCAGCAGAGGCCCAGGGAGAAACACTCCAGACGCATGCCTTTGTAAAATGGGAGGACACCAGAGCACCCAGACAGGACATGTAGACTCCACATAGAAGGCACCCCAGCCAAGAAACAAACCAGAGAACCTCTAGCTATGAGGCAACAATGTTACCACTGCACCATCAACTATGTACTGAATTAAAAATCCACAGATTTTATGAGGAACAGAACAAAAATATGAAGTAAAAATCTGCAAAGTTTTCAGTTTCCCATGCTGTTCGTCTCACACACACCAGTACCTGGATTCCCATGCCGTTCATCTGCAGCAGCTTCAAGTCCATCTAGTGTAAGCATATAAACGACCTTCCCCACGAGAGAGCAGGCTCCAGCCTGTGGATGTTGCAGTCCGGATCTCTTCCATTCTATGTGGTCATCACTGCAAAGAATTCTGAGCATCAGAGTACTGAGATGCCTTCTTCCTACTCTGGACTGCTGTTACAGCAGTCTGGATCCCCTCCGAGTTCCAGGATTTCTGAGTACGCATGTGCAGAAGTGTGGAAACATTCTGAGACTCGCCAATTTGTTTTTTTCCCTTTTCCACGGCTGGGGGGCTGCAGTCCTGCAATCCTATAGCATGAGCCACCCCTAATTGTTATGAATGCAATTCAACAGTAAGAGCAAGCTAGAAATAAGTAATTGAATAGACTATCCAAACGACCGCGTTGAAAGCAGGTTGAGAATGCACTGTAGATAGTCTGTGCTGGTTCATGAGGAACCAATTTATAGAGAGTACATGTGAAGTGGAGTATTAACTTTCTGTGATAACAGGATTATATGCTTGCGGCCTGAAGACTGGGTATTGACATTGTGCAGGTGAGTAACACTTATTATTTATACCAATTCATAAGTAAACATCACTGTACCTGCATGTCATCATTTCCATCAGAAGCGGTTGGGCTGAGACAGATGAGAGCACGGTTGTGTGGTGCCTGACCCTTTTTCTCTATCCCCCCACAGCCATCTTACACATCCTGTGTGTTTCATTTCTATCTTTGATATGCTGCCACTGGCAGTATTGTGTATTTCTTAACTTCCTTAAGACCTGACCTCATTTCAATCACCCAAGGCATCTACCCACCATCTTTTTCCATCGGTACTACCTACTCTTTATACTGTCTCACTGCTTAATCTGTCCCTACTATTTCCTCCTAGTCCTGCACCTGCTTACTCCATTTCACCAAGCAGTGCTTTATATCTGGCTCAGTCTACAGCCATAATTATGCCCAGTAAGCGTTATAACTTCATCAGCATTGTGACTGTTACTATTATACTGTTTCAATATGTGCCATCACAGATGTAACCAATGCTCCTATGTATATATGAATGTATACTCCATGTATATCCACTCTTCTTCATGTAACTGTTTACTAATATTTTCTTTGGGGCTTTTGCTGGCATTGCTTACTTGCATTTATATCAATTTTATTAACGTTTATTACCAATTCTGTATTTATAAGCAAAAACAAAGCACCCTGAACCACTGCTAGGTAGGCACACAAATTTAATAAGCCGAACAGTTCACTCAAATAAAATAACGCTGAAGTAAATCACCATACGTTTTCGTCCACAACTTCATCAGATTATGCCAGTACATTCAATTAAAACCGAGAGAGACGGGCTGTTGGTGAGGAAAATGAATCCAGGGATGTAGAAAGACGAAATGGAGCAGGATCCAGCAGTCTGGATGGTTTCCCTCGGATTTTGCTTGATGAAACTGATCGCGGACAATCTGAGCAGCCTAATAATGGCAGAAAAACGGGTGAAGGAGTTCGTTTTGGCCCTGGTGGTAGTTTAAACTCTACAGGTACAAAAAGACAATTCAGTGACTTGTTTAATGTTGTTTATGACTTTGCTACTAAAAACAACACCAATGACAATTTACAAGGAACTTTTACTCAAAAACTTGATGACCTGGACTATTTTTTGTATAAATGCAAAATGTTAGAAATGGACAACACTTATTTAAAGTATTGTTTAGAACAGAAAATTGTGCCCAAAGGGCTTAGGGTATGTAAATACCCTAACAAAGTTGTGGAGGGTACTGAGTTTTATTTTGATTTAATTGAGGCTTTTGACAATTGTGGTTTTGAAATAATGAGGGCCATCATTAAAAATAATGAGGTAGAAATTAAGAAGTTGCAGGAAACTGTAGAATGTGTAAACAGGGACATTACTCATGATTTACTATTTACAGTAGATGAAGAGAGAAGCAAGTATCATAAACTATTAAACAACCTAGAAAGTAAATGTTTGGAGGTTAAAAACAGAAAGTTAAACAAGATAGAGAGAGATTTAAATGAATATAAAGCAAAGAAACAATATCCGAAGCCTAAGAATTGGGTTAGAAATGTTAGAAATTATGATATTAATCACTATAGAGAACCTAATAATGATATTTCTGATAATGAATTACCTTTAGAGAATGACTATGATGCTGCATTTCCACCTTTAAGGCGTTCTGAGAGGCTCATGCATAGGGAACCTGTTACTTACAGTTCAAAAAACTACAAAACCAGAAACTGGGGAGCTCAAGAAAGGAGACGACCGGTCTGGGAATAATTACAAATTGTGGTTTTAAATACAGTTACAATGATTTTAATATTTACAATTACACAGATGTTGTAATAAATATTAGTCATTTCGAACTTTTGACAAAAGGTTTTGGTTTTATACCCAGAGAGAGAACAAATATTTTTAAACTATTAATTGATATTAAATTATTTATTAGGAAGAAAAACCTAGAACTATATTTTAAAGGAAATGGTGTTAATGTTAACAATGAAGAACTGCGACGTAAGAGCACCTTCAATCCCCCTACACACCCTCAGCTAAGAAACTTTGAATTGAGCTTGGAACATGAGCTTAGGAAAATTCTGAGTTATCACAAAGTGCAGTCTAATTTAACAGACCCTGAACTGAGAATTTTGAAATCATTAAGTGAGAACAAGAATATAAGAATTATGAAGCCCGACAAGGGTGGGGGGGTTGTGCTGATGGATGCCATTAACTATGAGAGCAAAATGTTTGACATATTAAATGACAATACTAAATACACCAGAATATCCTTGAATGAAATTAACATTGCCTATAAGCGAATTTATGTTATTTTAAATGACTTATTAATGGATGGAGTTATTGACATGAGTACTTTTAAATATCTGTACGTAGACAAACCGAGAATACCCTCCATATTTGGGATACCAAAGGTGCACAAAGATGAAAATGACCCACCTTTGAGAGTGATAGTGTCAGCCGAAGGTTCGGTCACTGCACCTTTGGCCAAGTATATTGACCAGAAGATAAAAAAGCTTGTTTGTGATAACGTTATTTTAAAAGATTCCTGGCATCTTTTAAGAAAATTAAATGAATCACTTGCCAACGAAACAAAAGGTTTTGGTACCTTGGATGTGATTGATTTATTTACAAGTATACCTCATGATGTAGGCCTTGAATGGTTTGAAGAAATGCTACTTGATTCCAAATTACTAGGGCACAATGAGTTCAGAACTATATTGTTATTAATGGAGATTGTCCTAAAGAACAATTTCATATTCTTTCAGGGCGAGTACTTTAGACAAACTAAAGGTGTGGCGATGGGGGCACATTGTGCTCCCACTTATGCCAACATTATTATGTCATTTTGGGAGAATAAGTTTGTACTAAACTCAGAATATAGTAGTCTGTGGAAGTTATATGGTAGATTCCTGGACGATTTGTGTTTTTTATGGGCAGGTACCGAAGATGAATTTGTTAGTTTTGTGGAATATCTAAACGGTACCACAGAATTTTTAAGATTCACCCACAAATACACAATTGATGAACTGAAATACCTGGATGTCAACATATCTAAGACTGAGTATGGTTTTGAGTCCAGAATTTTTAGAAAAGAAACCTTTTCGAATTCTTACCTGCACTATTCAAGTTCGCACCCCCCACACCAGAAAAGATGCGTTATAAAAGGGCAATTTGTGCGCTTGTGTAGGATGACCTCTGACGATGCATGTTATAACAATGAAGGTAAAAACTTGAAAAACATGTTCTTGAACAGAGGTTACCCTGAAGACCTCATTGACAGAGTTTCTAAAGAAGTCAGTGATGGTAGGAAGGGCAGGTTCGCCCCTGTATTGGGTAAAATTGAAGGCAGTGTAACTCAACAGGTTACAAATAAGAAAGTAGATGGGTTAAACAATGAATTCGTATCAGGTATTATTACCACATACGACGGGCAAGCTGGTTTGATTAAAATAATTTTTGACAAAGAGTGGATTAATTTTTCAAAGGTTTCTGACTTAAATCACATCTTTCAGAGTGATATAAAACACATTTACAGGAAAGGAAACACTCTGAAGGATATTTTTGAAAGAGGTAGTAAAGGGAATTCAAGGTTAGCAGACACCAACAAAAAAGCTGGTGTATTTAAATGTGGTGCTTGTAATTATTGTTCGTACTTGATTACTGGAGATACTATTAATTTACCTGCCAGGAACAACAAAATTTTAACTTTAAAAACTTTTGCGAATTGTAATACAAAAGGGATTATTTATTTAGGTTTATGTAAAAAATGTAATGCTTTTTACATAGGCAAGAGTGAAAGAAAGGTAAAACAGAGAATTTATGAGCACACCTATGATATTCGTATAAAAAGTGAAACAAATTCTCTGTATAAACACACAAAAACTTGTCCTGAAGCTGAATTTCAGTTTTTTATATTAGAGGTTGTGCCAAAGGACCCCAGGGGCGGAATGTGGGAGACTTTAGTGGAATACAGGGAATTATACTGGCAAGTAGTGTTGGAGGCCAGTAAATTCCCTGGTTTAAATGACATGATCTCACTCGCCCCTGTATTAAAAATGAGGTCAGCAAAATTGTGATATAAAAATGCAATAACTTTTTATGTCAGCAGAGGGCAGTATCTCAATGCATTTTATGTATTTATTCCCTTGTATACTACAATTGAATCAATTTTATGCTTTTTAAACTTTTAAACATTTATTTAATAGTGTAATTGGGTATATGTTTTTTAATATATAACACACATACATTGTTTTAGTATTTAACAGGTTTCCTATTTTTAACAGAGCCACACAACTTGAATTTTAATGCTTGTTAATGTATTAATTCATTCAAATGTATAAATGAGTGTTTTTATTGGTTGATTTAAAAGCTGGATGAGTATATAAAAGGTTTTAATTGAATGTACTGGCATAATCTGATGAAGTTGTGGATGAAAACGTATGGTGATTTACTTCAGCGTTATTTTATTCGAGTGAACTGTTCGGCTTATTAAATTTGTGTGCCTACCTAGCAGTGGTTCAGGGTGCTTTGTTTTTGCTTATTGGTTTGTCTTTGCATCCTCCGTTTTTTGGTTATCAATTCTGTATTTAATTGTATCTTTGTGTGGTGTCCAGTTGGATTTTCCCGATAAACAAATGTAAATAAAATAAATACAATTTGAAGCTGGTTATGTAGTATCCTGTCAACTTTGACATTTAGCATTTCACAAGTTTTTTACATTACCGGTGTACTTGGAAAGGTGATAAAGATGCTTTGAAGTGTTTGTGACATATGAAACCAAGCTAAAGTATATCTTAGAGAGACACAAACAGGGCTGGGCAGTGTTAAGTACCTCACTATATGTAACCTATGCGTTTTGTTTGACCAGTAATAAAACTTAGGGGCCATTCAAAATTACAACATTCACTATGCCACAGGCTGGTCCAATGGAAGACATTGCTATTGGCAAAATGCTGAAATTTTTGCTATTTGCATTGGGGATTGTTGGGTTGGAACTTTAATCCAACA